>NC_133619.1:323638080-323956830 GCF_048593235.1 Sminthopsis crassicaudata
AGGATCTTCAGATCAAATCAATGAAGCCCACAAAGGATATATACAGCAAGCTAGATTGACTAAAGCTCTGTCTCATGGTTAATAATAATAATAATAATCCATCATATTTGTATCACATTTTCAGTTCACAAACTGTTTTCATATCCATTATCTCATTTGACCCTCACAACCCTGCCAGGCAGCTTAGCAATTATGAGAGGTTAAGTGATTTGCCCGAGATCATACAGAGAATTACAAGCCCAGACACTTGATTTTAGGCCATCTTCTTCCAGGGTTATTATGGAAGAAATGTGTTATAAACCTTAAAGTGTTATATAATTGTGAGTTATTATTATTATTATTTTAAATCTGGCACTCAGCCCACCACACCATTATGCTAGGGTTAATTATACATTTGCAAATTATCCTGGACTTTAGTTTCTTCCCTTTCTCTTTCCCTTTGGCTAATATACTACATATAAATACTTAAAACAGAGGATAGGGAAGAGAAATAAAAGGAGATGAAATAGAAGCAATTCTCATTTCAATTCAGCCAGCAAAAAAGAAGACCTTTGATTGTTTACAAATAAGAAATATTTTGATGGGGAAAAAAATGAAACTCTTGTCTAAAAGGCAGCAAGGTGGCACAGTGGATAAAATACTGTTCTTGGAATCAGGAAAAACTCTCAGCTTCGGTGTTTTAAACATGCTAACTATGTGTTTTGGAGAAATCACTTAATTTGTATTCTTCAGTTTCCTCAGCTGTAAAATGGGCATAGTAATAACAGCTACAGTCCAGGCTTATTATAAGTAACAAGTTAATATTTTTAAAGCACTTAATATAGTGCCTGGTACATAGTAGATATTCAATAAATATGTATTCCCTTCTGTCTGCAGAGGCAGAGAAAAACTCATACATTCTAACAGCTTTCTCACCTCTTTTCTTCAACATCATTCAATTTTGTTTTCTTACTTAACTTATCTAAAAGGGAAAAATAAAATAAGCTTTTAGTAAAGATATTAAAAAAAAAAAAACAGCCTATACCATTCAAAAACTGTAGTTAATTATTATGATAATTGTTTTAATTTTGAGGACAGCCTAAAAGGGTATTGAGCTCCCTAGAGTTCCACAAATCATACTTTGGAAACTGTTGTTCTAAACTACTTTTCAGGGGCCAAGTCAGAATGATGTATAAATGACCCACCATTCTTGTGTCAGTTGCCTACCATCTCTGAAAGAATATCACTAAATCTGCTCTAAGAAAAGTTCACTGTGACTTGGAAAAATACAATTATCCTATTAAGATATAACTAATTCAGTGTGACTACTATACCAGTTTGCACAGAACAAGAGTATATGGAATGGGATGTTTTAACTCCATGAAGATCCATACTTAACAATGCTATATACAAAGTTATGCATATAATGATTATTTTGAAAACACAAGTTACTGGTGCTGCCAGAACAAAGAGCATGCATTTATCTGATCAGCAGTGATTCAGTGGGAAGACCTTGATGCTTTCAATATCTCTTTCTATTATACTCTCAAGCCTGGTTTAGAACTGTACATTAGAAAGTTCACCCATGGAATTAGATTGTCCTCACCAATTTAGACATTTAATGGAGATAAGAACCCCAAAGGGTGGCTTCTTTCCCAGTTTATCCAAAGAACTTTTGTCTTCCAAATTAAGATAAAAGGGCATCTCTGGCAAGATTTCAGGTATAGTATTTTCAGCTTTCTGTCAAGTCAATTATTACAGTAATTTACTGTATTAATGGTACCATTTTGTTCTTTCTGATCTCTGCCTAAATGCAAAGGCAGCAGTTAAAAAGGGTTGCAGAAACATTGCTTCAACTATAGGGGAAAAAAAGGTTGTGATTATAAATAATTCAATTTGTAGAATAAATAATGCACTTGCAGAATGCAAAGTAGTATTGCCAGAATAGCTTCTATGAAGGCTATTTTTTCTAACAACCCTAATGGCATTACCATTTCACATGTGAATATGAAGAGGAGAGACTGAAGCATCTATTATTTTATTAAATATTACATGCATACTCTAGTAATATGAACTTGTGCTGCTAAAAACTGGATGGAAATCTAACCTTGCCACTCAATTCTATGGATAACAGCATAATTAGAAAAGCTGGCAAAGCGTATATATAAAAAATTAAAACTATTCCAACTAGAAAAAATCTCAACCTTGAACTACATAATTTAAATTTCTTAAGAATTATCATCCATCCTCTCTTGGCTCTTCTTCCTTATCTTCTTACTTTGTTCTTCATTCTAATCATAGAAATCACACATTTCAATTTCAGAAAGATGCAAAGAGACAATATAAACTTTGATTAGATACTGTTTCTTCTTCCAGGACTCCAAAAAGTCAACAACAAAAAGTTCTCAGGCTTCTAAAGACTCTTTGCCAGTCCTGATTAGAGGCCCAGTGGCTGACACAGTAATTGCTCTGTAATCATACCACAGTAGCAGACCTGGTTTATGCATACAATCTATATTCTAATAGCAGTCAACAGGTCACTAGTTAATAAAAATACCATTAACATCCCCCTGTGACTAAGAAGTGGAGATATTCATCTCACTGGGCCAGTGGCGGGCCAATATAATTTCCTTGGCTGTTAGTGTAATTAACTGTGCTGGTGTGAGGATTTCCCTCAAGGACTGGGGATAGGGTGACCTTGAATCAAGCATCTGATGATGATGTGTTGGTGGCCAAAGATTTGGGTCGGCTACATCTTTTCCCCTCAGCTCAAGGGACTTTTATGGCTTCTATATTCAGCTTTTGTGTAACCAGATACAAAATGAAGGTAAATAGTCTAAGATAAAACTGGGAAGTGGAAAGAATTTGTTTTAAAGTTCCCATAGAATCTAACATAACAATACTTTTGCTAGGTGCCAAAATTATTGTGTGTGCCCAGCAGTGGGAGCTTGTCATTCTGTGAGGGAGCACTGTAGTAAGGGACCCCTGAGACTGTTGTTGTGGAGCCTCTTGAAGTCTCACTGTATGGTGTAGGCAAATGGAGCATCACCTCAGGAGAGGAAAGAAAGCTTTCATGTCTATGTCCTGAAGAAAAACCCTGGCTACAGGGACTTAACTATCGCTTCTGTCTCTATTCTCTCTTTTATCGATTCCTTCCTTCTCTCATGTTTTCCTAAGAGAGGTTCACAAAAAAAGATATTTCTTCCAAATATTTAAGGGAGGTTGGGAGTAAAAGGGGCAATGTGACAATGTGACAGAACACTCTGCATGATGAAAAGATATCTTAAAATGTTGTCATAATATGAGAAAAACATGCCAACATTGAAACATTAGCTCTTGTTTGTTTAATTGGTGAGGGGCAAGCTAATTTAGAGTAAGAGGAGTCATGGTGGGTAAACATAATCCTATTTTCTGCTGTCTTGATAATTAACAGGTAAAGCTTTTTAATAAAAGAAATGAAGAGAGGAAAAAGAAAGGGGAAGGAGGAGAGAGGGAAATGAGGGAGAGGGAATGAGGGAAATGGAGGAGGAGATTAAAAAGAAAGAGGGAAAGGAAGGAAAGAGAAAGGGGGGAAGGAGAGAAGGAGGGAGAGGGAGAGGAAGATGAAAGAGGAGAGGAAGAGGAAATCTAAGAGGGAGAGGGAGAAAGAAGAGGGAGAGGCAAAGGAAGAGGAAAAGGAAAAGAAAGAGGAAGAGAGAGAGGGAGAGGAGAGGTAGAGGGAGTGGAAGGGAGAGGAAGAGGGAAAGGAAGGAGAAGGGGGAGAGGACAGGGAGGGGCCTCCTTGTCTTAATTCTAAGTCCAATTCTACATCAAAAAAAATTAAATGAGTATATGCAAATTCAATAATATTTTTGTACTATTTGATTAAAAGAATGAATATGAAAAATACAGAGAAGCCTGGGAAAAATAATATCAAGTAACCTTGAGGGAAATAAGCAGAAACAGGAAAACTTTGAACAATGAGTTTAACATGTAAATTGAGAGAAAGATGAAACAAAACAAAATGAAATATTATGTGATTATAATGACCCCAATTGGCCCTCTAGAAGAATTGAGAAAATGTACCTCCCATAATTTGCAGATGTGAAGGACTAAGAATGTATAATATCATTCTATTTTTCTTTTCATTTTATATTTTATTTCTACCAACAAGCACTTATTTTCTCTTGTCCCACTTTTACCCTCTGTTAAAAAAAGAAAAAAAAATCTTTGTAACACATATGTCTGCTCAAGCAAACCAAAATACTAACTGGCTATGTATGAAAATGAATGTTTTATTCTAAATCTTGAATTTATAGGTGGCACAGCAGACACAGTTCTGTGTCTAGAGTCAGAAAAATTTATCTTCCTGAATTTAAATCTAATTTCTGACTTTTACTACCTGTGTGATTCTGGTAAGTCACTTACCTTGTTTTTTTTTCAGTTTCCTTATCTGTAAAATGAATTGGAAAAGGAAATGGCAAACCACTCCTGGATTTTTGCCAAGAAAACCCCAAATGGAGTCACAAAGAGACAGGTACAGCTCAACAACAAACAATAACAACAGGATTGGGTCTGGGGAGAGGAGACAGGGAGAGAAAGCATGTTTCATCAGTCCTTAGAATTCTCTTTGCTCATTGCATTGATTAGAGTTAAGTTTTAGACTATTGCATTATGTTCAGATTCAGTTTGTGTATTATTTGCCAAATTGCTCTCTTTTCTTAAAGAACAGCAAAACTTTGTTATAAAGGATGGTTGACTGAACAGCAAAGCAGCAAGGGATATATTCAGAAATGAAGGTGATATGAAAACAAAACAAAACAAAAAGTTTTTGTTTTTTCAAGAAAGACTCTCAGCATCTTATTCACTCATCTATAAAGCCCTAGAAACCCATCTGAAATCAGTATTTTTAATGCAGGGCTCATAGTCCTCCCATTATACAACTCAGGGATGGTTTATAAACTCAGGTTTCTTTTTCTTCAACAATACTAGGAAAGAAGAGGGGGAAATATCCTGATAAGAAAACAGCTGCTTAATTGTTCAGATGAAAAGATAGGACCAAGAGAGGCTTTGCTGGGTGGATCTATTCTAGCATATGGACATTTTATAGTCAATGTGTTGTCACTGGCTGATTCTCAGAAGCACTTCTGAAGCATCAGGGTGCGAGGAGCCAAAAAATCTCCTACCGAGAAGGACTGCATCCATTCCCTTTGACCCATGCTGTTTAATTCCTGAAGCTTGCTATTTTGGTAATGTCACAGCATAGGGAGAATGACTGGAAGTCTGCAAAAAAAGGGGTGGGTGGGTTTTATTTAGAAATGTTCCCATTGTTTATGGGTCTGTGATTTCATGGATCCCATATGGGCTAAAAGAAAAATAAAAGTAATGGGTAAAGAAGCGTGGATCATGAATGGTATGGACCTTTTCTCAAGGATGCCAGTCACCTTCAGAAAACAGTATGTATTTTACCCTATATTAACATTTGTTCATATGTAGAAAGCCAGTGTCATTTCATAACTGAGATAGGGGATTACTTTGTTACTTAGGACTGAACTGGTTATACTTAGCAAATAATAGGATCTAGAGTTGGGGGTGATCTATAGGACATCTAGTCTGTTGATCTCATTTTACAATTGAGAAAGCTGGCAAAAGGCAATTATTTGACTTTTGTAAGGTTACACAAATTTTGAACCCAGTATCCCTGACTACAGAGGTAATACCCTTTGAATTCTATTACACCAACTATTAAAAAGCACTTTATTCACAATACATTGCCTTGTCCCCTTATATCTTTACAGCAGAGTAACTAAATTATAGGTAGTAGATCTAGAAAAAAATATATATATGAGACCATCTAATACTATGACCAGTCATTTTTAAAAAATAATAATGAGAGGAGAAAACAACCTACATACAACTACTAAGTCAGATACCAAAAAGAGAAGTATGACATAAAAAGAATAGCAGTGGAAGTTCCCAATAATTCACAGAAGATGCTGTTTGGGAAGAGAGTCAGTAAAAAATGCTCAGGTGCCTGGAAATGGACGAAATGAAAACTCAATTTTCAAAAGGGAGAATGAAATAAAGTCTTTGAAATATGGGGAAGTGAATTTAACTTTGATTCCTGGCAATATTCTAAAATCCATTAATAAAGAATATTTTTTTTCTTTTACTAGACCTATGACTTAATGTTACCCCTAGTTATTCAACCAATACAAGTCAGAAGTACTACTCAAATTTAAGCCTTCCTGATTCTGATGGGAAGTCTTTTGCCATTGTACTCTTCTACCTCTCATCTCTTGAAAGGGAAATAATGATTGTTGTGATTTAGGTTGAATTCAGAGAGAATTTGTAAACATGGATTCTAGAAGAAGAAGGTGGTAAGTGAAGATTGAATATCCCATCAAATCCCATACTTTTCACCACCTAGGGCAGTGCCCCTTCAAGTATGCCATATACTTCTTCCAGTTTTCATTGTTAAAATATAATTACATCAAACGTGGATGTGAAGCTTTGAAAGATTTAGTAACTTTGATCAAAACAATGACCAACCCCAATTCCAGAGGACTGAGAATGAAATCCCTTATATACTGAGAGTTCAAATTGAGGGATGTGTACTATATTAAGTCCAATAAAAGGAAACAGGAATTAGAGAAAAGCAGAAGGCTCTTATTTTGTCCAGTCATTGTCATTTGTGTCTTAACTTCTTGTGACCCTATTTGGAGTTTTCTTGGCAAAGATACTGGAATGGTTTACCAATTTTTTTTCTCCAGTTCATTTTTATAGATGAAAAAACTGAAGCAAGCAGAATTAAGTGACCCCTAGGGTGGTACAACTAGTAAGTGTCTGAGATCAGATTTGAACTCATGAGTCTTCCTGAATCCAAGCCTGGCATTCTGTGCACTATGGCACCATCTAGATGCCCTAGGGCTCTTATTTCAGTAATATTTATTGAGAGAAGGGATTCAGGTAGAAGACTCTTAAACAAATCAATTATTTAAAAATAGTTCTAAAAAGAAAAAGCTAGAAAGGGAAATATGCACACATGTGGTTACACATATGCATACATGAATTTGTCCATAAACTCATAGACTATCAGCACTAGAAGGGACTTTATCTCATCCTATCGTCTCATTTCATAGGTTAAAAAAAAGACCTAAAAATGTTGTGATTTGTGCAAGATCATATAGACTTAAGAAGTCATGTAAATTGTTATATCATCTCACAAAAGGATTTCTCTTATATCTCAATGGAAATAATTATTCTTGGTAAATAATTCCAAACTTAACAAACTTTATAATAAGGAAATTATTTTAATACATAACCAAAATCTCACATGCTATAGCTAGTGCTCATTGCTTCTAATTCTATTCTGAGCTGAGATTAAAAAGGAAATCTCAGGTCCTTCCAGCATGTTGTTTCAACCCATATTAATATGGAAAATCTTATGTGGAATATTTATAACTGCATTATCCACTGACTACACACTGTATATCTTTATATGCCAAATAGCTAACTAGATTAAAGAAATGCAGTATGCACAGTTGATAAATAACCCACCTAGAACCCACTTTCAAAGTCTACTGGTCTCCAGCTTTATTATTTAAAAAAAATAGGAAATGTGCAAATGAATTTGGAGAATAGAATTATTCCTTTAGCACAAAAATGATGAGAAAGAGGAAATGAAAAAGAAAAAAGAAATGAAAAAATCAAAAAACACAACAAAGGAAAGATAAAAAAGGATGAAATTAGTCAAATTAATTCAGAAGAATAAACTAAGTAGAGGTGGTGATAAACAAACCAAGAAAGACCGAAGACCATTTAATCATTTCAATGTCTCCAGAATTATTCAGAAAAAAGGAGACAAATCGAAGCTGGCTAAGCTGATCATAAAAAATTATGATTAGAGAAGGAGGATTCTATATCCAAACTGATCAATATGCAATTGTCTTTTCTCCCAATATAGATGTTCTCTCTGGACTTTTGCTTAAGATACGATCTTAAGTTTGCTTATTATTTTATTGAAGTTTTTTTTTTTTTTTTTTTTTTTTTTGCTAGTATATAATAGTGAGTTAGGGTTTAGATTCACTCTCTCTCACTTGGATAGAGACATAGATAACATGCATATCCACTTTTCAAAACAAGGAGGGCTAACTAGATTTTACAGTCAGGATTCAAGAAGACTGGATAGGCTAGAATTTTGAGCTGAATCAAATAGTATTATGGTGAATAGTGATGAATGTAAAGTGCTATGAACAAAAGTATGACAGACTAGTCTTGGGCTCATTTTTTGTATCTAACATAAACTAGTTGAACAATCTAGGTGTAATTACTTATACCAACAGTACCAGTAGGCAAGTCTTTAGGATTCTTAATTACAGATGAGTCACTTGTATGCATTAGTGGAGGGAATTTTCATACCAAGACTTCCACAATGCTAAAGAAATCATTGTTCTAAAGTCAAGAATTTCAAGAGAATTAATGAAAAAAAGCCAATGAAGGTGGCCCAGCTGTACCAGACCTAAAACTATATTATAAAGCAGTAGCCATCAAAAACATTTGGTATTGGCTAAGAAACAGAGTAATCAATCAGTGGAATAAGTTTTGGTTCACAGAACAAAATAGTCAATGACTATAGTAATCTAATGTTTGACAAAGCCAAAGACCCCAGCTTTTGGGGTAAGAATTCACTATTTGACAAAAACTGCTGGGAAAATTGGAGACTAGTATGGTAAAAACTTGGCATTGATCCACATCTAACACCATATACCAAGATAAGGCAAAAATGGGATCATGATTTAGACATAAAGAGTGATAAGCAAATTAGAAGAAAAAAGGATAGTTTACCTTTCAGATCTGTGGAGAAGGAAAGCATTTCTGACCAAAGAAGAACTGGAATTCATTATTGATCACAAAAATAGATAATTTTGATTATATCAGATTAAAAAGTTTTTTAACTTACAATTACTAATGCAGACAAGATTAGAAGAGAAGCAACTGCTTGTATCCCAAAGAGATCTTAAAGAAGGGAAAGGGACCCAAATGTGCAAAAATGTTTGTGGCAGCTCTTTTTGTAGTGGCAAGGAACTGGGAAGTGAGTGAATGCCCCTCAAATGGAGAATAACTGAATAAATTATGATATATATATGTGTGTGTGTGTATGTGTGTGTGTGTGTGTGTGTGTGTGTGTGTGTTTTATGGAATTTTATTCAGAAAGGCCTGGAGAGACTTAAATGAATAGATGCTAAGTGAAATGAGCAGAACCAGGAGATTCTTGTATATAGTAACAGCAAAATTATAGGACGATCAATTCTCATGGACATGGCACTTTTCAAAAATGAGATGATTCAGACTAGTTCCAATGATCTTGTGATGAAGAGAGCCATCTATACCCAGAGAGATAACTGTGGGAATTGAGTATTGATCACACATAGCATTTTCACTCTTTTGTTGCTGTTTGCTTGCATTTTATTTTCTTTCTCACTTTTGGTCCTTTTTGATTTGACTTTTCTTGTGCAGCAAGATAATTGTATAAATATGTGTGCACAAATACGTGTGCACATATTGGATTTAACATATAATTTTATTATGTTTAACATATATTGGATTATTTGACATCTATGGGAAGGGATGGGAGAAGGCAGGGGAATATTGGAAAATAAAATTTTGCAAGAGTTAATGTTGAAAAATTATCCATGCATATGCTTTGAAAATAAAAAGCTTTAACTTAGGGGCAGCTAGGTGTCACAGTGGATAGAGCACCAGCCTCAGGGAAAAAAAAAAAAAAAGCTTTAATTTAAAAAAAAAGAAGAAATCAATATTCTAAATGATGATGAAGATGCCATAGAAGAGATTTCCAGCAATCAACTTCATAAATTCAAGTGAAAAATCATGTCTAAACCACACTTTTTTTTGAGGGAGAAAAATGATTATCCTGTAAGCTCAGTCAATAGTGTAATATGGAGAAGCAGCTTATTCTCTACCACAGTGTGTCCCAAAAGTCTCAATGTACTTTTGCTGCAATCAAAACCGTTCAACTTTAGTAGATTCAAATTGCACTAAGATTTTTGGGACACAAAAATATTAGTGTTCCTAAGAGATAATGCTGCTAAGCTTGCACTAAGGAAAACCAGCAACTGAAGCCTCCTTTTGACACATACTATAGATTTGCGACCATAAGCAAATCACTTAACCTCTGATCTTCAGTTACCTCATCCATAAGATGGAAATAATGAAATTTGTAATATCTAGCTCAGAGAATCAGGCAGTCAATGAGCATTAAGTGTCTTCTATGGGCAAGGATAAATATGCAAAGTTAAAAGGGCATGTAAATGTACATTATTATTATTATTATTATTAGTCAGCCTAGAAAGTGAATATTACTTCAGGCTGCATTGAAGAAGTATAGTATTCAGGAGTAAAAAGATCAGAGTCCCTCTGTGCTTTGTCCTGGTTATGTCATAGCTAGAGGGCTATTTCAGGAGCAGCACAATGGATAGAGTAGCAGACATAGGTCAGAAAAGTCTCATTTCTTGAGTTCAAATCTGGCTTTAGACACATATTAGCTGTATGACCTTGAAGAAGTCACTTAATCCCACTTGTCTCATTTTCCTTGTAAATAAAATATGAGCAAAAATGAGTAAATGTAGAATATCTATAAAATGAACTGGAAAGGGAAATGGCAAACTCTCATATCTTTGTGAATAATTTCCTTGATTCCAAATGGATTCCTGAAGAGTCAGACATCACTGAAGCAAATGAACAACAGGAGAATTTTGAAAAGTGTAGTTTAAGACATACACTAATATATTGCAGAATCTTCCAAGAAAGATAAGTAGGGCATAATGAATGATAAACAGGGCTATGCTGGAACCAGATGGAACCAGCTTTTCTGTGAAAACATACCTTGGAAATCAGCAAATGCTATAAATCAGGGCTTGATTTATTTTTTTGTCAATTGTCTACATTAAAGAAAATAGTGTATGAACTTAACTGAAAAGTAAGACTTTAGTACATTTTAGATCATAGAGCCAGTTATTTACTTTTACTAGTAGACAGACACAAAGTCTCACAAGATCATTCCATTTGAGATTAAATGAAAATAAAACAAAACAAAAAATAAATCTGAGTATATTTAGCCTAAAACAGAAAAAAAAAAAAAAAAAAAAAAAAAAAAAACACAGACACCATTGCTATATTTAAGTATCAGGATAAAGAGAAAAGTATAAAAAACAAAAAAAACAACAACAAAAAACAACAACAGTAGGTTGAAGCTTTAACAAGGTCAATTTAGGTTTGAGTTAAGAAGTAAATCTTTTAATAATTAGAAGATCCAAAAGAAGAGTAAATAACTTTGGGAGGTAGTAGGTCCCTCCTCATTAAGGTTTCTAAACAAATGCTAAAAATCATTTATTGTCATGGTTGGGGAAAGAGAAATGTCCTCAGTATATAAATCTAAATGCCTCTTTGAATTCAGATTCTGGCACTCTATGATTAATAGCCATGTAATTTTAGGAAAGTTGCTAACACTTTTTTGCCTCAATTTCCTGATATGTAAAATTACTTTAATATTGTTGTTCTTCAGTTTTTTCATCTGTAAAATACTTTTGTGTCTTCATATCTTAGTGCCTCCCACATAATAGATGCTTCATAAATGATTATTTGATGAATGAATGAAATAAAATTTGCTTTAAAATCTTAATATTTCAGGGCAGAGACAAGATAGTGGAGAGTAGACATGTCTTTATCTGAGTTCTTCCTAAGTGTACCTCAGATCGACACTAGATCAAGCCTCTGAATTGGTTTTGGAGTAACAGAACCCGTAAATATTTGGAGTGTAACAAATTTTCAGAAGAAGATGCTTGGAAGAACTTCAGGAAAGGTCTATTTCAATCAGACGGAGGAGAGACTGCTGAGAACAGATTCAGTGCAAGTAGCCTGGGGCAGAGCTCATCCCTCACCCAGGAATCTACTGTGGGGTTCTTAGGCTAGTCTCTCCTGGCTACAAGCCAGTAGATCAGCAGATTAACTGTGATACACCAAAGCAAATATAAAAAGCAAATAGTGAGCATCTGAGCCCCATAAAAATGTGAGACCTACCCAACACCAGAAACCAGTTAGCAGCACTGGCCCAAGGCAGCCTAAAAACAGACCTCAACTTTAAAAAAAATAAGTAAAAAAGGAAAAAGAGGGGAAAGAGAAGAGCAGACCTCAAATCCTGAGGGTCCTAAAGATAAATTATCTCCAAAAAAACCCCGAAAGAGTGATATGAGTTGGTCCCCATCTCATAAGGCTCTCTTGGAAGAAATCAAAAAGGATCTTAAAAGAGAGTTAGAAGAAAAATGAGGAAAGGAAATAAGAACTTGGCAAGAGAATTTGGAAAAGGAAAAACATAAATTAAAGAAAACTTCTTAAAAAATAGATTTGATGAAATGGAAAGAGCATATAACTCCTTACAAAATAGATTTGATGAAATGGAGAAGGCACTTCTTACAAAATAGATTTGACAAAATGGAAAAAGCATATAACTCCTTTTAAAATAGAAATGAAAAAGAAAACAATTTGTTGAAAAACAGAATTTGTGAAATGGGAAAAAAAAATGCAACAAACAATCCATTTTAAAAGTTCAATTAGCCAAATGCAAAAGGAGATAAAAAAAAAAAAAAAAAAAAACTAACTGAAGAAAACAATTCACTAAAATTAGAATAGAATAAGTGGAAGTGAATGACTGAGATTTCAAGAATCAAACAAAACCAAAAAAGAAAAAGAAAGAAAGAAAACAAAAGAAAAAATAGAAGAAAATGTAAAATATCTCAATTGACCTGGAAAATAGATCTAGAAGAGACAATCTAAGAATTTTTGGACTTCTTGAAAACCATCATGAAAAAAAAAAAAGTTATTAGCCATCATCTTTCAGGAAATCATCAAGAAAAACTGTCCTTATGTCCTAGAACCAGAGAGTAAAATAGCCTTTGAAAGAATTCACCAATCACTTCCTCAGATCCCAAAATGAAAATTCCAAGGAACATTGTGGTTAAATTTCAGAACTGTCAAATCAAAGAGAAAATTTTGCAAGCTGCCAAAAGGAAACCATTCAAATATCAAGGAGCCACAATCAGGATTACCCAGGACCTTGCAGCTTCCACTTTAAAAGATCAAGGGTCATGGAATCTGATATTCTGAAAGGCAAAGGAACTTAAATTGCAGCCTAATTGAGCATTATCTTTCAGGGCAAAAGATGGACATTCAATGAAACAGGTGAATTTCATTTATTTCTGGTGAAAAGACCAGAGCTGAATAGAAAACTTGATATTCAAAACCTCAATATTTCACATTGCTGTCATTATCAAGATCATTATTAGTTCTACTGCACTGTGAGTAGTGTCTTTAAAATGGACTGTCTTTGTTAATTAAGAACTATACAACACTTTGCAATTCCATATGGCAAAGGAGGTGAAAGGAAGAATGCAACAAATCCATATTTGATTAACATGTGCTAAACTGTACATATCGAAATTTTCTTAGAATATTTCACCCATGTTAGCAAATCAATAGATGGAGCTAAACAGTTATTCAATAAATGCATATTTCTTTTAAAAAGTAAGACATTTTACAATTAATACAAAAAAGCAAAAAAAAAAGTGTTAAGCCTTCTCCTTAATAAATAAATATTATGAGTAAAAAAAATGTTGATTACTTATTCTGTACATGTGTCTTCAGTGAAATTAAGGCAGCTGGCATTATGTTTACCTCTATCACAGAAAGAGGTAATGTCAAATCCATGTTGTATTATGTCTATTATGGCACAACATTAAAGTCTAAAGATTTATGTGATTTCTGTATATTTAATAGGTATTAATTAATTAAGTATATATTTAATTGGATTTCTAAATTTGCTTAGACAACCCAAATTTTGAAACTTGCAACTTATTTTATCACTATCTTCCTCTCTCCCAATATTAGCATCTGCCTACAATAAATGACCCTCTTTGGATTTTCCTTATTTCTAAATTTTCCTCCTTTAGTCTTCATTTCACTTTCTTGCAACAAGACCTTTCAATTCACTTATTAAATGAAAGCTGTTGATGAAAAATATATCAAAATCATGGTGAATTATCCAAGATCGTAATGATAATATGATGCCAATGCAGGAAGATAATGTGGGAGCAGATTATAAAACCCTGAATATGAACAATTTGTTCTAATCAGATATTCTCTTTCATCCTTGCTTAATTATATTCCCACCTTCTCTAAAAGTGATCTTTTAGTCTGCAAGATTTCAAAGAGCACTTTATTTGAATTTGCCCATTGTCCCCTTATATTCCACCATAGATATAATTAGTTGCATGCATATTACATATCCTTTAGTGGATTGTAAGATCATTGAGGACAGAATAATACATGTATTGTTTTACATGTTTATATTTTTGATAGCTAACACAGTATCTGGCATATAGTAGATATTTAATAAAGATTTGTTGAGTTGAATAAATATATGTATGTGCATTTATATATTCATATGTAATAAGCTAAAGAATAATAGCTAATATCAACAAAAGGGAAAAATAATTAACAATTCATCAATTAATGAGTGGTTTAACTTCAAAGATTAACTGTTAACTTTTTAAATTTTACTTTATAGTCAGTCTTGGTGATCAAATATATGAAAATCTTAACTGACTTTGGCTTCCTTATAAGAAATATAACTTATGAGAAAGAACCAACTTTGAGAAATGAAAGCCCAATTTCATGGATTAATGGCCATTAATGGTTTGTAATCAAGGAGAAGATTTTAGTCAAATAAAATAGCTTATTTGTTTATTTGAAATAACAAAGAATAATTATATTGCTAATTATCCTTCATTATCATGTAACACTCCACCTACTCAAAGGTTAGATTTTTAACAAACATAACCCTCTGTAAAAATATTTTTGATCATTTTCTTTTGCCACAAGATTATTTTTGCATATCACTACTGATTTAGTCAAAATAAAGGTAGTTTTAAAATTATTAACAATAGTTTCCATTCTTAAGTCTGAATTTTCAATTCTTCAGTCTGAAATCCTTCAGAGCTAATTTATTTCAAATAAACACCTATTTTCCACAAGGGCTATTAATTTCTCAGTGTTTTTTTTTTTTTTTTTCTATACAGCTATTTGATATTGACTTAGTTATTTTATAATGTACAATGATCAATTTTGGAGGTTAATTTTTAGCAAATCCCTCTGGCATCTGCTTCTCCTTTGCACTGCCTGCTAAACATTACAACTTGCCCTGAAGCTAAGCTCTTCAGGACATATAACTGTAGCAGTTCATTAGCTAATTAGTGCTTATTCCTTAAATTATGCTGTTCTTGTCTAACCTGGGAGATGAACAGCAAATTATTTCTGCCTGCCCTCTCATCTCCCATGTTACAACTAAACTGAACTATAGGGGAAAAAAAATCTCTTTTCATATTTCTTTTCTGTCTACCTGACTGTTTGGTTTAATTAGGAGAGAACTTTTGAACAAGGGCAGGATATACCTCTGGTTCCTAAAACTGTACTCTTACATTTGACTTAAGATTGTTCAGAAATAGTTTACCTACCATTTGTAAAAGAATCAAGTACTGTGTTAATAAGTTTCCATTGCTTTAGCTGTGTTAAGACAATTTGGCTACTTGAAACCCAGGCTGATTTTTTATGGACTAAAAATAAGTGACCATATCCAACAAATAGAAAACCATATAGCCTTAACTGAACAGCTATAAAACAGTTTTCCACTAAAATAACATAGGTTATTTGAATGAAAGGAACAAGAAAAATAGTGTTTATGGTCAATGACTTTTCAGAGTCTTTTCTATTGATTAGAAATCCATTTGGTAAAATGTATGCACATTGTTGTGCACCAGATTTATATGTTATAGAATAAAATCTCAAAAAAACCCCACAAACAAACAACCCATGAAAGTATTTATTATATTTCCTATTATCATCTTCTTTAGTATAATTGATAAAAATAATAGATGACATTCACATAGCACTTTAAGGCAATACATCATAAAAACAATCAAAATTTATTAAGTACTTATTATGTGGCAAGCTCTGTGGTAAGTTGAAAGTTTACAAAGATCTTTATAGATTTTATATTGTTAGTCCTCTTTAAAAACTTTGTAAGAGTCTACAAATATTATCTCTATTTTGAAGAATAGGGAACTTAAATTCAGAGAGATTAAATGACTGGTCCATAGTCACCCCCTAGCAAAGAGGGCTTGTGTCAGCCACAGATCTCTGCTATTTTCAAACCTAGTGTTCCTTCCACTAAATCACTCTACCTCTTGTTGTAATGATAAGGTCAAAAAGAGATAGCCCAAGATAAAAATAATTAACAGGAAATTCTTGTCTGAGGAGAGGTTAAAGAAGATAACTGTCTTATTTACAAATATCTCCGAAACCTATTGGATAACATCTCTGTGCAAACTTTGTTTTATGGCCCTGGTTATGTATAAAAAGAATTTTTAAAAATGTATTCCTCGCACTCGGTTTATCCTTGCCTTGTGTCCACCAAGTGGCGTTCACTTGCCAGGCAGTTTGGCCTTCCTGGAGGCCAAATGACTGTCTATCTCTTTACTATCAATAAACACTTTGTTTTGATACAGCATTGAGTAGTGAATTCATTTGCTATCCAAACCAGCCCTTGGTTACTTTGGGGAAGGAGAGAGAGGTAATCACACCACCAGAAAAAGAGCTGATCCATCTCGGCTTAGAGCCTCAATTTCTTCTCATCAGTATGAGATAACTTCATACATATGAGGTAAATATTGGCCAACAGATGATATTGCACCAATGACGCTATTTCTTAATATTATCATTAACTCATATTAACTAAACCCTATCATGACATTATGAATTCCTGCTATAACACTCATTTTATTACTCTTTACTATGAAAATCAGTATTCTTTGTCATATTATTTCACCTAACATTGTGTTTTCACAGAAATAATTAATATTTCCACAGAATTAATTAATGCTGATAAGTAACATACATTTGCCTATTTTGATGATAAAAAGTGGTAACTAGAGACTAGTTCTTAAGTAAAAAATGGATCAATCAATTGATAGCTATTCTTCCAGGCATTGCACACTAAGCATCATGAATATAAATATAATGGGCATGTGGTCTATAATCCCAGTCCTTATGACCCTATGTGGCAGATTGTATCAGTGTGCTAAGTGCATGCAATACCCTAAATGGAAGAAATTGGAGGTCTGGCTTCTGGGAGACTTATGATGATATATAATGGAAATGCCATGGAAAGACTTTGGAACATGTGTAGACATTCTCTAAATGACACAGGTCTGCTAATCACATAGCAACCTCCATATGGTACCTCTTTTGTTGGCTCCAGTTCTAAAACCAGAACTGTTGGTGCTTTCAAGAAAGCATTAATCAGTCCAAGTCTTGGCTCTCTTTGCTGAATCTTGTTCTTGGTTCTTTTGCTGTGGAGTCTTATGAATGACAATGCTCTGAGGGGAGAGAAAGTCCTCTCTCTATAAAGTTGGCCCATGGCCCATGAATACATGTCTTGGTTCTTTACCTTCCTTGTCATTTGTTCTTTTGTTTTAGGGAAAGGTATTAGAGACTGTGACCTTGTGAGTTTTTAAAGGTCAGGAGAGGAATCATGTTGGAATTTGGTTTACCAGAAGTCTGAGAGTTGCGCTCATGCTAGGTTTTTCAGCCAATCCAACATGATTGTTTCAAGTAGCAAGGTAAAAAGACAAAATTCATCCAGAAGCAATGCTGTTTCTGATAGGACAAAGGGTACATAAAAAAATCATGCTAAGTTTGAGTTAACTTTGCTCAGGGACTAAAGTATGTTTCTGAGATGTTTGGGAAAAATATTTGTACTTTTGTTTTCACTATATGGTCATAGAAAATCACTGCCACCACCCCCTAAAATCTAGCTGATATCAAGTGGCTAAGAGGAACTGAGGTGCTAATTATTAATGACTATGGAGGATACATTGAGAATAGAGGTTTCAGTCAATGACATTAGACGACACGTCCAGCCCTCAAATATAGCCTTAGAACTCTGAGAGGAAGATCTGTGTCTTTCTCACTCTTAGAAATTGAGACCAGAGAGTTCAATTTACACAGACAAAGGAAATAACAATTCTTGCCTTCAAGAGACTTCCTTTTCAATGGATGTGGAAGCACAGAGTGTAAAATTTGAATCATAATGGAGTACCTCTTTTGAAATGTGAAAATAATTATAGACAGATAGGACCACCCACCTCAACTCATCCATGAAACAATACATCTTTATTTAAGACAATCATTCATTAATACTTCTATGCATAAACAACTAGTCACTGATAATAATGAAAAGTCTAAAAGGGTAGCATAAAAAATCATGTGATGATGATTCCATTACACATATTAGCACTGAAAATTATATTTACTAGCCATTTGCCTTCAAAACCCTTTAATTTGTCTTGTGCATCTAAAATGAACAGGTATCTCTGCTGCTGTGTTTAAGACTGTGTAATGGTTTTAAATCTAGGACATAGCCTTTTATTGCATGTCCAATCGATTTGTTAAGAAGCTGATCCTGAGCTAATAGGGCTGTGGGCATTAAAATTCATTCTTTAAAAATGTTATCTGAATTGAATGCTGCAACCAGCCTTCATTCTGTATAAACTTAGGCATATCTTTTAATTCAGATTTTCTTTTTAGCTGCAGAAGCCTAGATGAAGATGTTTGCCAGAGGAGTTGTTGCTATCATTGATGCTGCTGTTATTGTTTTACTGTCTAAAGATTGAACTATGGCCAAAGTGAAATATATAATCTTATAAATCAACAAAATAGTCAACCAATATTTATTAAACATTTACTATCTGCAAGGGAAGCTAGATCACTCAGTGGTTAACAGTTCCAGGTCTAGGGTCAAGAGGACCTGAGTTCAAATTCAGTCTTAGACAATTGCCAATTATATGGGCCTCAGCAAGTTATGTAATTCTGTTTGCCTCTGTTTGTTCATCTGTAAAATGAGCTGGAGAAGAAAATGGCAAAACATTCCAGAATCCCTGCCTAGAAAACCCCAAATTAGACACAACTGAAATAACTAAACAACACATTATATGCCAATCATTGTACTAGGATGATAATGCTCCAACCTAATCCCTTCTAACAAGAAGTTTACATTCCATAAAATGAGGCAGTGAATGCATATATAATTCTATATTCAAAAATAAATAAAAGATAATTGTGGGGGAAGGCTCTAGTATCTGAGAGGATCAAGAAAGGTCTGTTAAACAAATGACATTTAAGTTAATCCCTTAACAAGCTATGTGGAGTTACTCTCTTCCCTTGTCAGGAAGAAGCTATTATCAGGAATAACCATTTCCTAGACCATCCAGTGGTATAGAGTATGAGGAACTCTATCAACACCCATTGTCTATCCCTCAAATATTTAGACATCTTTACACAACTTATAAGATACTGATTAGCATATCTTTTAGACTTAGCAGGACCTAATCTACCAGGTATTCCATCTGGATATTCCTCCTTGACACCTCCCTCTGAGCTACCAAATTCTTCCCTGGTCCTGAGAAATCCCAAGACTATATTTCCTCTATAAAAGATCTACTCATGAAGCTCCTTTTCAGGACTAAGCCCATTATGAGGAACTCTCTCTGTCTCTCTCCCTTCCCCTTAATGTTATCTTTTTCTTCACTAGCTAGTCTGCTAAACTCCTCTCTGGGTTTAACCTGCCAGTCAAAGGCAAATCCAGGCTTCATGGCATATTGCTTTAAAGGACTATTTCAAATTCCTTTTTTTGATACCTTATTGCTCTCTCATCTCTATTTCATATTTGCCCCTCCTGATGCCTATTTTATTTAATTTGTCTGTAAACTCTTCTCTTAAATAAACCTACCTTTTGGCAAAGAGACTGGCCATTGTGAATCTGTCACATGTTTATTTTCAACTAGAAATAGCTACCCTGACCTCATCACAAGTATTTGTTAAGGTTTACTATGATTAGGGCAGTACATATAAGCAGCTAATTGGCACATAGATAGAGCACCAGGTCTGAAGTCAGGAAGACCCGAGTTCAAATCTCATCTCAGACACTTAATAGCTGTGTGACAAGTCACTTAACCCTATTTACCCCAGTTTCTTCATCTCTAAAATAAAGTCAATAAACAAAGTGAAATATGTTCTCAGACACTGCACTTTTGGACAATTCTCATTCTTTGAAATTCCTTCCTCCTCTGCTCCCCTCAACATACTGTGCCAAAGTCATCCTCATTGCAACAATTACTCATTGATCTTCATGTTTTTATTTGGGGGTCATATAGCATGAATGTTTTATGAGAGCCTTTTGAAAACCAAAAGGCCCTTATAATTTCTGCTCACAGCTTTTTCATCCTTGACTATGTCTTGGATTTCCAATGATCCTCATATTACTTGAGTCCCCTCACCTTTCCATATGTTTGTCAGTACAGAATATGATATAACCAAAATGAAACATAAATAAACCTGCTATTTTTTTTCAAGTCTTTCTGTTGGCTCATATTAAGCTTACAGGTCTCTGAAATTCAGTTTGCTCAAGTAAAATGGAATAATGCACCTGCCTCACAGAGTTGTTGTGAGGATCAAATAAGATAATATTTGTAAAGTGTTAACTGCAGTGCCTGGCACACACTAGATGCTATAAAAGTATTTATACTCTTTCTCATTTCAATCTGAAGGATTTTTTTAGATGAAACAGTTTATATCCATGTGTCTTTCATAGTATATTTACAGGGTTTGTTTGTTTTTAATTCAAGCATAGGGATTTTTTTTCCTATTAAATTTCATTATCTTAGATAATTTCGTTCATCTTTCCAATTATATCTGCATCTTTTCATATTTTCATACTCTCAACCTCTTTATTGACTATCCCTCTCAGCTTTATGCCAACCCAACTTATGTTTCAAGTTATTGAGTTTTTATTTTACATGTCCCAGCATGCAATGGTACATACTTTTTTTACACATATTTGGGGGAAAGTGATTTTTCTTGCTTTAGGCTTAATATAGTACTTTATGCCTCTTATATTCTTACCATGTTCTATTTTGTGACATTGTTCTGAATATACTACGTCATTTAACTTCCACTAAATTATCAGCTATACATGGGAAGAAAGAATCTTTTCTTTATCTGTTGTTGTTCATCCTTCATTTTTGAAGAGAATCAATGATGCTTTGATTTGCATGAACTGGATTTAAGTGAAAGAGAGTTGCAAAGTCATCAACTTTTCTCTCTTTTTCCAGAGTTCTCAAAATCCAATCCAAATGTCAAGATGACTGGTGATAGCCTGGATTACAGTGAATGACCATAATATCTTCCTTGTCTGATTAACCTCAAGCTCTAAACCTCCATAGCATCTGTTTCAGCCACCTTCAAGGTCTTTGGAACAAATTGCTTTCATCCACTCATTCTCTTGGGAGAAAAGTCTTCACATGGTTGGGATAACCTCCCTTTCCTCACTCCCTGTCCTCTCCACATCCACCTCACTCCCAATTCACTTATGAGATCTGGCAGTTGTTGACACAAAGTCTACTGAAATACTTTTACCAGGTAAGGCAGCATCCCGGGCTGCAGCTTCTTGGAACCATAGGTGAGAATTGGGTCAAAGTGGATGCCAAATTCTGTAAAGGGCTCAGAAAACCCTCACACTAGAGATGACAGTCCTTGCTAAGCACACCATCATTTAATCTATGTGTCTGCCAGAAGAGGCTCTATTGTATTACAGATGTCTAACTTGCCTGGAAGAAAAGAAACCAAGTTTCTAAGGTTCAATTACTGCCACTGAGGCATACTGGCTAGGTGACCCCAAATAATGCACTTAACTTTCAGTGATTCAGACAAGTTTCAAATTCTAAATCAAAGCTGTTAATCCACACTGGTAAAGAACATATTTTTAGAAGGAAAGGAACCCACATGTGCAAAAATGGTTTTATAAAGGCAAGAAACTGGAAACTGAATGGATACCCATCAGTTGGAGAATGAGTAAATAAGTTATAGTATATAGAGATTATGAAATATTATTGTTCTATAAGAAATGATCAGCAGGATGATTTCAGAGAGACCTGGGAGACTTACAGAAACTGATGCTAAGTGAAGTGAACAGAACCAGGAGATCATTGTACAAGGCAACAATAAGATTATATACAATGATTAGTTCTAATGCATGTGGTTCTTCTCAATGACATCTCATTCAGGCCAGTTCCAATGACCTTGTGATGAAGAGAACCATTTGCACCCAGAGAGAGAAGTATGGAAACTGAGTGTGTACTACAACATAATATTTTCACTTAAAAAACAAACATATATGGTGTGTGTGTGTATATACATATATGTATGTATGTATGTGTGTATATGTGTATATATATATGTATGTATACATATATATATATATGTGTGTGTGTGTGTATATATGTATGTATATATGTATACCTTTGACCTAGAATTTTTGTTTATAAATGAAGCCAAAGCTCATCTAGTACAAGCATATAAATCAATCTGCCCTGCTCTCCCATCCTATCACTTTGGACATAGTAAGTCCTTACTACTAATGTTTGGTTAATTTAGTTTTCTAAAATTTTACCAATTACTATTTATTCAAATAAGGATTCAGTATTGTATAAATAAAGAGGAAATGACTTGAGAATCACAATATCTAATGTCTAGGCCTGTCTCAGGCAGTAAAGAGTTATGTGACCTTGGCCAAGTAAATGTCTATCTTTGGACCACAATTAAATGAGGGGCTTTCTATGTTTCTTCCTAAATTTCCCTCTTGCTCTGAAAATCTGGATTCTGCACACTTCACTGTTTCATGCCATGGAGTTATTGAAAAGCATAGCAGTGAATGAAGCATAACAGTGTCATGCCATGATTATCATACCTCACCAGACAAGTATCAATAAAGTCAACTCTTGATTATGCAAGCTCATGAAGTACAGAAAATACCATACACAAAAACACTGATAATCCATAGTCTCAGTCAAGCAGATGGATTCAGCATCCACCTCCACCTGACCTTCACAAGTAACAGTTCTCTGTTGCAAAATTGTCTTGACTTTCTGGCACTTTGAGCCTTTCCCCACTTGTTTTCTGAAAGAGGTGCTATAATTGGTTAAGTGGCAGAAAGGAAACAAGGAAACAAGGCAGAAGTACCAAGTAGTGTCAGGCATATATGACCAGATGGGGAGTTTCTCTACAGTGACCAAGACACATTCTGTAGAGTAGCAGGAGAGTAAGGAGGCATTCTATCAAAACTTCATTAGTGGGGAATAAAAAACAAAATAGGAGGCATAGGTAATATTTTGAATATCAGAAAAAGAATTTGGTATAAAAATTCTTAGCTAAAACATCATGCGTGTCTTGCAAGGTAAAATATAATATTAGGGAAAAAATGGGGGAAGGAGCTCATACACCAGTGGTTAAGCTTACTCAATTTATGTGTAACCACAGGATAACAGACTTATACCTAGATGATCTCACCATATTACATATGAGCAAACTTAGGTGGGGGTGGGGCATACTTCCCAAGGTGACATAGTTAGTTGGATCACAGAGAAAGATTATAGATCTGAGACCCACAAAGCTATAGGGCAAATGTATCTCTATTCAGCCTGCAGGTCACATTTTCCATACTGTTAAAAACTTATGTGAATTTGCAGAACCAGTGAAGGATTCTTGCTCATGTCACCAGCCCCATTCCCTATAGCATTGTATGTTTAGCAGCATGAAGTGTAATCTAGTTTTAAAAGACTTTAGTGACAACGCATCCATCACTTCCCATGGGGCAATATAGCCTCACTGACCTCACAAGTGGGAACATCTTTCTGATTTCCTACATTTTCTTTGAGGGGATTTTTTTTAGGTTTAACCTAAGATATTTCCCCATGAAGACAGAACACGGCACTCCCTGCCAAGGGGATACCAGGTAAACAGAAAAAAGAAAGAAATGAGAAGAATTCTTATTAGAAGATTTCCAATTTGCCTGAGATGTGAGCAGATATGTAATTCAGCTGCACAAATAGTGAGGAAATTTCCCTCCCCTGCTCCAGTCCTAGAAATTCAAACCATGCAAAATGATCAGGAGACAAAGGAATGAAATCACATAAAAACAAACCACCGTCTGGCCCAGCATGTGAGAGCTGCCTTTATGTACAGTGAACAACAGCCATATTACCATTTCAAGGAGCCCTGCCTTCCTCCTCTTCTAAGAGAGTTTGGCCACCTGTACAGTTTCCACCAGACAAATACTTCAGAAGATCTCTTTTCACTTACCTAAAAAAGAGAGAAATAAGAGAAAATAGTTTTACCACAACCTCTTGTTTTTTGATTGTACTTTTCAAAGACAGTAAAATACAGATATATTTGTTCAGCCTTAAAATATTTGTGATTATCAATTGGATGGCTATTCAGTCCAATACAGTACACTGATGGATGACTGTAAATTTCTATCCTGCTCTGATGCCTCATTGTAAACAGACTTTCTTAGGCTCTCCAGTCCTAATCAGGGACACAGGTTCTGCTAAATTCACCCAATTTAGAGTCCCATTGTTGAGAATTAAAATCATTTTCTAAGGGTCTCTTAACTAGTATGTCAGATATAACCTGGCTGTAAAAGATCACACAATTATAGTTGAAAGTACTTCAGAGACCCTAAAATCCAACTCCATGGAAAAAGAAACAGAGCCAGAGAAAATTAGGCCACATAACCAGTATGTTTCAGAGGCAAGATCTGATCCCAGGCACTAGCTGGATTATAGAATGAGAAAATCTACGGAAAAAAATCATTATTATAAAGTTGATTTATAGTTGATGCATTTTAGGTGTACAGGCAAATTACATGATTTTTCCAAAGTTATAAGGCCATCTGAAGTACCAAGAGGTTGAAGCAACTTAAGAAAAAAATCACACACACACACACATATATAATAACAAATATGTAATTGTTATCATCCTTTCAAAGGTATTTTATTTTCATCTCTGATCAATTTTCAGTTGATAACTGCTCCAGATTTATTTGTTTGGTCTTTCTTCAAACATCACACCTATATAAGATTGCTGATTCTTGACTTTGAGAACACATAAATTATTCCTTATTTGATTCAGGAAATAGAGTGTATTTATCTGTGACATCCTTTTCTTGGCAATTCATTGTATTGTAAGACAGATAAACTACTGTAAGAAATCCCTTCTCCCACACACCCCTCCCTACCCCATCATGCCCCAACTGCATCTAAACACTAAACAATACTTTAGCCATTAATATATATATATACGTATGTATATATGTATATGTGTGTGTGTGTGTGTGTGTGTGTGTGTGTGTATACCCACACATATTCTCTCAGTGCCAAAAAGTTTTACATATCTCTGTCTCTGTTAAGGTGTCCTGTATAGGACCACTAAAATGTTAAGGTTATGGGGAGTGTTGTCAGACTATTCCTATACCAGGTCACAAGAATGATGGATTTAGCTACCAAATGATGAAGTATGATGTGATAATCCAAAAGTACATCGACATTAAGGACCAGTGTGGCAAACTGTCTTCAAATAATTTATAGGTGTAGACTTTCAAATCAAGGGAATTATGCTGCTAAGAGCCAATTAAATCTATGGAATTTTTAACAAGGATATGAATTTTTATCAATTAACAAGAGGTAAGGCAAGTTCTCTAGCAGTACCAGGAGGAAGGTGTCATTAAGAGGGAAGACACCATAAGGTAGTATTACTACATTGACTTGCCAGCTAAATTCATTAGAGAAGTTTAGCTGGTTTAGCAGAGATAAGGGAGGGGTGGAGAGGGAGGAGAGGGGAAGAACATTAAGCCATGGCCGAGCAGGCTAACCCTTAAAAGGGATTTAATACCTTAAAAGAGTCAGCAACAATTTATAGGATAAGCAGATTTTTTTAAATAGGGGAAATATAACTCCAGAATTTGACACCATAACTTGACTTTCTGACTGGATACAGTAAAGGTGGAGTTTCTAAAAATCTCTACCTTCAGGTGGGTCTATCTAAATCAAAAGGCCATTTAAGGCTGACTTGATCCAATCCTTTTTTTCCCCTGCTTGCCTCAAGGAATATAATAATCCTATCAGTGCTTCTGGATTTCTCTGCTAAAACCCACCTGGATACCCCAAGATTTCATCGTGTCTGTTTATATCTCTGTGTCTGTGTCTGTCTCTCTGACATACACACATTTTCATATATGTATTTTCACATATATATGCTTATTGTGAAATAGAATTACACTTATAATTTCTAGGACCCTAGAGTTCCCAAAACAGGAAGCTTCCAGGGGAAAATCAGTCCTGTCTGGGATATACATGTGATGATAACTCAGTACACCTATCACTGAGAGAGGGGCAGGAAAAGCTTTGTCATTTGATTGACCTTGGGAATCCCTCCCTCCTGGACCATAAACATGTTTGTAATATTCTTCAGGGTAATGTTCTTGAGTCACAATGCCCAAGAAAAAGCTGTTTAACTCTTCACAAAACTACAGAGTGTTTTTTTGGGGGGGATGAGAGGTGGGAATGGGGGTGTCCACATCAAACTTTTCAAACTTTCCTCTCATCAATGATATAAAGCACGTTTCTTGTTTTCTTTCAAGATTAACTAAATTCCCATAAAATTTGTTCCTTCTGCTGTCTGTCTGTGTGTCTCTCTCCCTCTCTCCTCCCTCTCCCCTTTCCCTCTGTAACTCCCATCCCCTACCAGTGGTTTTGAGTTCTTAATTCATGCTTTTACCGAGCTATCTCTCCATGTTTGGAATGCTTGCCACCATATCTACAATCTCGGACTCCCCCAGTTCAAATCTTGCCTTCCGGTGAAAAAATTTTTCCCTTCCCCCCCATTTCTCCCCCACCCAAGCATTATTATTGCCTTTCCTTAGAGATTATCTCTCATCTATACTTGAATGCATTTTATAGTTGTTAGCATATCTTCTCTTTCATAATTACGAATTCCTAGTGATCAAAAGTGCTTTTGCCTACATTTCCCAACTCCAAAGTTTAGCTCTTGGACAGGTACTTTATAAGAGCTTAAGAAATGGTGATTGATTGCCTACAGAGCTTCCCACCAATCTCCACACCCCAGTTTATAACTGGCCAAACACCTTGCCCTTTAGCTGGTGAATTACAAAGGAGTGAAAGTCAGAGATATCCTGAGGGTATTCATAGAAAAGCTACTTTCCCCTTAGTGAAATCTGTATAGGTCCCTTCAGGATTTTATACTTTGGAGTTTCCTATCTACTGATTCAATGCTATCCAGATTGTGTTCTATCTTCACATTCACAAAGAGTATTGGAAATCCTTGGCTTTCATCCCACCCCCTCCAAGAACAAGGAGTGAATTCCTTTCAGTGGGCTTGTGACAAATGAAGCTGTTATCAATGCACAATGGAAGTTACTTGAGCTATCAGAGGATTGCAAAATGAGCAAACCTGCCTCCTAGCCCCTCTGTGTACCTGCTGCTGGCTGAGGGTGAGTCAATGCACTTTAATAAATGGATAAGATTAGGCTGGAACTGGCTAGGGCTCCCAAAATGACTGGAAGTTCATTATGGAGGAGTTATGGTGAGGGTAGAATGGGGCAATCAGCTGGAATGCCTTAGAGGCCGTTAGTTACAAGAAATGTGTCTGATTTTTATGTTTTTTTTCAGTACTGGTCTTGAAATTCTGTATCTAAAATGTGTTTCCACCTATGTAAAAATAGCATACAAGTTGTTTTAAAATTTTAGAATCAGAGATTCAAAGAATGCTGTGGCAGAATTGCTAGAAGGAATAATTTCATCCAACTTCATATTACAGATAAGAAAGGTGAAGTGACTTCCCCACAGTCACAGAACTAGGTAATTCAATAAACAATAATTCAATCTAATTCAATAAACATTTATTTAGTGCCCCCTAAGAGCTTCTAATGGTTCAGTGAATATAGAATCAGCCTTAGCATCAGCAAGACTGATTACTGAGTTCAAATACAGATTCAGACACTTCCTAGCTGTATGACCTAGAACAAGTCACTCAACCCTATATGCCTTGGTTTTCTCACCTGTAAAATGATCTAAAGAAGGAAATGGCATACCATTCTGCCAAGAAAGCCCCTAAGAAAACTGAACATGACTGAACAATAAATAACAAAAGAAAGGGGCTGAGCACTGACTCCCAAATATACCTCTCAACTCCAAATTCAGTTCTGGTTCTACACCAACATGCTTTTAGAGAACACTATTCTAATACAGTTTCTAAACAGGTTTAGATATACTTTAATTATAATAATTATACCTTCTTTTTTGCATCACTGTAGTTTAGGAAACATTTTTTCATATATTTACTCTTATGTAGCAATAGTCTCCCTTCAGTGTAGAATACAAAAACCTTATATCGGTCAATTGACAGGCATTTATTGGGGACCTACTATTTTGCAAGCACTGGGAACACACACACACACACACACACACACACACACACACACACACACACAAAGAAAATGAACAAACACCAGTTTTCAAGGAAGATAAAAAACATGCATAAATAAATATATACAAATGTATTCAAAGTATTCTGGGGAGGAGCCTCAAAGGGAACTTGGGAATCAGGAAAATCTTCATGTAGAAGACTTGGTACAATATAGGAAGACTATGAACTGGATTATAGGATCATAAGCCTAGGATAAGAAGGAGTTTTAATAACCATTTTATCTAATGAACTCATTTTGCAGAAAAAAACATTTAAGGAGGATCAGGAAAGTTAAGTGATTTGACCAAGGGCCAGTCAGTGAATCAGTATGCATTTAGGTAAATATATTGTCTCTGTCTGGCACTGTGCTTAAGTACCAGAAATAAAACTACAAACAAAATAAAAAAGTCCTTGCCTTCAAGGAATTCACATTCTAATGGGGGAGACTGAGGTACTGAAGGCAGTTGTATCAAAAGAGCATTTTTACTTCAGAAATTGGTAAATGTTATAAATCAGGATCAGATTTATTGTTTTGTCAATGGTTGACTTGAGAAAATGCTGAAGAGAATGTTAATAACACAGATTAAACTTAAAAATGGAAGAAAAGACTATAGAAGAAGAAGACATTGTAGGATTTAGTGCCTTCCTTATATAGAGGGTCTAATAGGAGCCATCCAATCAGTGAGAAAAGCTGAAAGAGATGGATGGAGTTACTTCTCATGTGTCCATTATGAGGTTGATTTAAGCTTTCAAAACAAAGAGCTTTCTAGAGAGTGGTAAAGAAATAATTTCACTCTGAATGTGAATTCATTGCAATTCAAATGGTTGTGTTAAGCTTTATTAATTTAAGTTTCAATTGAATATTCTTAATATAGAACTTTCCTAATAAGTGGATTACCTGAATTATACTAGTCAAGAGACTCTAAAATTAATATAGTGGGAAAGGAACTGGTTATAGTCCAAAGTTGTGGGATCAAATCCTTTCCCTGATATTACTTGTATTAACTTGTATTATTTATGTCACCCATGAATAGTGTGACTTTGAGCAAGCCAATGCCTCATTCTTAGCCCCAGTTTTCTCACCTATGAAAGCAGGTGATTGTACTAGATATTCACTAAGATCCTTTCATGCATACTCTGACATTCTATAATTCTACCACTCCAGAAGTCTCAGGAAATTGGTCATGCTGGGGGAAAAAATAAGTACTAAGGATTCAGATCACTTTTAGCAATCTGCTGAGATGAATATTCTAGATGTAGTTTCAGATTTACTTTTAGAATAACCTATATATAAGAATTCAGAAGTCCAGGCTGGTGAAATTTCCAGCAAAGGCAAATTCAGACTTATCAGGCAGCTGAGGATTTGATAAATAGTCTATGGGAAAACTTCTTTCACTTTTTTTCCCCATAGAAAAGATGTTAGAATTAAAGAATCAGAAGGGGCCTACCCATGGATGAGACACAGGAATTAAATAATGTCTTTTTTTTTTTTTTTTTTTTTTTAATTTTAAGAAAACTTGAGTAGAGGTGAGTCATTGGGAGAGAAAAGTGAACCTATGAAGCCACTATAAGGTTAATAGCAGTGGAGAAAATAAGTGGAATCATAGGTATGAGACCTGTGGAGAAGAAGATATGGAATTTCAAAAGAAGATACCTTAGTAAACATAGTGAGGGATAAAGAAAAGGATGGTAAAACAATTTCCAGGAAGGGAAAGAGAGTAGGTGTTTCATAGAAACTATGCTAGAAGGAAAAAATTATAAGAAAAGTACGTGTATATAGGGAGATAGATATCGCAGGATAGGAGTAGAGTCAAATAATCTGATATACCTGAGGCACTGGACTTTCAGAGAAGTTATGAAAGATTATAAAACAATGTTAACTCAATACCCATATGCCAATTGACTCTCAGGCACAACTCAAATAAAAATATCATCAACAGAACCAGTGAACCATGTAGCTTGAAAAAAGCTCTCCAGGGGACCTCTTCTTGAAGAAGATACTGCCACTGATGTTGTTTATTGATAACACACTTTCAGATTTCCTGGCTCTCACATATGGGACAGTGATCCCAATAGTCTTCTGAGAGAAAGAGGACCCAAAAATGATCTTTCTATTAATAATAAGGAACAGTAAGATCTTGTTATCAATATCTCAGTCAGAAAAGCAATCTGTATACATTTCTTATAATCCTTTAATTTCTCTCTCCCACCTTCTTGTGGAAACCAGTTTTTAAAACAGGATACATGGATGAATTTCAGGAAGTGAATAAGAAAGGTGGTTTGGTATAGGTTTATTAATGAATCTGACATTAAGTCAGCATTAAAACTGAAAAAAATGGGCTTTTTTTTTTTAAAGGTAACCAGATATGTGAATGTGATCAATAGCAATTGTACCATAAGAGAAAAACAAACAAAAAATGGAAATCAAAGAAGCATGAGAACCTGTATGAACTGATGCACAGTGAAGTAAACAGAAACAGAAATACACAAGGACAACAAACATAAAAATGAAGATAACTCAGAAGAGCTGCAAAACTGATTGATAATGACCATTTTTTCATATCATGAGCAGAGGAAGAAATACACATTTCTCTCCTCTCATAGAGAAATGAAAGATAACAATTTTGGAATTTTGTATATGCTATCATACACATTCCCTGTTTTTGTTCTGTTTTACTGCCACTCCTCCCCTTTCCCCCAAATTCTGTGCTATAAGAGAAGTTTCAATTTAGAGAAAGGATCTGGATGTGTAATTTCATTCAGGGTAGAAAAGCCCTCCATTAGAATGTTAAGTCTTTTATGCATAAGAATTATTTCATACTTTCTTATATCCCAGTATAGTGCCCAGAACATAGTAAATACTTAACAAATATTTGTTGGTTGATATCTATTAAAGTTGGGATTTAAATCCAAGTCTTTCTGGCTATGAAATGGCTTCCTTATATTGTATATTACCTTAACACAATATACAACCAAAGCCTCTACTATCTAAAAAAATCTAACATAAAATTCTAGCCAAAGGTTTTTAATTCCATCCAAAACATTTTAAATATCATTTTACTGTTCCCCCATTATTACCATTACCCTTTTCTGGCCCTTTATTCTTTAATCCCCAGGAGAAATGCTGCCATTTTAGGAGCAGAATGAGGTAGCTGCTCAATAGCTCATAGCAATAACATGAGAAAGAGAAACAGAGACAGAGAGAGAGACTGAGAGAGAGAAAAAGAGAGAGAGACAGAGAGAGAGAGAGAGAGAGAGAGAGAGAGAGAGAGAGAGAGAGAGAGAGAGAGAGAGAAAGAGAGAGAGAGAGAGAGAGAGAGAGAGAGAGAAAGAGAGAGAGAGAGAGAGAAAAAGAGAGAGAGACAGAGAGAGAGAGAGAAAAAGAGAGAGAGAGAGAAAGAGAGAGAGACAGAGAGAGAGACAGAGAGAGAGAAAAAGAGAAAGAGAGAGAGAGAGAGAGAGAGAGAGAGAGAGAGAGAGAGAGAAAGAGAGAGAGAGAGAGAAGAAAAAGGAGGGGGTAGTGTCAAAAGGGAGGAAGGAAGGGAGGCAGAGACAGAAAGACCCATGCAGAAAGCAACAGAGAGAGAAAGATAACAAAAATAGGAGGAGGAAGAGGAAGAGAAGCAGAAAAAGGAAGGAAGAGAAGAAAGGAAAAAGGAAAAAAAGAAAAGAGAAAAAAGGAGGAAAGGAAGGAGAGAAAGAGGAAAATTGACAATTGGAATGTAGAGAAAAATTATTTAAATTTGAAATTGTACAAGATATTGAGGTTAATCCACTGCTTTCACAGAAATATTATGTATGCATCAAGAACTGGATACATAGTGACTCATTTAAAAGGTAGCATCACCAGCAGCACATAGATCCAAAAAGTCACAGAAGGAAGAGGAGGGGGAAAGAAAAATACAGTTCCATACAGATTCATGAGCATCACCTGCAGAACTGGAATGTTTTACTAAAGAACTCCCATTTGAAAATGTGATATAAATCTGATACATATATAAATAATGATTTATACATACTAAACAGACCCAGCCTTCTCATGATACTTTCATCAAAGCACCAAGTGCTCTGACAACAGATTTATTTTGAATTTTCTTAAAGGTTTAACTGTTCTCTTCCTGACAATAGAAAAAAAAAATTAAAATAATTTTCCCAGATATCCAATGAAAACTACAGTCATATTTCTTCTAAAATTCAGTGCATGATTTCATTGAATTAACAACTTTTGATCAAATATTCCAACTACCAACAGTGTAGTGCTTAACTCTGCTGTCACTTCTCAAGGACCATTGACCAGAAAGGTCACCTATTCTCAATTTGTGATTCAACTAATGAACTCTAGACAAGATTTCCTAATTCCATTCAACTGAATAAATATTTATTAAGTATTTATCATGTACAAAATACTGTGCTTGGTGTTGAGCAGAAAACAGAGTAAGACATAAACTGTCCCCTCAAGGGACTTAAAATTTAGGCTGGAATTTAAGATATGGATGGAAATTGAATCAAGCATGTCAATCATCTAGTACAAATTCATTATTTTACAGATGAGGAAACCAAGTCCCAGAGAGATTGAACAATTTATTGACAGCAAATCCAGCATTCTTCTTACCAAAATATATCTGATAACCTGGGTGCCAGTTTACACCAAGGCATAGAAATCCAGATGCTAGTATGGTGGTCTTTTGGAATACATTATAGACAGATCCAGAGCTGGAATCTAAGACAGAAATTCTATTTTTCTTAGAGAGGAATACCTGACTGTTTTTGTGTACATACCTTTTGACAATATGGTGAAGTGTTTGCACTCTTTTCAGAATTTTGTGTTTTGAAATGATCGAAGGAAATATAGTTGGAGGTTAGTGAAAATCAAGATATACTTTTTTCCCCACAAACAAGCGGGGCTCATGGCCAAGCTAAAATTTACATGGAATCTAAATTAAGACCTCTTACTCTAGAAGGTGAGGAAGAAGGCAACAAAAGAATTGAGCCATCAACATGACTTTCAGATGGAGAGACTTTGGAGTAATGGATATTTGAATGAGAGAAGGTGAGCCCATTAAAGAAACTATTATGAGACATATGAAGCAAATGCCACTTAGATTTTTTTTTTAAAGAAGAAATTATGTACATTGGAGAATAACAAAAAAGGTTTCATAAGCAGGTAGTATTTGGAATTGGATATTAAAAGATGTATAGTGTTTCAATGGTTGGATATGAAAGGAATTTCAATTAGAAGTAACCTTGTGAGAAAAGGCATAGAAACTGAAAGCCCAGAATGTGTTCAATAAATAAGGAATATTTTAGTTTGACAATCTTATAGAATGGTAGAGGAAGATGAGACTAGAATGAGTAATTGGGAGAATGTTGTAGAACTTTGAGAAAATTAATCTTATTTCAGTAGACACTGAAAATTTGGAATGAAAAAAGTTTTATGATATAGAAAAAGAAAGCTGGCAGGATTGTATATAAAATGGATCATTTATTCATTCATTCATTCATTCATTCATTTGTTTGTTTCCTGAGGCTGGGGTTAAGTGACTTGCCCAGGGTCATACAGCTAGGAAGTGTTAAGTGTCTGAGACCAGATTTGAACTCCGGTCCTCCTGAATTCAAAGCTGGTGTTCTATCCACTGTACCACCTAGCTGCCCCCTAAAATGGATTATTTAAATAGAGACAAGGGAACCAATTAGAATACCAATGAAATAACATTTTTTGTTTGAAAATTGGTTATATTTTTACTAAAGAAATAATTTGAGTAAGTGATGATGAGGACCCAAACTAGGGTGGTGATAATGGGAATGAAAGAAACTGATAGCTTTTACCCAAAATCATTGCTCAAAGGTTACCAAACGATGTTTTCATCAAATTTATTTCTTAGCTTTCATATTCTTTAACTTCATTATGATCTTCTATATTGGTTGGACTAACCTCATTCTTGTGAAAACTCTCTGTTTTCCTTTGAAGAACTGTGTTTTCATTGAGCATTCTTTATTAGCTTGCTATTTTTGCTTGGTTTCCTAACTATAGGAGCTTCTAAGGTTTTAAATTTCTTGGTCCTCTGCTTTTTGGTCTCTATGCTTCAGCAATCTCATCATTTCTGAGAGCTTCAAGAATCACATCCCTATAGATGATTCTCAATTTATGCTTCTAATACTGACCTTTCACTTTTGCTTTAATTATAATTTGCAGTAGCCTATAGTTTACTGAAATCCCTCAAACTCAATATTCCTGAAATAGTTTTCATCATTTTCTCTTCCAAAGTACTCCCGTTTTATAAAATCCCATTTTTAGATTCAAAGAATAACTATTTTTCTACCTTTGTGTCATCTTTATCTTTTCTCTCTCCTTCATTCCCTAAATCCAATATGTCACTATGTTCAATCATTTTTCAAACAAAATATGTCATATCTACCCTTTATTTTCCATTCCCACTTCTACCGTTATAGTTCAGACATTCATCATCTCATGCCTAGATTATGGCAACAGCCTTTTATTTTATCTCCCAGTCACAGCTCTTCCCCTTCTCTAATTCATCAGGAGAACCAATGCCAGACTAATCATTTCAGAACAGGTTTATCAGACCATTCTTCCTATTCAGCCATTATAGTTTTCTATTGCTAACCTCCATCAAATATAAATTCTTCTGTGTAGAAAGCACCTCCAAGATTTTCTAGTCCAACCAGCCACACCCTATCCAACACCAAAAAACCCATTAGTCTCTAACACTATATTAATGATGACGAATTTAGAACTAGAAACTCTTATTTTACAAATGGAGAAATTTAGGCTTAGAAAGGTTAGTGACTAATTTACAAAGCTAGTAAATAAATGTCAGAGGGAGAATTTGAATCCAAATCTTCCTAATTTCAAATCTATTTTGATGTGCTGCTTCTTACTACATCTCTCTTTTATGCCTTTGATTACCCTATTCTCCCTTCTTAGAATGCCTCTCTATTTTCTCTTCTCTTGTATTATTCTACTGATTCTTTAAACCCAACTCAAGGACCAGATTCATAAGGAACCTTACTGTTAAGTACAGCTCTCAGTGATTATTGATTCAGACTTGTAAGAGTAGTTATAAATACTTATTTTTACAGGAAACAGATTCCTGGATAGGTAAGGCAATGGATCTGCTTATCATGCCAGTGAATAAATTGCAGAAATAATATTCCAACATTGGTCTTCTGTCTCCAAATCTAACAATCTTTCCATTGTACCACATTGTCTTCTCATAGTGATCACTTCCTTTTGTGAAATCCTGTGGTACTTAAAAGTTGAGACTATACAGCTTAGCATTTAGTTATCTTCTCATTTATTCATATGTATTAAATTTGAATTAGATTAAAAGTTTTTTTTTAAGGATATAGATTAAGTTATAAAGCTTTTTATTTTTTGGGGGGGATGGACAGGTGATGGTGGTGGGGAGTGATGAGGACAATCCTTCCCAGGGCTAGGCTCATAGTTGATATTTAATATAAAATAGAAAGAAACTTTAGATTTATCAGGGTCAAGCAATCATTTATATATGGGGAAAGTGAGGCTTATAGAAGAAATGTGAACTGCCTCATACTAAACAGACTTTAGATTATAGAACTGGGATTGGACTCAGAATCACAAAATTTTAGAGTTAAAGGGGACCTCTCTTATCTTTTAGTCTTACCCATACCAGAAACCTTCAGATTTTAAATCTATCTTCCCATTGCTGTTTGTTGATCGACAAATGGCAAGGACAGAATAGATTTAAGTTTCTACTTTCACAGAAATCCACCAAGTGGGCATAGAATGTTCAGAGTGACCAAAGTCTTGGATGTCTTATTTGCATCTTTCTTATCTCTTGGACTTTTTTTGGGGGGGATGTGATTAATCTGAGATAAACTTTCATTTCTCTAAAAAAAGAAGTGAAGTTAATGATAAGAATTTAAAAATTCCTTTCATGATATTTGCTATTATATCTTCAATAAGACAATGCTGAAACATGTGTGAGACCATATGGACATAAGACTTTCTTTCTCTGAGTATATATGTCCAGATAAAGGTCACCTACAATTACCATTTAGGATGATTTAAATAATTAACAAACTGATTTTATCCTTATGCTTTCTCTGAAATCACATCCTTCTCTATTCACCCCCATCTTTGCCCCTAAAGTGGAAACAATTTAATTTGCCATCTCCAATCCTCAGACATTTTTATATGATTCAGTTCCTTCTTAGGAACATAATGTTCAGTACTAGAAGAGATTCTAGAGATCATTTAGCCCTCATACCATCCTCCATTCTATAAATGAACATACTTAGCATTTTATTTATTTTTCAGCATATACAGAAATATTCTATTGCAATTCCTATTCTATTCTTATTCCTACACCAATGCCCAGCACATGTTATTCTTATCTACATCCTCCTATAAGTTTGCCACAAATAATTGGCCAAATGGGCTGAGGGAGTCTTCCTCAAGTTCTTTTAACATCCCAAGGGTGCCAGTATCACAGTAGTTCTCACACTGTCCTTTGGTTTTTCCTTATTTCCTTATTTCCTCCACACAACCAAGCAATCGTCTTTTTTGATCACATATTCTTTTGATGACATTCTTTATGCTGCTTCTCCTTCATCATTCTTTGTTCATAACATATTACAGCTTGCTCATACCCACCATGCATCCCTCTATTACCCTTTGGGCTATCATCAACTTTAGTTCTTCAGAGCATGTAGTGTACCATGATGCACAGCCATCTAACATCACTGGAAGAATATTGGTATTAATAGATGGCCCTTTGTTTTCAGCATCTATAATTAATTATTCATTAGAAACAGTTTTCTCACATGTCACTGCATCTAGTTTTGCTTAATGTGCTTAATCCTCTATTCAAACTCCTGATTTTTTTTTTTTGTTCCCCTAGGTTTCCCATTGTTTAGATAGCACAAGAGAGATTTCAAAACACTTTGATACACCTCTCTTCTTCATCTCCATCCTCTTCTATACTTTCCTTCACTACATTTCTAAATTAAAAAAAGTAAAAATATAAGGCAATGGAACCCTGGTTCAAGCCCTTCTCATCTCTCATCTGTACTTCTGCAATAATCTTCTAATTGGATTCACTGCCTGAAATCTTACCTCACTTCAATCCATATATTTTCCAAAGCTGCTGAAGTGAATTTCTTTAAGTGCAGATCTGATCATGTTATTCCACTTGTGGAGGGGAGAAACCTCAACTAGTTCCCAATTACTTCTAGGAACAAATATAACTTCATTTGTTTCACCTTTAAAACTTGTCACTACCTAGTCCCAAATTATGTTTTCAGCCTTATTACACATTCTCCTTTATGTGCTCTATTGTCAAGTCAGTTTGGCTTTTTTTTTTTTTTTTTTATAATTGCTTTTAATTTTTTAAAATACATGTAAAGGTAGTTCTCAACATTCACCCTCACAAAACCCTATATTTTGAATTTTTTGCCTTCCTCCTGCCTCCCTTAGACAGAAAGCAATCTGATATAGGTTAAACATGTGCAATTCATCTAAACATATTTCCATATTTGTCATACTGCACAAGAAAAAATCAGATCAAAAGGGGGAAAACACATGAGAAAGAAAAAAACAAAAACAAACAAGCAACAACAACAACAACAAAAAGTGAAAATACTATGCTTTGATCTACATTCAGTTTCCATAGTTCTCTCTCTGGATGTGGATAGCACTTCCCATCCCAAGTCTATTGGAATTTTGGCTTTTTTTTTTTTTTTTTTTTTTTTGTTCTTCATACATAGTACTTCATTCTCTACCTTTTGCCTTTAAATTTGATGTTCTCCAATTCTGCTGCTGTCTTTTATTGTTGTATTGTTCAATTGTATCTCACTCTTCTTGACCCTATGTGCGATTCTTAGTAAACATATTGAAGTGATTTGCCATTATCTTTTTCAGTTCATTTTACAGATAAGGAGATTGAGGCAAATAGGGTTAAGTATTTTTTTTCCAGTGTCACATAGCTATTAGCTCTCTCTTAGAATTCCTCATTTCCTTCAAGATTCATTTCAAGTCTCCTGTTACATGAAACCATTCCAGATACCTGCAGATACAAATGCTTTCTCCTCAAATTATTTGTTCTATATATTTTGTGTATATACATTTATAATTGTATATACATGCTATACACATAGTGTATGTTGCTTTCAATTATAGGCTTTGAGCTTCTTGAGAGCAAGAAATGTTTTCTTAATATTTTCACTACCAAGCTTAGTCCCTTATATGTTTGCAGATATTTAATAAATGTTTTCAGACAGCTAGGTAGCATAGAGTGCCAGGTCTAGAGTCAGTAAAACTCATCTTCCTTAATTCAAATTGGTCTCAGACACTTTCTAGCTATATGCCTCAGTTTTCTCACGGGTTAAATGAGCTGGAGAAAGAAATGGCAAACTAGTACAGTATCTTTTCCAAGAAAGAATCAGATACAACTGAAAGAAATAGACAAAACAATAACAAAAACCACAATAATGTTTGTTGAATTAAATTGAAACATACATGAGACCACAAGGGCAATTCTCTCCCTTAGAACCTGATACTTTTGAGCTTTTTCTCTTCCAGTGAGTCTGACTTTGCACGTGCTGCATAGGTCAAACCCTGTGAGCCAAGTATTTTTTTTTTCCCCCCCAACACATTCATGTGTTTATTACCCAGGGAGTATCCCAAACCTAGTGACACTAAAATACCATACCAATCACACAAAACAAAGATTACACAGGTAACTCATTTATTCTGGACATTTATTGTCAGTTCCAAGAGCAGAAAGTATTTCTAGGTCTGTTCCTCCATTAGCTACCTCAGCACTGCACAAATGACTGTGCCTCATCAATCCCATCTCCAGCTCCCCTCCCTTTTTCAGCAGGGCTGGAGGAGTAAATTGCATTATATTCTTCTGCTCTATAAACTATGTCAATTTCTGTAGAAACAATATTAAATATGGTAATTTCCTCTCTTCTTTTCTTAACCATTACATCCTCTAACCTCAGTCACACCGACCTTTGAAAGAAAACAACTGCAAAGGATTCTGGGTAATGCTATTATGCTAATTTGCTAGCTAATCTGTAAAAAAATCAAAGAGTAGCTGTTACTTTGGGATCTCTGAAAAGAAAACACTGAATGGGGTGGAAGTTATAGGAATCAGATTTCAGCTCTGTTTAAAAAAAGAATTTCCCAACAATTAGAGCTAGTTCCAGTAATGAAATGATATTTCAATATCTAGAGTTGGAAGAGATCTTTGATAGCATTTAATTCAATCCTTTTCTTTTATAGATGAGAAAACTGAGGTTGAGAAAGGGTATGACTTTCCTAAGATCACATAAGGAGGAGGAGTTTGTAAGGAAGCTTGATGACAACTTGTAGGTTTTTTTGTAAAAAGGATCTTTGTTCTAAGTAAGGGATTAACTGAATGACTTCTAATATGACAATAATTGTAATAGCTAGCATTTTTGTAGAGCTTTAAAGTTTTCAAATCTGTTTATAATTATTATCTCATTTGATTCTTACAATATTCCTGGGAAGTAAATGCTATTATGATCTTAGCTCAGGGTTAAACAGCTAATAAGTGTTTGAGGCCAGATTTAAAATCATATCTTCCTGACTGCTGGCTCTACCTTCCTCATGTGCCTAGGTATTTTAACAAATGTTTATTGCCTGGTTCCTAACTAGGAGAGTGGAAACTTCATGCAGAATCACAATAGAGAATTTCTGTGCTTAAAGCATGCATCAAAAAACAAATTTTTGGGGGGGAAGTAGTAGGAGTCCTCATTGAGAGAGTTAGTTTCTTTATCTTGTGATTCACATTCCATGTGTCTTCCTTTATCAAATCCACATATCTAAATTCAACTTTTTTTGAGGAATAAAAATCATCAACAGAGTAGCATGTGAAAACTGAAAGAAACCAACTTTTTTATTGTACAGAACAGGAAACTGAGACTCAGGGACCCAAAATGACTTTTCTGAGGTCACAGAGCTAGTTAGTGGCAAAGCCAGGCTTGTTTCTTATAAATAGTGCCTCAATATACAGTTACAATGGCATAACATTTTAATTGGGCTAATGAACTCGATTTAATTGAGTGCATTGTTTAAATGGGCCTGGCAGACGGCTTTTATGATAATGTCAGTGCTATGGCAATGGTTCAGCACTGACTTGTGCATCTTTGAAATGGAAGGATCATATCTTCTAACAGGGTACAGATGAACATATGGAAATTAAGGAAATATAAATAACCCTTATCTTTGCTTCAAACTCTCACACAAACCCTGTCTTGAAGTTTTTATGATGTTGAGGGAAATTTGTAAACTAAATATAAAGCCATGCTTTATTTTGACACAACCTCGCAGTTTTCTGATGATAAAAATATGTTCTATTTCCTAATCTGTCTTCTTCCATACTCACTCAGGTGCAATCTTTGTACCATGTCAGTTTAAATGAATTAATTATCTAAATAATTCTCATCATTCTACCACTAAAATATTTTATAATAAGTACAAGGACAGAAGAAAGCATAAGCATCATTAATCCATATTTTATAGCAGGATGTTAGGAGAACTGGGAAAAACAAATGTGCATCAATTACTGAATGATGATGAAAACAATAACAATAATAACAATTGGCATTTAGGTATCACTTTAAAAGTACATTGCAGCTGTAACCCATGGCCCAGAATCTAAAGCACAATCTATGTGGACTAGGTTCAATCTTGGGATAATTCTTAAAATCCCAAGTCCCTTTGGCTCATTTTTACCCTCACCTAAAGTTACCCCAGGGATATTTCAGAATATAACTCAAATATGATTCATGTTAGATCATTTATAAATGTTCACTTATAACATTCAGGGGTCCTCGGTACCTATGTAAATAATCAAGGTACCAATGCATATGTTTGAAAGAGAAAAGCTTTTATTCCAATATCCAAGGACCTCATAGTATCAAGAAAAAATGTACATATGTTCCCTTTTCAAGTAAATACCATTCTTCCTGGGATAGAAATCTCTAAGCAAAATGGTACCATATATTTAGATTTCCTTTTGAAGGAAAAATATTTGGATTTGCTAAAAGAGCCGTTCATTTCTCCCAATTTTTGAAAACTCCATTTTAATCCCTAGCAATCCTTACAGAACTGGAGCTTTATATTGCCTCTAGGGTCAGAATCCCATTGAAAGAATAGTAAGCTTGGGGTTTTGAACTCTCAGGTAAATATAGTCAAAACCTAGATATTTTGCTCCCACATAAAGTAACTTTAGCCACATGTAATTTTTCTACTTTTTAGGGTTATAGATCTTCTCTCCCCAAGGATGAATATGTTCATTCTATTCCTTCAATTTGTACATAGAACCTGAAATCATGAAGTTCCACCCGTTGGCTTTGTCCAAAGATAGGACCAAGAAATTGGAGACCAGGAATTCTCAACTTGAGCTGCATGAGTAATTCCTGTTACTTCCATAAATTTCTATTCCAAAGTAACCATTAGCCATTAATATGGAAAATTCCTGTCCTTCTCAAACCCAGGACCAGGTTTTTTTGTGAGCTTTACTGCTTTTTCAGGATATGAAAGACTGGAACTGATCTCCTTTTTAACACATCCAGAACAAAACGCTAGCTTCAACCTGCAGTAATCTGAGCCAACCAATTTGTTCCTAATTAATGAGCCCCATTGTCTATAAGTACCAAGGGGCTTGTCCATGTTTTCCAAAATAAGATACAAAATGCCAAAAGCTCACTGAATTGTAAATTTCCATGTCAACTCTATAAAGATGATGATAGCTAATAATGATAGGGTGCCTACTATGTGCCAGGTACCATGCTAAGTGCTTTACAATTAACTTTACAGTTATTCCCTTAAGTCTTACAACAAAACTGAGAAGTACGTACCATTATTAGTTCCATTTTCTAGATGAGGAAATGAAGGCTGACAGAGACATTTTAACTTTTCCAGAGCCTCACAGCTAGGAAGTATATGAGACTGGATTTGAACTCAGGTCTTCCAGGTTCAGCAATCTATCCATTCTATGACCTAACTATACATATACATTATTTAATTCTATCCTCTCAACAGCAATTTGGAGCAACTGCAATGTCATTAAATCCTTATTTTATAGATGAAGACATCAAAGCTCAGAGAGGTGAAGGAATTTGCTAATGATTACATAACTAATAAATTTCAGTGACAGAATTTTGAGAGCATTGAAATAAATGGTTTCATATACTGCATCCAACCAGTGGCATGCTAGTAAATATTTAACAACTGGCTCCCTGGTGGGGGGGGGGATTAGATGTTATACTTTTAAGTTTAATCTGCATATATTAAAACTTTCTTAAGTTTAGATGGTCAACAAAACAATAAATCAAGCCCTGTTTTGATTTATAGAGTTGGCTGATTTAGTGTGTAAGTATTCATAATGAACATTTAACAATCAGTTCTTTTAGGATCCAATTCTATTTACCTCCAGTATGCTTCTGCTTCTAGTTTTAGATCTATGGATCCATGACCCTCTGATTTGAATGCATGTTCCTTCTGAATCTAATTAGGGTCAGTGTTTTTCCATTATTCAAGATGATATGGTGAGGGTTCTCCTCCCCTCCCAAAATGTATGTACATTTTTTTCCTCCCACTACAAGCAACTTAGAGACCCTTGACTAAGGGGTATACCAATTTGCACATCATTTTTGTAAACCGCAAAATGGATATCTAATAGCAGAAGTCCTTAATTAGACTAATAATTATTAGTCATGTTAGGCTACCGATTGTAATAGATACCAAGAGTTGCAGCGAAGGTCAGAGACTGATGATATCTTACAGACATATATAAAAATGGCACGACAATCTTCTCCCCTCCCAAATAATACATACCATTAGCACTTCTCTCTCACAGCTCAGGCAGCAAGGCTGGATAATGGAAAAAGTTCTGGATTTCAGATGGTTCAAATCTTAGCCCTGCCATTTAATATTTTGGTGATTTTGGATACTTTATTTAACCTCCCTGGACTTCAGTTTCCTCATTTTCAAAATCAAGAGTTTGTTCTAGAGGATCTCTGACATAACTTGTAGCTCAAACTCTATGGTCTTGTGACCTCAAAGTTCCCTTTAAACTGATGATATTTTTATTTTGTGATTGATGTCTAACCAAGACAGGCAGCTTGAAGGATGACCCATCTCAAGTGGCTTTTAAGTTCAACCAGGTGAATTACTAATCTTTATAGCCAATCACTGATACAAGAGTTAAAAGCTAATTTAATATCAGCAAAATTTATTTCTTCCTTTTAAGTGAATAATGATTGTTATGTTATTTTTTTTCTATTTTTTCCTTTTCTCTCTTTTATGATTTCTTGAGGATATAGACTCAGTAGTGGCACTATTAAAGGAATGGTATTTTATTTTCCCCAATTATATGTGAAGATAGTCTTTAGCATTCACTTTTACAAGATTTTGAATTCCAAATTTTTCTCTTTTCCCCTCCCCTCAGCTATTCTTAAATAGGTAGGCAGCTTGATATAGGTTATACATATGCTGTCATATAAAATATAATTTCAGGGCAGCTACAGTTGTGAAAGAAAAAACCATAAAAAGAAAAAAAAATAAATGGAAAAGAATAAAGGAGATGAAAAAAGTATCCTTTGACTATTTTCAGAGAATATCTTTTCTTTATCTGGAATTGGATAGCAATTTCCTTCATGAGTCCTTTGAACTTGTCTTGGACCATTGTATTGCTGGGGAAAAGCTGAGTTATTCATTGTTGATCATCACAGTTGCTGATACTGTGTCTGATACTTTCCTGTCCTGCTCATTTCACTTTTTATTAGTTTGTATAAGTCTTTTCAGGTTTTTCTGAAATCTGCTTGTTCATCATTTCTTATTGTACATTAGGGTTCTATTACATTCATATGTCACAGCTTATTCAGCCATGCCATGATTAGTGGATATCCCTTTAATTTCCAATATTTTACTGCCATGAAAAGGGCTGTTATAAATATTTTTGCACATGTAGATCATTTTCCATTTTTGATGATCTAGCACTGTTATTCCTGCATTAAAGAGTGTGCACAGTTTGGACATAGTTCCAAATTATTCTCCAGAAGGCTTGGATCAATTCACAACTCTATCAATAATGCATTAGTATCCTAATTTTTCCATGTCATCTTCAACATTTATCATTTTCCTTTTTTGTTGTTGTTGTGTTAGCCAATATGATAGCTGTGAGGTGGAACTTCAGAATTGTTTTAATTTGCATTTCTATATCAAAAGTGATTTAGAACAATTCTTCATGATTGTTATTTTCTTATATTTATGAAGAAGACTGTCTGAAGGGAAGATGGAAAAAAATATCCAAAATGTCCTTCCCCTGAAGGCCTAACACTGGTGGTATGAAATACTCCTTGGGGAACCTTTTATGCCAGTGTTCAGAATAGCCGCAGACAACTAACTCAGGAAAGAGGAAGATTTCATGTCATTTCCATTCTCTACAGTTCCAAAACATTTCTAGTTTGGCAGAGGTCTATGGCTGTGTGGGAAGGTAAATAAAACTTTTTCAATAGCTTACAGGTATCCTACATGCTCTGTGGGTGCTTATATTATTTACTATTCTTCCTCAGTTTTTTTCTTCCTCCTCTCCTGTCTCCTCTTCCTCGCTCTAGCTCTTTTCCCTTCTATTCCTTTCCTCCTTTCCTCTTTCCTTTTCTCCTTTTTTCCTTCTTCCCTCCCTCCTTTACTTCTTTCCTTCTCCATCCTTCTCTCCCTCCTTTCCTCCTTCTCCCTTCCTTTCCTCCTTCCTTCTTCCCTCTTTCCTTTCCTCCTTCCCTCATTCCTTCCTTCTTTCACTATTTCCCTTCCTCCCTCTTCTCTTCTTCCTTCCCTCCCTCCATCACCCTTCCTTTCCTTCCCCCTTTCCTTTTTTTCTCCTAATACATGAAAACAAACCGGCATAATATGCTGAAAGAGCTATAAATGAGAACACAAATAGCTTAATACGAAATTATGTGTGCCCATCCAACCCAGTCCCTTTTTAGAGAAGGTAAATAAAATTACCAATAAGAACAATTTGTATGATCTCTTTGGACATTCATAAACCTTCTCTAAAAAATGTTCACACAGGCACTCCTGCCTTTTTATTTTGTACACTGTTTAACTCCTGTGTTTACTGGTGCATTTCTTTTAAACCTAACAGCACAGTAGAGTGAAGTGACAATAGGCGTTGAGATTATCCACAAGTGGGAGGAACAGGAAGAAAAGAGCTTTCCTGTACTCCTCTGCACAGCATTAGAACCTCAGCATCAGCAAATTGTGATGTACAAATCATGGCCCTGAGCAGCTAGGGGGAGCCAGCACACAGCTTAATGTCTTCGGATTTTCCAAGATAATTTAAATTCTAGCTAGTCTCTGCCTGGTTACTGTAGGTTAGAAATCCTCCTTTCTCATCAGCCCTTAGGGAGAGGTGGGCTATGTTTTATCGGAGGACAGAGGAGGAAGCAGAGAATTTTTCCCTGGAACACTCCAGGAGGTATCAGACAGCTGGAGAAGGGAACCTCAGCTTCCTGCAGAGGAGCCTCGCAAGTGGCAGAAGGGGACACTTCATGGGCAGTCTACCATGAGGAAATGAAAGATGCAGTGATTATTGTGTCTTCTTCATATAACCACCTGGCATGCTGTTTACTTGATGAATTCTGTGTTGTCATTTGTTTGCTGTGGATATTTTTTAAAACATCCTTTTGATTTTCAATTATTATTTAGTTATTCATTTCTTCTGTTTTAAACTTTTTTTTTTTTTAACACAGGTGGATTAATAATGTGAGAAAATTTTTCTCAGAACCTAACTCTGGGAAAAGACAGAAAACAAACAAACCTTTTCACTATCTGTGCAGAAGAAGAGACCTAAAAATGGGTTAAGTTAAGAAACACACAGATGCACCTTACATATTTCTTAATGTATTCTTCCTGAGAAATTCACTCGGTATTTAATTTTTTATTAAAGTCATAGGACAAATTTATAACAATCTCTATCTAGGATGTAGTAGGGGCAGTTCCTCACCAACAACCTTGGTTTCCAAATGGACATTGCTTAGGCTTCCAAGATAGTCTATAAATGTCTATTTAACCCATAATATAGCTGAAATGAACCACAATTTATAGTGTTGTTTCTATAGGAAAATGTATTCAAGAGTTTCAGCTTTTGATTCCACAAATCCATCTCCTATAGGAGGGCTGACTGAGACAGAACTCTGGCCAATTGAAGGGATAGGAAGTGAACTCTCTTTTCCTCTTTAGTTAACTGCAGACCTCACTCTATTTCCCACTACAAACCATCACTAGAGAAGTGAAGAAGAACAGGGGAGAAAAGTGTAAGTTAGGATCCCCCTCCCTAGTTTCCAGTCTGTCTAATGATGGGACAAAAATTCATTTATTCCAAAATGTGAATTTCTTGCTATGGTCAAAGGAGGTACAAAGTTATGAGGATAAATATGGATAAATCTCCCTTGGCAGAATGTAATCTGTTTGAGGGCCAGGAACTTTTTTTTTTTTTTTTTTTTTTTGCTTTTATATCTTTAGATCCTAGCACAATAATGGCTTTTAATAAGTGCCTGTTAAACCAACAACCTGTAATGGCTGCTACTAGGGAAGGCTAAGGTTGGTTGAAAGCCTGAATTCTTACATGGTAAGCTTCATAATGGCTAAAGCCAATCAGGTTCACAATAAATCCAGCACCAGTATGAAAAGCTTTCAGGAGCCTAAGAAGAGGTAAATCAACCCTGGTAGCAAATGGAGCAGTTCAAAGCTTTCATACTAATCAATATTAGTATCAGGCATATGAGCAGCTACTAGACTTCCAGCCTCAGTGAAATAGGGAGACTTGTTCTCAAATGAATAAAATAAAATAAAAAATAAATGCTTGTTAGTTGATTGAATGAGTAATCAACAATATACAATTATCTATGATTTTATAATAGAGTTTGGCAGGAAAGCCGTTATATTTTAATATATATGTACATATACATAAATGATGTCTTTTACAAATTTCACTTATAAATTTATCACATTATAATTTGTGGTATATATGGCATATGTATATATCACATCCATATATGTTAGATTGGGATTAGGAATGGATTTGTGATATTATTGCTATAGTTTGTTCCCAAGGAGGAACTTTCTTTTGGCAAATTGGTGCCTTCTCTACACTTAGAAACTGAAAGTACCCAGAACACTGTGAAGTGACTGTGTATATATGTGACATATACACAATATAAATTATAACATGACAAATCTATAAGTGGAGTTTAAATTACTGTGTAATAAAATGAACGAAGGAAAATCACTCACTCATGGTGGGAAGAACAAGAAGGCTTCAGGAAAATGGTGTTTGAGCTAGCAAATATTTAAATATGTAGAGATGAGGAAGGAAGGGTAGGCAGGGGATTTTATAATTGTAGAGATTTTTATGAGCCAAGGCATTGATAAGGGAAAGGTGTAGGATTTATTTGGTGGATAGTCACTTTTACTGATCCAGAATATTCTGAGCCAAGGCTAGAAAAGTATTTTAGAAACAAATGGCCTGAAGCCCCAAATATCAAATTTAAAGACTTTGACCTTTATTTAACAGTTTCCATGAGCCATCAGCTATTTTTCAGTAGTCAACTGTCATGATTACACATACTTTAAAAAAAAAAAAAAGAAAAGAAAAGAAAAGAAATCTGGCATTAGTGTAGAGGAAGCATTGGAGAGGGATAAGGTTAGAGGCAGGGAAATGTTTTACCAAGTTAATAGAATAGTCCAGGCAAGAAGTAATGAATTCCTGAAAGAGTATGGTGGCCAATGGGGACAAAAGTTAGCAGACAGAGAAAATAGAGATTACAGAGATAGAATTCGTAAACTATTCCAAAGTAATTAAATATAGGAATATATAGAGATAACCCTTTTTTTGATATAAACTTTAATCAAGGTACTAAGTTACTCTAGGTTTCCTAATAGTATAAGTTGCAGTCCATTTCCTCATCCACATTTTTCTTATTTTAATAAGTTTTAGATTCATTCTCTAATATTATACTATCTCTTACAAACAGTTGACATTTTAAAAATATGTATATGTAAAATGGGTATTAGGAAGTCAGAAATTATTACTTTGAACATTTTACACACAATTTCATACCTGCAATTTTGGTGGAAGCTGTAGAACAGTGTTATGAACTTTAAAGAGCAACCTAATTATTATATATAACCAAATTTCAGTTCAGAATCCAAATTTGTGTTTTATTCAATTATTTTTCAAATATTTCTGAAAGTTTTGCTTTATACTGTTTTAAAGCAAATTATAGGTGTTTTTGAAGTTTTTTAAAAAAAATTATCAAAATTTAATTTAATTTAATGAGTTTTCTGAAAGTGACCATTTGCCTTAAGGTAAAATAGATTCTTAATAAGTATATCTATAATACAAAGTAAACTATTATTTTATTGTGAAATTCTTATAGATGGAAAAGTCAGTTGTATATTTTTATGTTCATTTGTTTTTACAAAATGATCTTACCCACTTATTTATGTACCATATATTATGATTACCTGTATAATAAAAATAAAATAAAAATACTTATGGAAAAGAGAAGATAAAAGAGGAAGATATTGCATTTATAAAGTGCCTAATATAAGCCAGACACTATGATAACCATTTTATAAATATTATTTTATCATCATAGAAACTCAAGATATATGTTAGGATTAATTTGGCATTCAAGTCAATGGCTTTTTTTTTTTCAAAGTGAGCTAATAAAAATTCTGAAATATATCTCCCTTTTGTAATTTTAGTTGATTTCCATGAAATTTGGTACATGGGAGATAGTACTAAAGTAGGGAATGGATTTTGGTAAAAAAAAAAAAAATTCATAGAATCATATTACTAGGAGAAAGTCAAGAGGTCATCTGTTCTGACTTGAAGCAAAAATTCTGTTTTCCAAAATCTCAACAAATAGTTGTAAAAACTGCGAGATAAATGTTGTATCGAAATGTAAATTATTATTTGGATAAAGTGCAATGGATACAGAAGCATGAATACACATAACTGAAAGAAAAGAAGGCCACAAGGGAATCTCTTTTGTAACACACTAATGCTAAAACAGAGATAACAAAGTCCAAAGAACAAAATTCACAGTAAACAGCAGAAGGTCATGTAAAGCCAATAAGAAAAAGAATAATCTATACTAAACAAAAAAAACAAAAAAAAGATTTTTTTTTATTCCCTCCCCCCACAGAGGATAAATTATGACTCACATAAAGTGGTATTAAGTAAAGAATAAAGATTTTAAAGACAGACTGTGGGATGGGGAAAATAGTGATGATGCAAGTTAAAAATCATATTCATTATGGTAATAAAACATTTACTAGAGATTTTTCAGACCATATTAAATTGAATGATATAATATCTACTAGTAAAGAACAAATACTATTTCTTTTACAGCATATGTATAAGTTTCTAGCTATTCTCATGTTCTTCTATCTGTATAACTGGGTTCTCTTTCCCCTTCTCTCAATTTTTTCTTCCCATTTCCCTTTCTTTTCCTCTCTTCTATCCCCTGGGCAAGTCTAGAGAAACTATCAATGATAGCACTAGGACTGGGTAATAAGGTGGAGAGAATGCTGAACTCTGGGAGACTTAAGTTCAAATCCTGCCTTAGGTCATGATAATTGGGCATATCAATTAGCATAAATAGGTTGCTTAGCTTCTCTCAAGCTCACTTTCCTCATCTGTAAAATGGAAATAATAGCATGTACTTCCCAAAGTTGTCCTGAAGATCAAATGAGATAAAATTTATAAAGTGCTTTGCAAATCTTAAAAGCTGACATAATGCAGTTTGATAAACATCATCATCATCATTGCATTTCTTATGCAAAAAAAAAATCATATATGAGAATTTTGGGAGAATGTGATCCATTTAGTATAATAGATCATCAGAACAGCTTCATTCCAAATGTGTGTGTGTGTGTCTATGTATATATATATATATATATATATATATATATTTAGCATATAGAGATTGAATCTATAATTATAGGCCTACTAAAATGTCTACTCCTCTATTCTGGTTCATAGTGTTGAAAAAGGAGAACCAGCTCATCTTTATTCTTCTCAGATTCACTTATCATGGGTGTCGAATAGTCTCTAATCTACATAACCAATATATCCACCCTTTTCCTATTGATTTAATATATTCCCCTGGTGAATCATTTTCAGACACTTCTTACTGTAGAACTAGGTTTCACTTTTTTTTTTTTTAAAGAAAATCTCCTTTGAAAATTTTGCAAATAAACTTTAAATATACAACTTGCTTGACAAATTAAATATGTCATAATTCACTTATAGATCCTTTCAATGACATAAAATAATTATAAAAAATAATAAAGAATTCACTATACTATATCTAGATTTATATGTTAAAAAGATGCAATAGATATGTTTAGAATTATAACATATTAACATATAACATGCCACATATTTTTACATAAATGACTTGACATTTATGGATATGGAAGTAGATGACCTATCAAATTAAAGGGTTTAACCATCTCTTTATATGGGTGAAATGGAATATATGATTAGGCCATCAGACTTGAGTATATTGAAAAAGTGAGAGATTAATACCAAAACTTATGTGAAGGCTCTTAGTATAAGTACAGGAGATGGAGATAGAAAGACAGAGTAAGAAAAAAGAAAGGAAAAAGATTTGAGGGCAAGAAAGAATCTATAGAGAATGATATTTGGATATGGGTTGATTAATAAATGTGGATTGCTTGATCCTTAAAGGAGGAAGTTGTTAGAAAGAATGTCTGGAATCTACAGATTCCAGAAAAGTAATCCAGCTTCTCATTACATTCAGTAAATGAGGAGTATGAAAGAAAGAACTAATACTACAAGAGCATTAAAGGAAGTACTATTGTGAGGAGGAAGACATCACAATGATGCATCTAATATATATATATATATATATATATATATATATATATATATATATATATATATGTACATATATATATACATATGTGTATGTATATATATATATATATATATATATAAAATACATAATAGATAAAGTTTTGCCAAGTCATTCTGCTGTTTCACCCTATGTTTATTAAATTCATGATTTTATTCTTGGTATTTGTGTGCTTAGGATATAGCCTTATATCTATTACACAGTTAGTGCTTAATAAATGCTTGTTGAATGGCTGATTGAGTGATAATTTTTTAAAAATGCAAGTATGTATTTTTACATCCAATTCTAATAAATGCAAAGTTATTTAATCCAAAGTTCTAGTCTGTTGTCAAATCTAGTTGAATACTTATTTTATCATTTAGATGCGACACCTGCATGTAGTGTTGTTATGAAGACATTTGTCTCTGTAGCTTTTCATCATTTCAGCTTTGGAATACATGTCAACTATTCCTTCATTAAAATAATTCATGCAAATTTTTGAAAATGCAAGGATAAAGTTATATTCCTGGGATACTCCATTAGAGCTTTCCTATCCAAATCCATTAATCACTAATACAGGGTGAGACATTCAACTAAATCTAAGTCCAATGAACTGGTTACTATAATTTCACCTATGTTTTCATCTTATTCACAAGAACTGAATGAATGATTCCCCTATCCAAAAAACTTCATTGGTTCCTTTTCAGTTTTAGGATAAACTATACAACTCTGTTTTGAATTCAAACTTTTCACTCTGGCCCAAACTTACCTTTCTAGGCTGATATGGATTGATAACGTAAGATTTAAGTCAAATTGAACTTTACATTGCTCTTCATTACACAATATTCCATCTACTATTTGGGTACATTTATTTGAAGTATCCTGGTACCTGGAATGCATTCTCTCAACCTTTATCTCTCAAAATCCTTAGTTTCTTTTTTCTTTCTTTTTCTTTTTTTTAAGGTTGCATTGCCTTTTTAAAAAATAACTTTTTATTGACAAAACATATGCATGGATAATTTTTCAACAGTGATCCTTGCAAAAACTTCTGTTACAACTTTTCCCTCATTCCCTCCACCCCCTCTCCTAGATGGTAGGTAGTCCCATACATGTTAAATATGTTAATGTATATGTTAAATACAATATATGTATCCATATTTATACAGTTATCTTGCTGCACAAGAAAAATCGGATTTAGAAAGAAGGTAAAAATAACCTGAGAAGAAAAACAAAAATGCAAGCAAACAATAACAGAAAGAATGGAAATGCTATGTTTTGGTCCATACTCATTTTCCAGTGTTCTTTTGCTGGGTGTAGCTGGTTCTGTTCATTACTGATCAATTGGAACTGAAAATCCTTAGTTTCTATAAAGATAATGCAGATGTCATAAGACCTTTTACATAAGACCTTTCTTTATATCCCTTTCCCCCCAACAACTCCTAGTGCCTTAATTTTCTCAACATTATTTTATGTTTTTTTTGCATAAATATCTATGCAAATCTCTCTGAAAGAAAGTAAATTGCTCTTTAAGAGGAATAATTTTGATTCTGTTTTTGTATTCCTAGGTCCAAGTATAGCACCTAGCAATATTAAGTGTTTAATAAATGCTGGTTGACTGATAAATTTCTGCATGTATTTTACTTACTTTCTTTTCCTAGTGGATGGTTCACTTGACTGGACTGAACAAATCATTTAACCTTTCTGTACCTCAGTTTGCCTATCTACAAATAAAGGAGGTAGTATTGATGGCTTTCTAGGTCCTTTACTGCTTTATATTCATCCCATGATTGTGCTATATAGATTTTTGCCTTTAGTAGGCCTTTGCAAAGTGGTTATTGAATTGAATTGAAGCAACCAATTTGACTAGTCTCCAGTATAACACTGAACTAGGCTGGATTCTCTAAAAAGCCTCTCTGATTAAGGAACAAATAACTTTCTCTGTAAAGAAAATCATGATTATAAAAGTGTTTTGTCCAGTAGCTTCAATGGATTGCATTGTGAGGGAAGTGTACACTGGCATCACACATTCTTGTGTCTATATTTGAGTTAAAGATCAGAATCCAGTTCCTACTATTATAAGTTTTATTTAAAACAACCCACTCCAAGAATAGAAAAGGAAGGTTTATGTATAAAATAATTCTTTGCTTCAGGGATGTTTGGATACCATCAGGAGAACCCAGCTTTTAGGGGGAAAAGTAAAGATGCTTTCCCCATCTTTGATGGATATACCAAGTTGATAACTTAAAAAATAACTAAGCTGTTCCCCTCCCCCCTTCACTTTCTCTCCTCCCTTGGGAACCTGAAGTGAAGCTCCCTCCCTTTTTTATCTCACTGACTACAGTAATGAGCTCCAGGGGGACCTCTGCTCCTGCCTTTGAAGTAACTCGTTTCTCGAATACACTTTGAAATTCCTTTCTTACATTGTTTGTTTTTTGTTTGCTCTGACTATCTTCTTGTAAAGGGGTCTGACAGCTGTTGGGAGGGGGAGTCCAATATGACAGCTTTGGAATGTATAAATTGAACCAAAAAATATAAGGAAAAAGAAAAATTCCTTCCACCCCACAGCCCCTGCAGGAATGTAAACTCCTAGGTTGGAATTGTTGAAGCATCCTCAAGGCAGCAGGCAAAGGAAGGCAGCTAGGGAGTCCAAAGGGCAGACACAGCTGGAAGGGTTGAGAACTGTCACAAAAGAGAGTATCTGATGGAGCCAGGATATCAGCTGAGACAAGCTGCTGTGAGGAAGTCAAGTTGAGGAGAGAAAGCTAGCAGGCCAAAGGGAAGAGATAAAAAGACAAGGAAACAGCCTAATATCCATTCCTTAGGATGTTAAAGTAGCAAAATAAAGATTCTTTAGCAAAACCACATTACAAAAGAACAAGAGCCATTTCCCAATAGAGAAATGGTTAAAGGACACAAACAGATAGTTTTCAAAAAAAGAATTACAAGTTATCTGCAACCATGTGGGGGAGGAAATGTTCCAGATAATTAATAGTTAGAGAATTGCAAAAATAAAACAACTGAGGATTTCACTTATAATTGAATTAGCAAAGATGGGGGGGAAGGAAAAATAATTATTGTTGGAGGGGCTGAGGAAAAACAGGCAAACTAATGCTATTGATCAACCTATGAATTGCCCCAGCCATCCTGGAAAGTAATTTGAAAATATACCCCCAGAAAGACAATAAATAGTGCTTGCTATTTAACCTAGCAATACAACTACTAGGCTTAAGGACAAAAAAAAAACAAAACAAAACAAGAAATGAATATCCTCATAGTTATAAGCATATTTATAGCAGCTCTTTTTATGGTAAATAAATGGAAACTAAGGGTTTCAAATGGGAAATATTTGAATAAAACACAATTTATGAATATAATAGAATATTATTGTACTGTAAGTCATAGTGAAAAGGACCACTTCAGATAATACTGGAAATGCTTATGTGGACTCATGAAAATTGAAGTGAACAGAACAAAGAGTATAATTTATATAATTTCAATAATACTGCAAAAAAAATTTGAAGATTTAAGAATTCTGATCAATGAAATGACCAACTATAGTTCCCAAAGAGAACTTGTCTCAAACTGAACAATGCCAATTGATCAATGAATGGGCTTGTTATCTACATGACTTGAAGTTATAAGTTTGATGAAGGATGAAGGGCTTGCACCTGGAATTAATCACAGAAATATTCATGATATATTTAATAAAGTTCAGTAAGAATAAACATTGGAAGTTCAGGGAGAAGGTTATAGTTATGCCTTCCACATAACTAGGATTAGGAATGTGATACTCCTTTAATCTAGAAAATCCAAGTAAAACTGTTTAGCCTCCTCTTCACACAAGAAGTCTGAATTGTTTTTTTTTTTCTTTTATTCAGTATTTATAGAACCTTATTGTTAAATTTGGGTTGATATTATACAATATTATACATGTATTATTATACACTTCTGAGTATGCAAACTTTTTCTGAATTATCTGCTGGTCTCTTTGTGTTGTTTGCTGTTTCTGCAAAACTCCCCCAAATTCCCATTTAATTTCTTATGCTGAGCTGAGATATATTCAAACAATGATAGAGAAAGTTATGATGTAGAAGGGATAACTGTACTTTAAAAAATAGTTCTCTGGCATCCTGGGTGCCTATGCATTTTTTTTTTTTTTTTTTACCTTGTGAACAGAAAAAGAGTCAGAGTGACCTACAGCTCTGTCTAGGATGCTGACACAATAGATATTGGCTCATTCTACTTTGTGGAAGTCATCCAATTAAGGCAAGGACAAATGCAGGTAGGACTCTCAGTAGGGAAAAATAAACCATACATATTATAAGGGAATGAACTACCTATACGCGTGTAGAATGAAGGATATACAAGGGGTGCAGAGTGGATAAAATATACCTCATCCCCCAAAAAGGGTGATACTCAAATTCATAAATCTATGTAAAGTACATATGAACCTTACTGATAGTTCTGAGAAATAATTTGTGTTTATGGCTATAAGCAAATACAATATACTCATAATCATCTAATTAAATAATATCCAATTAAAGACTACTATCTCTGTATGCTCATACCAGACATTTTTGCTGGACACAAGATAAACATATATTATGTGAAAATTGGTTGCTAAGTATGATTTATTTCAAAGGAGAAACAGTTAACTAGTGAACTTCAGCTTGTGTACTGAATTGATAAGGTAAAATTGTGATACACTGTCCATTATATATGACCAAGAAGTTACTAATATTCTTTTGATAGAACATCAATTTTGAATTGTTATTGTGGTTGTTGTTTTTCTAATAGTGGTGATGGATTTGTGTTAAACGGTCCTCACAATTTACTGGTCTTGCTTACCTCATTTTGAGGTAAGGTCTCCAGTACAAGGCCACAGATGTCTTCACTTTATTTATTCTTTGGTTCCCATTTTGGATGAACACATAAGCTTGCTGATCACATTTTTGGATGGCATAAGTGTGAAAGGCAGAGCTAACAAATTGGATGATGGAAAGATAATTCAAAAATATCTCAAAAGGCTAAAATGAAGGTCTGGAACTCACAAAATTGAATTCAATAAGTATTTCTTAAGTATCTAATAGGTACTGGGTACCATATTAGTTTCTAGAGATACAAAGACAAAACCAAAACATTTCTGCTTTTGTGAAACTTATGCTTGTGGGTGTGAAGAGTTATTAGATCAGGAAGTAATAAATATAGTCCCTCATTTAGGTTTAAAGAATCAATTCACTATTTCAAGATGGGGATTCATATTTAACACTGGATGGATTTTGATGCCTAGAAACATTTTATGTCAACAGAACTAGAGTTATTATTCTGAAAAAGTCACATATCATTAAACTCAGGAAGAGTTACCTTTCTGATTTCAAACCTGGCCTCAGAATCTTACTATCTATATGACTCTAAGCAAGTCACCTAACCTTGTTTGCCTCAGTTTCCTCATCTGTATAAATGAGCTAGAAAAGGAAATGACAAACTACTCCAGTATCTCTGCCAAGAAAATACCAAAAGGGGTCATGAAGTGTTATATAGGATTGAAATAACCAAACTACAACAAAATCCAAGTATTAAAAAACAAAAACAAAAAAAAAAATTAAAAAGTACATAGAATCCAATTTAAGAACTCCTGGTCTAAGAAAAAAAAAAATATTCAATAAAAGTAGTACAGTAAAGAGAAACAATTTTTAAACACTTAAGTACTGTGATCAACACAATGGGATTAATCACTATTTTAGATTATTCATAAAAAAACATGTTACCAAACTTCAGATAGAGAAGTGATGAACGTGTGCAAATGTGAACATGTGCAAATTAAGGAATATATCTACACACACACAAATACATACATATAGATTCACAAATACACACACACTATATGTGTATATATATGTGTATATATATATATATATATATATATATATATATATATATATATATATATATACATACACACATACATACATACAAACAAAAATATGTATAGTTAAGCAAAAATAGCTATGGTAAATATATAATATAATTTACAATGGGCTTTGATTTTCTTATTTTCTCAATAGGTTGGAACAGGGAAGGTAAAAAAAAAAAGAATTGGAAATTAAAATTAAGTTTGACTCAAAAAAAAGTTCTGTTTAGATCAATGACATTATAGTTCCACCATATCTTATAATGTTCATATTCTATAATAGTGTGTTTAATTTTAAGTACATTTTAAGGAATCCTGGAGTGTGTGCAGAAATGAACAGTCAGATTAGCAGATGCCTTAGGAAATATGTCCTATGAGGTATGATTAAAAGAACAAAGCATATTTAACTCCTAGATACAATTTGGTTCAAGAGCAGGAATCAAAGCTATATGAAAAAAGAATGGATGTTTTTTGAAAGCAGTGAGCTCCTCATCACTTGAAAGAGTTAAGAAGATTCTGGATAATGACCTAATAGGGATGATATAGAAATAGGAATGGTCTGTAGAAAGTTGAACTAAGGTTCCTTCCAGTTCAAAATCTATAATTATATGATTCAATGACATGACATGAATCTACTAATGACATCTGGTTAAAGCATACAGAGCAATCTGTTGCTATGTATGGTGCCATAGTCTTCCACTAGTAGGGGAGGATTGCTCATTAGTCTTAATATGTAGATGTTATTTTTTGTTTAATTGGGAGTACTGTACCTGAGAAAGTATAATGACACTTGAAAATGAATATACACATATATATACTCATACACACAAACCACACACACAGCAGGGAAGAATCAGTGACAAATTCATGAATTAGAATTTCTGTTTGTAGTTCTGTTGTAAAGGAAAACATATCCCTGCTATTTGTTAGCAGCATAAAATCAGACTATATATTTCGAACAGAAAAATTTGGGACAGGAAAGTGCTGCTTTGTAATAGAAGACTAAATGATTTATAAGATTTAAGTATGAATAGGTTTTTCATTCAAAATTTGCTAAGTAAATTTACATTTTCCTCATGTTAACTATGATATAGGAATGAGCACTTCGTTGCAGAAATTCACCCATATAGATGTAGACATCCCTATCTACAAACATCCAGAGAGACCCTGATGGTGGTTTAGAGACCAGTTAAAATTAGAAGCTGCCCTTTTAAGTCCTGAAAACCAAGTAACTCAAAGCTGCATGTCTCACAAGCCTTTCTTAATTGGCTCAATGCTTTGCTTGCCTACTTCAAGTAGTAGAGAACGTTTGCATCACTCCTCACTCTTTTCAAAAAGGTGTCAACCCTTATTTTTTTTATTGGCCTTAAATGAGTGTCTCATATTTAAGCTGGCTTTCCTCATCTAGGCGTAGCATGTACATGCATATATTCAAATGAAAATATTCATTTTGTTCTATGATATAATGCATCTTCATGAGAATTTGATGTCACAGGAGCAGGAACATTTAAGCTCATGGTTTTAAATGATAAGCTTTAGGAACTGTCATGCTAAAATGATCACTAACATTTCAGCAGAAGAGTTTCTTACTTCTGAAAGGGCCATGGAATATTTTATGACTTTATAGACAAAAGCTGCATGTGCTGATTTGTATGGGGAAAAGCACATGACTGGAAAATTTTGCATAATAACAATGCTTTGCATTTATGTGGTGCTAATCCCAGGAAGAAACTCAAATCCTTTAATATAAAAGCAAAGTCCATTAAAAAGTTCAATTACAAAATTCCAGTAATACAACCTATCAAATATGATCAAAAATATTTTTTTAAAGCAGTTACTATGGAACAGTTTCTATGCTAAATACTGAGGAAATGAAGACAGAATCAAACAGTTCTTGACCTCTAAGAGATTATGTTCTATCAAGAGGCAAATATGTACACATATAAATATGTCCAAAAGAAATTCAAAGTCATTTGAAGATGAGGGTGGACAGCACTTGCCAATGAGAGGATTGAAAAGAGTTTCATGTAGAAGGAGGCACTTGATCTGAGATACTAAGGATATAAAAGACATAGGACTCAGATCATTTGTGTCCAAATTCTACTCTCTTGTACTGCTTGTTCATAGTTATCATGTCCCACCCTTTCTCCAGGTTAAACATCCTTAGTTGTTGTTTTTATGATCAATGGAATTGATAAGAACTCATTTAAATCCCATCCCAGATACTTGCTGGATATATTATCCTCTGTAAATCAATTTTTCTTTCTGACTTAGAATATAAAATTGTAAAATGGTGATCCAATAATAGTGACTTCGTTCCAGGGTTGTCATGAGAATCAATTAGATCATAGAAAAATTAAAAAGGATTTACAAGCCCTAAAGTATTATATAAATGCTAGCTACTACTGTAAGAGAAAAAGAGGGATTGTGTTTATTCAGGCATGGACTTGGGCTATTCATTCATAGAACTTAACTTAATTGACTGATTAGTCTGGATGATTTAGATCTACCCTTTCTATTCCATGAAGTACCTTAATAATTCCTATCAGACAAGAGAAGGCAGGTAGTGAGGTGGATAGACTTGGAATTAGAACAATTCTGACTCAGACTATGAAAGAGGAAGAAGATTCATCTTACTCAACCCTATCAGGCTTTAGTTATCTCTTGAATTAACAATCAAAATCTTGAGACATAATCTTTAGCTTATAAGCTACAGCTTTGATTTCATAGAACTTTGTAGTTAGAAGTAGCCTTGGCACTTGTATAAACAAATGCATAGATATGAAAGATTTTCTATTATCACATCTCCAGAAAATGGTCATCCAAACATTTCCAGTGCTAAGAATCTATTATTTCCTTAGACAGCTTATCTCATTTTATTAGAAATAGTTTATTGTTTTATTTTTTTTCTGAAATCTATCTCATTGTACTTTAATAGCTTCTTTTCAGTCACCTTTTTTTTCCTCTGTAATCTAGCAGAATAAATTTAATCTTTTCACCATAGGACCACCCTTAAATAATTAGATCATAGATGTAGAGTTGGAGACTTCAATTAGTATAACTTTCTAATTTGGCAGATGAGAAAATTGAATTCTAGAAAGGAGAAAGTAACTTTCATAACATTACATAGATATGTGAGAAAACTGAAAATTATTCAAATCATTTGCCTCCAAATCTCACTCTGTTATGCTCATATGTTCATAGCTATCATCTCCTACACTTTCTCCATATTAAATATCTTTAGTTGTTATTTTTATGAATCAATTCTCCCATGTAACCAATATTAAATGCCTGTATTTACTAATTTATTAAGTACCTACATTTATTTTAATTATAATCCATCATTTAAAGTATTTTATCAGTTGTACTTCTTGGCAAATTTATGTGAGTATATATATATAACACAAAATGTTGCCATACCGTAACACAGATAGATGTTTTGAGAAGAATGATAATATCTAAGCAACCAAATGGATTTTGTCTTTCTGTGTTTCCATGATGAGAAGCCAAACAGTTATTTCAATGATGTTATCAATGCTTAAAACATTTTAGTAAATCTCTCTTATAACTGCCTTCAGAGTCTGTTTACAATCCCACAAGATATTCAGTCTGATTGTTGTAAAGTCACATGTTCTTTTCCCCAGTTTGATTCTCCATCTGATTCAATAGACTTGGCTTGTGATTGACTTTTTTTTTTTTGCTTGAGTCAAATCCATCCTCAAAGCTTTGCCATCGTTCAGGATGTTCTTAAGAATGTGCCAACAGCTACCAAGGCAAATTCAAAAGCATTTCAAGGAATGTTTTGAATGGTGACAGAATCACTGAAATAAATATATAGTAACACAGAGCCTGTTTTGAAGGGGGCATTAATTAATGTTGTCCCAAAAGTTCTCATATGTTTATTTAGAAATTTATAAGAAAAAACAAAACATTAACTTAAAAATGTCCTACAGCTATACAGAAGTGTACATGCCTGCATTTCTGGGTTTGTTTTGTAATCATACTCTTTAGTTCACAGTCATCCAAAAGAACAACTTGTTCAAGAAACCACATTTTGTTTGTTGTGGGTAATCATTCATCATACAATAATATAACAATTCATGCTCCAAATTTGAGCAGGAATGGCAGCGCTCACAAACATGGCTAAGAAAGGCATATTTTAAATGCATCATTCATTTTTGCATTTTACTCCATAGAGGGTGAGATTACAAAGATAAACTTTTATATACAAATAAGAAGGTATCCATGAGATAAGGAGAAACTCCCATATTATGATTACTGGTCAATTCCAAAGTTTGCCTGAAAACACATAAGCCAAACTTCCTAGTTTGACAATGATGTTTTGTATCCACAAATATGAAGGAATCAATTTATGATTCTCTTTAGATATACCTTTCATCCCAACTCTATACCATGTGTGGCCCATAGTATATTATATCCTTATTGTGGTTGCAGATTTAATAAAACATTCCTTTTAGAGTAACATTGTCATTTAGGCAGTACTGTCTATATTTTACAAATATGAAAATTAAGTTGTAGGAAAGTTAAGTGATTTCTTCAAAATCACATAACTGAAGTAGTAAGGAATTTCAATTCAGGTGTTCTTTTTTTAAGATCAATACTTTCTCTACCATACCATGCTGTTTTTGTTACTGCAAGAATTGAGAATGTGGTGGTGGTACAAACTAGACAAATAAGATGCAGAAAAAATACGATGTAATATTTCAGTATTTAGTAAACCTAAGAATATAACCTCTTTGAGATTGGGGGGACTAGAGAGAAAAAAATCTCTTCAACAAAATTACCTGGGAAAGCCATGAAGAGTTTGTTAAAAATTAAGTTCACATTATATGTGCCATATGTGATAAAAAGTCACATCATTAAGAAAAAAAAAAAAAAAAGAAGGAAGGAAAATGGCAGAAGGTACCTTTTGCAGTAATAGTCAGGAAAGAAATTCTTAACCAAAAAAAAAGGAATAAGGAAGATGATAAAAAATGAATTAAGCAATTTTATGAATACGTACAACTGTAAAAGCTTTTTTTCCATAAACAAATCCATGCAGGTTAAAAAAAAAAAAAAAAAAAAAAAAGGAAAGCCCTTAAATTAAAGAAGAATCTCTGCATTAATTTTTTTCCTAGACTTATAATTTTACTCAGTATAGTGATTTCCTGGAAAGTCAACTCTGTCAGTGCAGATGAGCACCTGTTCTGCAATTTGAGATTCCTACCACCTCAAACTCTGTTTTTTAAACTTGATGCATTCTTTCTTTCTTTTTAAAAATTATAGTAATTTATTTTTAATACACATTGATTTATAAATCATGTTGGGAGAGAAAAATCAGGAAAAAACATGGGAGAAATTAAAAAAAAAAAAACAGAAAAAAGAAATGAACATCGTATGTGTTCATTTTCATTCAGTCTCCTTAAATCTTCTTCTGGATGCAGCTGGCATTTTCTTTCCAAAGTTCATTGGGATTCTTTTGGATCACTGAACCACTGAGACGAACCAAGCTTTTCATAGTGGATCACTGCACATTTTTGCTGTTATTGTGTACAATATATTTCTGGTTCTGTTTGTTTCATTCAGCGTCAGTTCATGCAAATCTGTCCAGGCCTTTCTATAATCAACTTATTCATCATTTTTATAGAACAATAATATTCCATTATTTTCATGTATCACAACTTGTTCAGCCATTCCCCAACTGTAATGGGGAATTACTTCTTTTCCAATTCTTTGCTACCATAAAAAAAAAGGCTACAAAGATTTTGATGTGCTCTCTCTTAATGATACCACTATTTTCCCATCTATTGAAACATAAGATCACCATCTTTGATTCTTTTTCCTTTATCCCTCATTCAAATCTAATTGGTAATAAAATTAATCCTGCATCTTGAATGCCACCCATCCAATCTCCTCATTTTACAAAGAAAGACTGAGGACCATAGAACTTGAGACAGGAATGAAGTCACCTAGGGAATAAGCATCAGAGGAACCTGGAACCCAAATCCTCTGATTCCCAAGACAGTGTTCTTTTCCATATATATTGTTGCCTCTTAAAATAGTTTAGTGATAAAGAGAATTTTCCTCTAAATTTCCCTAACTTTCAACCTGTCTTTGGTCCTTTGCCTTAGTTTCTTTCTTTTTCTTTTTTCTTTTCCCATTACAAAAGTTACAGTTAAACATGTTTGGAGATTATTTTTCCTATTGGAATCTAAGGCAAGTGATGGTGGCTTGCAATCTGACACTGAAAAGAACTGGGAAAGGTTTGTTGTTTTGCTATATTGAATATGTTTCTAATTAAGACCTTCTGATTACAAAAAAAGAGCAATATTTCTTCAGAGCCAAGATAAATTATCTGTGTGAGAGGAAGTAGAGAAATGATAGGTGCTGTTGTTTTAGGGGTCCACAGTTTCTGTGGACTACTTTCTAATTCCCTTAATATACCCCTAAAGGATTCAGGTGAGCACTCATGTACAAAGAAATAAGTCAGCATGTCTCTACACACATTCAGCTATTATTGTTAAACAATGGCAAGAAGCCCACAAGGTTTTTCTGTTTGTTTACTTGTGTTTGTTGATCTTTTAAAAGGCTTATAGCATATCCTTGTCAACAAAAAGGGATAGGGAAGGAATGTCTTTAGCTACTCTATACTGGAGGAGGATTGAAAAAGTCCAAGTTTTCCATTCGTCCTCCACAGTTTGAAGTCCATGATACAGCTAGGGTATGAACTGACTTGGCCTATGGTTAAGATAAGAAAAGAGGAACAAAGAAACCTAAGTTAGCCCTTTACGATGGGAGTTAAGTATGGGAGTGATGAATGTAAAAGGTGAAATTCTCCAAAGAGTATCTTAGTGTTTGTTCTTTCCACCTTGGCCTTGAAAATTAAATATAGCCTGACTCCACCTGTGGAATCTGAAAATGAAATTGCTTTCTTCCTTCTGCTTTGGATATCTTTAACAGCCGATAGTTTGGTTGATGATGAATGAGGTTAAAGAAATTACGGCCAGCATTTTTTTCTGTGAGGTCTGCTTTGCAGACAGTGCTTTTTAGTCATTATTTGGGCCAGAGAAGTCACAAGGAGCTAATCTGTATGGTAAAAATACATTATCTTTTTGACTTCTAGAGGACCTTGCCAAGGTATGGACTGATATGGACTTGAAAGTTGAACAGCTAGCTCTCAAATTGCATTAAAAATTGGGGATTTACTCAATAATTTTCATTCAAATAAGTACATCTTAAGGGAAAATTTTCTGTGTGTTAAACACTAAAACAAAAACAAAAACAAAAGCAAATTCTGTAATTTTTTTAGTGTTTAACACACACCAGAATTTCCCTAAAGATCACAGATCATAGATCACTGGATCAAAGATTTATAGGTAACAGAAACCTTAAACTTCAGCTTATCTGATCCCATCTTTTTACATATGATGACAATAAGGTTCACAGGAATTGAAAGACTCACCCAAAGACATTGGGACTGTAAATGGTAGATCCAGGATTCAGACACCAGCTACTCTCATTACATTGTACTTTAAGAGTTACTTGATGTTTTAGTAAGATTCTGCTAGCTCCTCAGCATCATTGAAACTTCAGGGCATTAATTATTCAGGTATGGGCACTCTATATTGAAAGTTTCCAACATAGTCTGATTTTTAAGTATCCCCTACCATCAAAATTCCTACAATATTTCAAAGTCGGTCGAATAATCACTTAACAAATCAAGCAGGTAAGCATTAAAATAAATAAGAAATAATAAGATTTAGAGAAACAATTGATGAAATAGCAGACTTTACCCTACAAGGAACAATAAGGATTATGAAATGAGCTTGTACCACTCTAATTAATGTTCATTCATTGATGAGTGGAACTTATAATGTGTGTGTGATGTGTGATCCAGTGGTAGAGACATTTTAATGCATAAAATCAGTTAATACAATTCTTACTACTTATGTGGCTGTGGGAAAGTAAGAGTGAATTTCTAGTCTCTTCCAGATCTAAATATCACAATCCTTTAAACATGCTGTTCCAATTTGAAGATTAAAAAATGGTTATTTCTGGACAGTTTTTGCTTAAGAGTTAGAACCCTCAGAGAAGGAAGATTGTGGGGGAGAAATGAAGTATAAAGATGAAGAAAGGAGTACTACATGAATTTATAAAATGAAAAAAAATTCCATATAGCAAGAGCACAACTAGGGTATAAAAATATTTCTATTAGCTAAGTTTGCCAAAATGTTTGTATTTTGTTTCTTTTTCTTTTTTTTTTTTTAAACACACACTTAAGGTTAGAAGGAAAAAAATTTGCTTAATATGAAAATTTTCTGTTCCATTTACATTTATTGATACTATTTTGTCCCTTTCCTCTTTTGATTATCAAATGTTCTTTTTAAAATTCTGTATTATTCATTAGGAGAAACATTTGCTTCATTAGACTAACCCAATCTTTGGAACCCTACAAATGGACTTCAGCATGCCAGGTTGTCTGTATCATTCACTTTTAGTTAACTGCACAGTAGAATTAAATTTTATAATCACAGCAATTGAGATCCAGCCATATAAAATTGACTCCAAAGCATTTTCCCATTCTATGAACTTTTTTCCCTACTCACTTCTAATTTCTGGCTTCCCTGCCTTCCTTCAAGACATAGCAAAAATCTCACCTTCTTCAAGCTTTTCCCTTAGTCTACCTTAATTTTAGTGCCTTTCCATTATGATTATCTCTAATTTATCTTTTTTTTTTTTTTTTTTTCCTGAAGCAATCGGGATTTAAGTGACTTGCACAGGGTCACTCCAGCTAAGAAAGTGTTAAGTGTTTGAAATCTGATTTGAACTCAGGTCCTCCTAACTTCAGGGCTGGTGCTCTATCCACTGGACCACCTAGCTGCCTCTCTAATTTGCCTTGTTTATATTTTGTTTATAATGTTGTCTGTTTTTGACAGTGAGTTCCTAGAGATCAGAGGCTGTATTTTTGCTTTTTTATGTGTTCCCAGAACTTAGCACAGGGTCTATCACATTACAGTCCTTAATAAATGCTAGTTGACTGATTGAGTGGATTCTGGATCAAACCAGTATGAAATTTGTGTGTGTGTGTGTGTATGTGTGTATGTATGTGTATTTCTAATTATACATATATATATATGCATATATATATATAAAATATTTTAATAAAAATATAAATATATAATTCCCTTAACAACATTGGGTCATAGATTCCTGTTATGTAAATTGAATTGTTCTAGATTCAATTCAACAGGGGTTTATGAAATGCTTATTTTTAGGTATCAATGATACAAAGACAAAAAAAAAAAAAAAAAGAGAGAGACAACACCAGAAATCATAAGATAATAGTACTGATGAGGTCAGTAAGAGCCCAGGTCCCTGATAGAAGAGTAGATGATAGAGAGGAGCACTAACAGGTTAAGACCTAAATTATTTTCAAACTACCTTCAGCAAATAGGGAGGAATTCTGAGATGATCCTTAAGTAGGCCTTAAGTGGACCTTTACTACAGTAAGTCCTTACTGAATTTTTTGTGGAATGACTTGCATTGAGAAAATTATTACACCCTCATATTTATTGTATCCAATCAGAAAGGTAAGTTATTAAATCTACCCCTAAAGTTATTTTTTTTCTTATAAAAGAAACTACTCATACTCTATTTGTTAAGTCCTTTTATTCCTTTTAGGGTTAGCCTAACTTGCTAATCAACAATGGCTAACTTCTTTTAGAATGTTAAATCTTTTTAGAGTTAATCTGCTTATGAAGCTTCATATGGCTAGTTTCTTTTAGGGTGAGTCCACTACTCAATCTTATAGTCCCCTCTTGACTTCTTTGGTAATTCAGCTCATTTTATGGCATTCCTGGTTCATTAGGAATTTGCCCTGCCTTATGGCATCTTCTCCACTGTTATGGCATCTTCCCCTTTATTACTTTCTAAACTCTCCTTTTTGGAACTTAGCCTGCTGCCAGCAGTACAAAAAACTTTATTTAGAGATGGTCTAAACTACAAATTATTTTGAGATACTTTTGTGATACTGGCCCCAAACCCCAATTTATTTTGGGGTTCAAACTCTACCTCCTAACATTTGGTGGTCAACACAGGGAGAATCCTGTAACTCCAATATATTTTTGAGGTTCAGTGCTTCTGTACCCTATACCCTATCAGGATCAAACAACTTAGACAAGAAAGACCCAAAGAACTCAGAGTAATTACCTAACAGTGAATAACAGTAAGCAGTCCTTTGTGCTAAAAGCCATTGGTAAGGTTCCACAGAGATTGCTTCAGTCTGTTTGCCCTAAACAAGCAGATATTCCTCATAGTAAATGATATAAATTGTAGAGGGGAAATTCAATAATCAGTAGAGGAAAGAGATAAATAGTAGTGGTAAATGTCAATGGGACCTATGGACATTTTGCAGACCAAGCAAATTATTTTTCTCTTAGACCTAAGGTATGTAATTTAAAACAATTTCATTATTTTATGTATCAGGAAATTGATGATAAGTGACTTAGCAAGGGACCTAGCACACAAAAGGAACACAGGTAATTTGTGCCTCTGTCAAAACATAGCAATTCTTTGAGGGCAAAAATTGCTTTGTTTTTTATACTCCCAGCACCTAGCAAATAGTAGATCCTTGTTAATTGATTGAAGTATATTCAAACTCTGGTTTTCTGTATTCTGTCATAAAGATAATTACATCCTACTAAGATCATCTTCAACCCCTTCATTTTATAGAGAAGAAAAGTAAGTTTTCTTCAAGTTTTCTTTTCTAGTATTGTTTGGGGGCACCAATTGTGTTGCTTTGGGCACATCACTTTACTTTAGTTCCTAAATGTGGTTAAATGAAGTGATCAGAGTAGCTAATATCAAAGCCCTTTCCCTGTTGTAAATCTATGATCATCTAAAGTCTTTCCCAAATTAAGACTGCATGTTCCTATCTTCTGCCCTACTTTGAATCCTCAGCATTTAATCCAATGCTTGGCACATAGTAGGTCTGAAACTACTTATTTTCTGACAAAATTTCATTTGAAACAACTCTAGAAAAGCTATCTAAACTTCCCCAGCCCACTTCCTTAGAAGAATGCTTTTATCCCCAGGACCCATCCTCAGCTCCCATTCATTTTTAAACTAGCAATATAAGAGTTCACTGTGGAGAGTTCCATTAATATGCAAATGGAACAAGAATTTGTTCAGTCAGGAGGGAAGGGCAATATTCCTGCTCTCTCTAGGATGCTGTGGATCACTACCCCAGGACCAACCCTGAGTTGCTAGGTTCTTTTTCCACCAATAAGACTGAGACATTTGTACTCTGTTGGCAGACCCAGAGCTCACATGCAGGTAAGGGGTGACTGTAGACCATAGTTTTGTTCCTCCTACTGAAGCTAACGGGCCCAGCCTGGGATGAGACTTGTAATTTTGGTCTCATTAGTACCAACTGAGTTAAACAGCCCACAAGCAAACTCAATAGAGCCATAAGCACCACCTCCAAGGTGTTAAAAGCAACACAAAAGGAACAAATTAAAGTTTGCTGAATGTGAAAAGCCCCAACTGTTAGTGACAGAATTGCATTTTTAAATTTCCAGTGAGGGATGCAGAATAGAAGGGAAAATCTATTAAGAAGTACGTGATAGCTTCCTTTTACAATGCCCCCTTTCAATGCTGATTTTAATTTACATTTTATAAATTATACAATATTTTATGAGGTAAGTGAAGCCATTTAATATTCCATAGTCTGACACTGTATTTTTGGCAGCTTACAGTTTTGAACATATAATTTCACATTCCCTGATTCAGTAATAAGCTTTCCAAAGGTGAGACCTGCAGAAATGTTGAAATGAGTTATTCCATCTCCCTGTCAATTTTTAAAAAAAGTAATTTCCACATTAAGCACTGTGCTTATACATAGAATTACAGGGGTGTTGGGTATGTCCATTGTATAAACCTAAAATTAGTTAACATTTTATCAGGATTGTCTATTTTAATCATTAGAGAAATATTAAAAGTAAACATTCAGGTAGAAATTTAAATTAACTCTCGCTATTTTAAGTAATATATCATTAATAATAATAGCCAACATTTATATAGTATTTTGTGCTAGGCACTATGCTAAGAGTTTTTAATTAAGAGCTCATTTGATTCTCACAACCACTCTAGGTACTAGACACTATTAGTAACTCTGTTTTACAAATGAAGAAACCAAATGGTTAAATGACTTGCCCAAGTTCACACAACTACTAAGTTTACCAAAGGAGATAGAATAAAGTTGTGATTTGTTCAGAATCCCTATATGCCTGGTATTTTGTAAAAAGAAAACATGAAGAATGCCTGGCCTTTAATAACTTAAAGTTTAAAACAGTCAACTTTGATGCTGATAATGTATCATAGAAAGAATTTCATGAATTCTTCCAGCAAATATTTTTTTTTAAATAATTCAAACTATTAGCATAGAGAGTTTTGCAGGTTAGTTCGCCTGTAACTAAGGAAAGCCTAAGTGCACCCTTTGCCATACTTAAATAATAATGTTGTGCTTACCTGAAAGTTGGCTTTAAAATAATTCTATCATCCTATATATAAATTAGTTAGTTCTAGTATTGGTTTTACAATACTATAATGCATAAGTTGTGGATGGTGTGTGTGTGTGTGTGTGTGTGTGTGTGTATGTGTGTGTCTATAAAAGAGACTCTTTTAATAGCCTTGTGATAGCTTTAAGGACTCTTTCTCAGAATAATATTTTATATGCATAAAACAAAATCCATGGGATTACAAAGAAAACCAATTTCATGGAAATAAAGATGCAATTTTTCTCCCCATTCCAAATTCATAAACCCCTGAAATCTATCTAAGCAGTCCTTAAAAGGCTATGGGCTCAAAATTGAAAATGCTAGCTGAAATTTACAAAATCCAACAAAAACTTAATTGCTATTAAAATAAGTATATTCCATACATCTTTTTAAAAAAACTAAAAATGCTTTATAACATTAAGGAGATGACTTTAGAAATGGGACATAAGTCCTGGCAAGTTCTACAATATTAGAAAGGCTTCAAATAGGACTTCAACAATAGACTGAGTTTGATGTGCAACTAGCAAATGATAGGATCATCAGCAGTAGGGTGGCCTCTGCATAATGAATTCACTGACTATAGCAACCTGTGAAACAAAGAAAAAAATGATCCTCATTCCTTTTTGTTCTCCACAGTGATGATAGTAGAATGTTTAAAAGAGTTAGAATCACACAGTTTTTTGGCTTATAATAAATGTCAACCTAATTATAAATACTTAAAATAGGAGATCTTTGTCTAAAGACCAAACCAAATAAATTATTGGAAGAACTACACCACATCCATATTAGAATTATTGTTTTATGAAACAATAATTATAAAACAGAGTTAAAAACTAAATGGAAGATTGATCACTAGTTCTTCTTGAAGAGGCAAATATACTCAGCAGAATTGGTTCTATCATATACCCAAAGGCAACAAGAAACATATTTCATGGGGCACTTAATTATCTCATTTTTTAGTGTTCAAGATGATTATAAACAAAAAGATCATGATGAAGACAATTACTACTTATGAATCAACATTTGTTGTACAGGATGAAAAGGCAAATAATTTCTTTGAAAAACTTAATAAGATCCTGCAAGCAAAATCAACATGTACTGGTTGCCTTCAATGTGAAATTGGGTACAGGGAAAGATGGTGAAAAATATACTGGAAAATATAACAGTTTTCAAAAACAGAAGGGGTCAAAGATTTCTGTACTTCAAATTTTTTAATAGTCTTGGACTTATTTGTATGAATACGTTCTTTCCAAAGAGAGTGGGAATGTGTTAGACATTGTAAGCTCCAAATAATATCACAAAAAATGAAACTGACTATGCCTTGAATGGAAATGACTAGTAACTAATATAGAAAATATATCAGAATCAGTTGTTTGCTTATATTGACTCTTTAGAGCAAGAGACAAAATCAACATCAGATTGGAAGAAAGACTAAAAATGAAAAATACCTTTGTATAACTGTACAAACTTCAAATCAATCTGCTCAAAGAAAATGTCAATGCCTAAATAACAGGATTTTTTTTAAACCTATAGTTATTGCCCTCAATTATTATCATTTCTTCTAAAAGCTTCACAAATATAAAGCTGTTTCCATAATGAGAATCCCAAATAACCCAGAAACTACCTTGACCCTTCACATACTTCAGTTTCTTAAAACAGGATTCATCTTTTGTCAGATAGCTGCAAACCAAATTCTTATTTATTATAATTTTAACTAAATGATTTAAGATTCAACTTAACTATGAAATTCTATAACTCCTTAGAAATTAGAACGACATGATTAACAAGGTTATCGCTAGTTTTGAACAAAACTAAATGCTAAAATGCTACAGAAAAGCATGATTTAAGATTACATGTAATAAAAGCTTTCAAAATAGTGAAAAGGCAATAAAACTACAAACAAATCTGCTGAAAATTTGATTCTTGATCCAACTGAGCCATCATATCATGTAAAGAGTATTCACAGATGGAAGTGATAGAACAACAATGAGATATAATGTTACAAATATGACAATACTCCAAGGCAACCTATTTTCAACATCTACAGAATGATACACCACATTTAGATATCAATCTCTTATGCCCATATAAGGAAGTTGAAATTTCATGTAGAAAGATGAATTCAGGAAAAATGAGTGTACTAGACAAATTACACTCTGAAAAAATACATTATGAGCAGAACCAGGAGATCATTGTACATGGCAACAACAATATATTTTGATCAATTCTGATGGACAGGGCTCTCTTCAACAATGAGATGAATCAGGTCTGTTCCAATGATCTTGTGATGAAGAGAGCCATCTACACCCAGAGAGAGGATGCTGGGAACTGAGTGTGGATCACAACATAGCATTTTTATTCCTTTTGTTGTTTGCATCTTATTTTTTTCCTCTTTTTTCTTTTTGATTTGATTTTTCTTGTGCAACAAGATAATTATATAAATATGTATACATATATTGGATTTAACATATATTTTTACCATGTTTAACATATATTGGAATACTTCCATCTAGATGAGAGGATGAGAAAAAGGGGAGAAAAATTGGAACACAAGGTTCTGCAAGGGTTAATGGTGAAAAAAATTTTGTTTTGAAAATTAAAGAGCCTTAATAAAAAATACATTCTGCAGGTGACATCATATAAAAGTATTGGGAGTCAATTTTATAAGATATCTGTAGGAAGGGAAGATCTCAGGGGTATGCTTGAGCCAGTTTATAGCTATCAAAGGCTGATTGTTAATTTTTCAATATGAGCATTTATCCTTTAGAAACTAGTAAACACTACAAATAAGGGCATTTTTATTGTTTTGTTGACTGCTAGATTTCAAAAAGTTATGGAGAAAATGCTAATAATGCAGATTAAACTTAAAAGTGTGTCTGCCTTTTCTGGAAGCCGGTTATTAAACATTTACTAGCACACTACAGGGAAGGTACCAAAAGAAGAAAAGATCAATGATGACATTACTATCCCAAAGTGGCAATCAGGGAGTGTCAATAACTACTAACCCATATGCCAAACTTTTCCTCTTTATGAAACCTTTATGAGAATGATAAACACATGTATCAAGGGTATCCTTGATGAAAATGTGAGAAGGAACAATCAGGCTTTTTTTTCCAAGTGAGTGTCTGCTGCAGTCCACATCTTTGCAACCGCATAATTGACTGAACAGCACAGATAATATAAGATCCTGCTGTGTTGATGTTTTGTTGATTACAAAAAAGTCATTTGACTTGGTATTTCAAAATAGTCTTAAAGGTCTCCTCTAAGAAGAAAACTATCATGAATATGTTAAGAGAATATATAATTCTTTTGTAAATGTAACCACAGAGATAACATTAGTCAATGTGCCTGTAATTATTAATATTAACCAAGGCGTGAAGTGGGGATATACAAATCCACCAGAGTAATCTATCAGTGTGGTAGAAAATAATCTGAATAAGCTCTGCAGAAAAACAAATACTCTAGAGATGGTGAGGCCCTGCAGACCCTCCTGATGACATATGACTTTGTATTGATTGTATCAAGCCCCCAAATATTATAAGGTTTCTCTTTAATACCTTTTTGTTTAATTATAATACTGATATCTGGCATTTATGTAGCGCCTTAAGGTTTTCAAAGTGCTCTCTATGCTTTAATCCCTTTGATTGTTTGAGAGTTATAAAATATAGAAACTGAACTTTTATAGAGAATAAAACTGGATCACAGAGATTACATGATCTGTCCAGGGTCACAACCATTATGTATCAGAAGTAGGATTTGAACATAGATTTTTCTTGACTCTAAGTTCAGTGCTCTTTCCACTATACCATGTTATATCTACTCAAAAGAACAGAGATTATTCAAAAGAAATTGGCCTAATCATCAGTCCTGGAGGGGAGGAAGTAAACAAATGAAAACTACCTGACTATCATGTACAGTTGAGTAGTCAGTATATTGAATTAGTACTAGCAGGTAAATAGAGATATAAATAAATAGAAAGAGAAAGAGATGGAGAAATGATAAATATACAGACAGAAAAATAAATTATAGATAGAAAGACAGACTGATAGAGAGAGGTAGAGTAATTTGGAACTGATGTGAGAAATGGGAAACACTGACAAAGAATTTCTAACATGGAGTGTCACTATCAAAGAAGGTGCTGTATTCTATGAGCAAAACAGAATTGCAGTAGTTTAAAAGAAACACTTGTGCAAATTTAGAGACATGTACATTCCAAATAGTCATAAGAACTAGATGTGCCTTATTTATAGCCTTTTGACCTCCTATTAGTTTGACCAGCTTTTTGTCATAGTGAAGAATTTGCAAAAAAAGGGAAAGAATGGCCATTAATTGATGTGAGTAAATCAATTATGCTATATGATGTAAAGGAAAATTATTTTACCATGAGAAATGCTGAAAGGCATGGTTTTATTTATTTATTTTTTTTAAAAGGATACTTTTGTTTGAACCGATGCAAAGAAAAGAAAACAGCTCCAGGAGAACAATTCATGCAATAACCTCAACACTGTATGGAAAACTAACTTTGAAATATTTTGATAATAATGATGTCAACTATATTTATATAGTGTCCCAAAACTCATAGTGTAATTGTAAGCTTTAATAACTTGAACATTGTTTTAGGACACACTATATATAAGACTTACAAAGCACTTTGCATGTATTATCTCAACTGATCCTCACAGAATAATCCTAACAAGTGGATGCTTTCATTATCCCCATTTTGCAAGTGAGATTGAGAAACACAGGTGGACTTAGACAAAGTTATATAGCCAAATAAGTGTGGGAAGTAGGATTTGAATTCACATGTCCCTGACTTCAGGTTCAATACTCTATCCCTTTGTGCCAGTGAGCTACCAAGGACTCTTATCAATGGAATGTTGAACCAAATTTAAGGGAGACATTATGAAGCATGCTACCTACATGTTGATAAAAACATAACTGACTCAAATTGCAGAATGAAAAATATTTTTGAATACTGCCTCTATGGGACTCAGTTTTATTTTATTATACATATTTGTTTACAAGATTTTCTTTTCTTTTCTTTTCTTTTTTTTTTTTTTTTTTTTTTTTTTTTTTTTAAAGACTGTAATGTTCTGTTGTCTCTCAATTGTAATTCTTCTTTGGAAGAAGGTTTCTTTTCTCTGTGAATCTTTTTCTCTGTCTTCTTCCCCTCCAAAAGTATGGGATTGCTGGGCTTGCGAATCCACGGGACTTCTTCTCCTTGACCCAATCCAGAACTCCTTCTCCAGGCCACAGTCCCAACTCTGGCCCAGACTCAACTAACTCTCCAGGCCCAATATTGCTTCTTTTATGCTCCCAGAGAATGGGCGTGAGATAACTCAGGGGCTTGTGGGAAAAATACTTCAACCAATGAACTTGCTCCTTTTAAAGGTTGTGTAAACTCCTTTTCATATGTAAACTCCTCCTCAGAAGTTCAAAGGGGTAAACTCACCCATTGAATATTAATGTTACCTTAATGACCAGTACATTTTCCCAAATCTAGTCTTACTAGCCAATAGGTTAATATGTTTTAAATCAAGTTAGTTCTTACTATAGTGAAGGTTATGTCCATTTCTTGAAGCTATATCTTAACCTTTCATGATGTGTGACATGGTGCAAGATCCTGTTTCTGTATTCCATCTTTATTTTGACATTTTTGTAATTCTGGATTAATATTGCTTCTTGGTATATCAAGATATTTGTTTGAATTCATCATTCTAACAATGGCGAAAAGTTTTCCAAGTCTAAAGGAAGTAAAAAATCCTCAAATATTTTTAGGGTTTAAGTTTTACATAGTTTATACACATTCTAGGCAGTTACTGAGTATTTACTTAATCTAGTCATCAACATTTTCATGAAAGAGCAAAACAAGAAGGCATGGGCAGGTTATCATCTTCTCTAAGCGAATGACACAATTATGAGATCACAAATATATCTGTGCAGCAGTTGAAAGATGCCTACTTCAGCTTCCTTTCATATCAAATGAGAGTTTAGTGCTACATGTTTTATCTGCAGAGATATGAGGGTCATGAGAGAAGGATGTTGCATATTTTATCACATGTATTCACTAAAGTTGGTTGTATTTGTTGAATATCTTTCCTTTTTTACAACAAAGGTCTAGATGATATATTTTTTAAATGACTATGATAAAATAGCAATTCTAATAAAACTTAATTTTGTGCATACATTCATATTTACATAACAGAAAGTGGAAGGGATATGCTAAGAAAAAGAAGAAAACAACAGAATCCAGAACAACTTTCTGGAAAAATCCAGAAAGGCTTTCAAGATTTTAGTCTTGAATTTTACTACAGAGAGAAGCCAAAGTTTTGGATTAGGACTCAGGAGACTCACGTTGTACTCCTAATTGTATCACCTTAAGCTAGTGATTGCCAACTAGATGGTACAGCAGAGAGAGAACTGGTTTTGGAAGTCTGGAAGAGTTAAAATCCTGTCTCAGACAATTATTAGTATGAACCTGGGAATTATTAGTATGAGACTCTCTGTCTCAGTTTCCTCAGGTGTGATAGTATCTACTTCCCAGGATTGTAGTGAGGATGAAATGAGATTATATTTATAAAACACTTAGCACAGAGCCTGGTACATAGTAGGTACTTAATGAATGTGGGTTTACTTCCTTCCTCTCTGGGGCTATTTCCCTATCTACAAAATTAGACTTTTGGTGGAAAATCTTTCTAGCTTTTCTTTCCAGTTTTTACAAAATGTGTTGCTCTTCCATCAATTGATAGGTTAAACTCTTCTGCCCTATTTCCAATGTTTTAGTCAGACCCCTGATTTTATTAGTGTGAGGAACAGCCTCTAACAGAATTCATTAGCATTCTTTCTGAAGCTTAAACTCTTGGACAGTTGCTTGGGGGAAGTGAAAAGTTTAGACACTTTCTCAATTACATAAAATAAATACATATTAGAAGCTTATTTGAAGCCAGGACTTTCTTATTCCAGCATTATTTTCTTTTACCATTCTATACTGCCCCAAGGGGAAAAAAAGACAAGTATTTGACACCAAATAAACAGGAAAAATCCGGGGACAGAGGAAGGGCTAACAAATCTCTATCATCTGTTCTTCCAACCAAAAGATAAATTAACTGGTTTGCCTTGGACATATATCTGAATTCCCTTTGAAATCATGATAGGATCAGAGATCAAAGGAGGAATGATATAATTGATCTGCTTTTATGCATGAGGATCATTCAATGATACTATTCTTCCTTTTCTGACTTTTTAGATATTAATTTCATCCTGACTTCTTCCTCTTCTCCCAATTTGAGTTACAATCTTTCATGTGTCAACTTAGGTGAAAATGCTGCCCTGTCCCCTTTCACCTCTAATTTGACCTCCATAAGATCAGAAGGGCCCTTAGTGAGACTGAATATGAGGGAAGAGGGAGAGATGAAAATAAGAATATATATATGTGCATATATATATGTACATATATATAGGCACAAAAGGAGAGTAGGACATTTCCTTGCTTAATGAATATTTATTGCAAACTGCTGCTTACCTTTCATTTTTTTTTTTTAATATACTTCTCATGTCTTTCATCTGTTTCATGTTATGGTTTATCTAACTGTGAAAATTGCATGTGTCAGGTAAATGTTGATTTACATGCAAATTGTCTTTACTAAACTTGCCTTTAAATGAAATACGATTTGGAAATTAATTTTTTCCTCATTAATTTGTAGTTTCAAAAATGCAAATAACTGAATTCATTTCTGAATAGAAAATAATTTTGGGGGTGTTGCTTTGCCATTCTCCCTCTTTCTTGTGCCTTATATACATGTCTTTGTTTAGTGAAGTCAAACATAAAAACTATTATGCATTTTATTTTCTCCAGACTTTTAAAAATGGGATACACAAAAGATGAACTCCTAGTCCAAGTTCATGGCTCTGCTCTGTATACTTCCTGTGAAAGGTCAAAAGCACATAAAGCCAGAAAATAACTCTCTAGAAAAAGGAAGAAAGAAAGAAAGAAAAGAAGAAAGGAAGGAAAGAAAAGAAGAAAGGAAGGAAGAAAAAAAGGAAAACTAAGCATAATGAAGATTAAATAAATAAATATAAAATAGTTAGGAAATTCCTAAAATTCCCATGTGTTTTACTTCTAGTCTGTTTTCTCTTTTTAAATTCTATCCTAATTGTTGAAGATTTTGTTTGTTTGATAAAGGATATTAAAATATTTTTTCAGTTACTTATCATAAATTGAAACTAAAGAGAATCATCTAATTTGTTCATTGTACTAAAATAATATAAATAGGAAAATGAGTCAATTTTTTTGTTTTTGTTTTGATCAAACCTGGGTTTTATCTACTTAGGTAAGGGAATTCAGGGAACAAGTGCTTAATTGTGAAAATTGAGTGAATCACACTGACTCCATCTGGTAAGTCAGTTCAGGAACTAGCTTAGTTTCCATTCAATTATGAGCCTAATATAAAACCTATCTTGTAAGAAAACTTTATGCAATTGTGGGAACTGGAAGAAAGACATTATCTTGTTGAACTTAGTTCTGCATGACTGGGAAGCTGTATTATTTCTCCTTGCTGTTTGGAGACCCTTAAACAATTACCTAGGTTATGCTGGCCAGTTACCCAATAAGATCCAAAGATTGATGCAAGAAGTCTACTCACAATGGCACATCTGAAGGAAACCAAGTCTTGTTATGGGCCAGAACCTGAAACAGGGTTCTGTCAGTGGAATTGATAGAGATAATAGTTATCTAATTTTGCATGGTTGATTTAATCCTACAAGGAAATGTTATGGGCCAGAACTTGAAACAAGGTGCTAAGTGGAATTGAGGAGATTATGGTTAGATCTAGTTTAGCACTGATTTAATCCTATAACAAATAATGGTTTCCCAGTGATGTAATGATTGGTGTATACTCAGTGTGGAACATATAAGGAGAAGCTCTCAGGGCCAGAGAGGACAAGTGCACTAGAAGCTCTTAGAGGCTGAGACAGGTTCCATCTTCTATCTTTGTTGTGGCTGGAGGCTGAAGCAGAAACCTTAGGGAGACTGGGAGATTAAGAAGCCAGAGAAAGCAGGCAGGAGCTCACTCTCGGAACCAAGACTACAGAAGACCTCTAAGAAAGCTAACCAGGCTGCAAGAAAGGAGACAAGCTTTGGAAAGAGACAATAAAGGATTTGAACTTTAATACCTGGCTGCATTTGGGGTGATTACTGAACTAAAACTAAGGCTGCCTCCAGAGACTCCAAGAAAACCCCAACAAAAGAAGATTACATTTTAGAGAAGAATATTAAAAAGTCTTATCTGAAAACTGGCCCCATCAATCAGTTACTGTTTTTATGCTCCTTTTATTGTTTAAAGATGCTTTAGGAAGTGGGGCACTTCCTTTTCTGATTCATAATATTGCACTTACTCATTCTCTCTCTCCAATTTAGAAAGTCTCCAATCTGCCTTCAAATTAGAAATCAGATTATCTTATGTATCTAATTAATTTTTCCTTTTAATTAATTGGTCTTGTTAGATTGTTTTTAGTATATGTCTGTCTTTCCCTATGTTTTCCTTAGCTAAACTGAGATCTGTTCCTGGTTAGTCAATGGGCACACATTGCTTAATAGATAGATATGCTCACAAAATCGAACCTTTGTTTTTCTCTGTCATTTCATCTTTCATCTACTACATATGGAGCTTTTAGAAACCTCCAGTTCATATTGACACATTTTCCTCAATTTATGTTCTTAAGGAGTTGCTAGAGGTGGAAGATGAGGAAAGGAAAAGATGCTGCATGGTCATGTGACTTGCTCACATTGACTCAGAGGTATCACTTGAACTCAACTCTTCTTGATCTCTTCAGAGTTTAACTAACTAATAACCTCATAACTCAGTTAGAATGTAATGAATAATGCTGGTTCCAGATGACTGATGTTGAAATTTATTATCTTCCTCTTGGTAGAAATGTATTAGACTACGGATAAAGACAGAATGACATGTTCTCTGAATCAGTCTTTTTGATTCTCTGATTTGTTTCTCTGTTTAGAAGAAGGTGATTTCAGAGAGGAGAAGAGGAAAAGTGAATGTGGTATAATTAATAAAGTGCCCAAATAACATTCTAGAAGAACCCTTTCTTTTTTAAAAATATGATACAGAACATGGCTCTAGAGAAATTCATGGTTCTTCAAAACAGAACCAAAGAAAGTAACGTTATCTTTTGAAAGACCTAAAACAGGAACATAATAGAAATATATGAGGTCATAAAGAAATATAAGGTACCAAATTAGGAATTTTAAGTTATTCCAGTATATTCAACAAATAACACATAAGTTCTCATTTCATAATATTATTATTTTAAATTTTATGTCCACTCCCACATTCTCTTCCTTTCTCCATTCCTCTCCAACTGAGAAGACAGAAAATACAATACCCATTATATATATACAATCATGAAAAACATACTTCTGCATTAGCGCTATTTCAAAAAAAGGCTTTCTTGCCTTTCCATGTTGTTTGTAATGACTTGATCCATAAGTAGCATATTACAATTTTCAACTGCAAAGAGGCAATGTATTGGCATTCAGACAGTGACTTGTTTACCAAAAGGAGTTATATAAGATACCTCCATCTTATAATAAACATATTAGTCATGCCCAATTGGAATAATAACAGAGCAAAGTGTCTGGCACATAGTAGGAGTTTAATTATTATACATTTTCTTACCTACTGGCTGGAATTTTTCACAGGAATATTTTTATGACCCTCTAACAGGGGTTCTCAAACTATGGCCTGCAGGCCAAATGCAGTGACTAAGAATGTTTATGTGGCTCGATGGGTTATGGCAAAAGGGCTGAGGGGCGGAGACAGAGTGTGAGGTTTTGTTTTTACCATAGTCCAGCTCTCCAACAGTCTGAGGGACAGTGAACTAGCCTCCTATTTAAAAAGTTTGAGGACCACTGCTCTAGAAGTATACTTTACATTCCCAATACTCAAATGCAATTACAAAAAAGAAACAAAACAAAAACCCAAACACCACCAAAAACAAGAAGAAAAACCTTATCCACCTTAGCAAGTGATCATAAAGTATGAAATTTAAAACACTAATATCAGTATACCAACTTGTCTGAGGACCATTTCTACCTCAACTTTATTGATAAAAGATGAGACAGTAACAGCACCACTATCAATAATAATAGCAGTTCACATTATTGCTAACTTTATCACAAACCTGGGAATTAGGATTATTCTTATTTTACAAATGAGGAAACAGACTCTTACAAAGGATAAATTTTTTCCCCAAAGTCAATTCAGCTAAGAGGTATAAAACCTGGGATTTCAATCTGCTAATTCCAAGTCCTATTCTTTAGGCCCACTTCTAAAGCACACAGACTCTACCTTAGAATATATTGCCATGATAAACACTAAACTATGTAAACAAAAGTAAGAAAATAGACTACCAAAAATGAAAAATAAAAAAAAAAAAACAACCAAACAAGAATATTGACAAAGGAGTATTATCACCAGTACATGAAAATATTATACACTTTGAAGGATTTTTAACTCATCCCTATTACAAAGCTTGTACCATTATGACTGTTAGCAACAGTTTATTTTGCTAATGAATGTAAAAGTCATTTGTTAATCAATTTTTAAAAGCTTGTAAACAAACTAGGAGATTTCTCCCAGTAACTATCAAAGGAGTAGTAGGGAAAATGTGTTAACTAATGAATTTTCTAAGTTAATCATGTGAGGGAATTTCCTTGCTAATATTAGCACTTATTTATAAATATTGAATAACTTGAAGAGATAATTTTCATATATTCTGGATAGTTCTGAGTAGACTCAAAATAATAAGAAAATACTTGGAGCCATCTCTCAGGGACTTTAAGTAGGAAATCCCTGACAAAAGATTTATCCCCATCTGCTATTAGTACCAGCTCTCTTAGTAAACAATCAACATCTGGGCAGTCATAGGGAAATCTCAATACAGTTAATGAGTGTCACATATTTCAGAGGTCTAAGATTATAAAAAGCATCCTTTTAAAAAGACATTTAAAACAACAATAACATTAGAAGCTTATTGGGTTTAAATGATAGCTATAGATCATTGCTTAAATGAATAATGGTACAATATTTAATCCATAGAAATAGATTAAAAATAAAGTTAATTATCATAATTTTGCATATATGTATATATAGCATATATGCATATACATACATATACATTTTATATAGCATAAATGTATATATATATATATATATATATATATATATATATATGTTATGTGTTTATCTCTAGATATGTGTAAAAATTTGTACGTAGTTGTTTGTATGTAGCCTTAGACTATAATCTTCTTGAAGTAAGAGAAAGGACTATTTTGCCTTTGTATCCCCAGAGCTAAGTAAAATATCTGGCATATAGTAGACATTTAATAAATAGTTTGTTGACTTGACATGGATAGACGGCAAAGTATCAATCTAAGCAACCCAAACAAGAGGTATTTGTAGATACAATAAAATCTGTTATTATTATTTTTTTTAATAATCATTTTATTATTTTTTTTTTTCCCCTTTTGAATGGTGCTGACTGGGTGAAGTTTTCTCAAGTCTGAGCCTAAGCCTAAGTCGCATGATCCCTATTCCCAGAGTTCTGCAGAGCCAGAAGATCAGGTCTTGGGCCCAGGTTGCAGGAAGTCATATGATCTTAAGGCCTAGAGGTCCCTAAAGGATGAGATCCTAGGTCAGTGACAGGAAGTGACATAACCCACAGGGAGCAGATAACATTGGTGACCATTGGTCAATGATAGTTACTTCATTTTAGTCTATCCAATGAAAAGGCTTGGGTCTTTTTCTATTTAGCCAACTTTACTGCTTCTGACTTGTCAGGTCAAGCACGTGTTGGGAAGCTGAGATGCTTCCCAGGTGTGCTTGGCTGGGACTAAATAAATGCTTTCTCTTAGTATTCAAAGATGTCTCTGATTAGTTAATTTGGGGAAGGAGGTCTAGCAACTGCCACACACACTTTCTTAAGAGGAACTGAGAATGTGGTAATATGGCATCCATAAAATATTAAACTAAATGCCCTAAAGTGCATAATGCTGAAATATTTTAGTATATGAACAGTATAAATTCTGCCCAAATTAGATAAAAACAGTATTGATAGCTTTTAAAATATCTGTGACTTTTAAAATAGGGTTTCTTATTCTGGGATCTGTAAACTTGTTTATACATACACACACACATACATATATCATATATATACATATATATATAATTCATACACATGTGAAAAATATTTATTTTTATATAGGTAAGTATATAGGTTTCCTTTGTCATTCTATGTATTTTATTTTATGCACTTAAAATATTCCTAGATTTCACTCATCTGCCAAATGGATAATCTATGTCACAGAAAAATATTAAGGATGATTCCTCTAAAATCTTTTTCCTCCATCTCCCTCTCCAGTCCATGCCAAAGTACAATAAATTTTGAGCATTATGAAGAAATATTTACCTAATCCTATTCAATTCATGTTTTGTTTGAAGATTTAATTTATTTTTTCAAAAGAATAAGAATTTGTTTAGTTTTTTTTTTTTTTTTTGCAAAATATTTAGAAAGAATAAGGTGCTGATTGATTCCTTGAAATTGCCAAAGGGTGAACTGCCAGTCTTATTGAAAGAAAAGGCTAGAGTGAATTAGAAGAAGCTAAGAAAAGACATAGTGTCACACCTGCATCCTAAGGTTGCAAGAAAATCACTTTGCAAACAATCAGCCCTCTATAAATGTGTTATTATTTTAGTCTTCACTGTGGAAGACAGCTCAGTGCTCCTCAAGAAAGAGGTAATAAAGAAAAAGAACTAAGAGCAGACTGATTATTTATTAGTCTAGACATGAAGGAGAAATTAGACTGAAATAATAGATAGACATTGAATACTATCAACAAATAGCCAAAAATATTGCTAATATGATAGGTACTGGACCTATGATATCATTTGTATATAAACTCTTGGAGGAAGAAATTTCCTCATCCAATGAACTGAAAACTGATATGATCTCAAGATCTTATACTCAGAATGTATTAGATGCTTGAACCAAGTCTTCCTCCCTTCCCTGCTAGCTCTCTGTCCATATCATATTGTTTCTCTAATATGGTATTTAATGCCTATATTTTTGTTTAAAAAAAATAACTTTTTTTGTTAAGTGGAAGTATATGGGATGCAAACTATTTAAATTATTCATGAGAGGGTCCCTCCTACCAATCACTGAATCACAGAATCTTTTAGTTGGGAGGAATCTCAAAAGTCATCCACTCTAGTCCCTATATGTAAAAAGCAATTCTTGAAAATTAGCTATTCTTGAGAAGAAGCCATCTAAACTCTGGGAATTTTTGATAAAGGGAAACTGACTACCTCTCAAAACTGTCTAACCTCTTCTCCAAAAAGAGGTCATGAGGTATTTGGAAAAGAAAAAAAAAAATTGGAAAAGGGCATTTAATTAATTAAATAAAATAAATGCGTAAGAATGACCTTTAAAATTGGGTTTCTTAACCTGAATGAACTTGTTATATATGTGTGACATTCATATATATATATATATATATATATATATATATATTTGTCATTCTATGTACTTTATTTTGTGCATTAAAAATATGCTTCCAAGAGGGGGTTCTTAGGTTTTCCCAGTCTGCCAAAAGTATTCATTACACAAGAAATTTCAAAAACTTCTGTTCTACAATCAGTTAAGGACATATTGAAACTCTTTTCTATGTGACCTATGTAGAAGTTGAAGTGTCTGTCATCTGTGATCTGGACTCTGAGAACCCTACCTACCACTCTGATGTGATTGAGGAGAGCAATTTCTAATTCCAAATGATATATTTTAGGGTTAGTCCCAAATGTTGGGGTTTGGCCATGTGAAGAACTCACAATGGCCATTCTCTTTGGCAAAAGGTGCATTTATTTAAGAGAAGAGATTATAGACAAAATGACGAGATAGAATAGACACCAGAAAATGGTAAATATGAAAAGTTGAGAGAGTATATAGTTAGTAAGGAAAAGGGTTATAATAATTAACAATGGATAAGACAAGTTCCCTAGTGGAACTTATAATTAACCAGGAGAAAGGGAACACCTCATGAGATTGGAGGATATTCTTAACTGGCAGGCTAGATCCTTAGAGGATTTTAGCACCTCAAAAGAATTACTTAGCTGTAAGAAGGAGAAAGACATCATAAAGGTAATGTGGGGGGATGAGAGGGAAGACACCACATGGTCTAGGGGAGGGAGGAGGGACAGACACCATAAGGCAGAATGTGGTGTAGACTGACCTAAAAGGGATTCAGCAAAGATGGCATGGGTCATGGACAATTCTTTACTTTCTTTCCTTCCTTCTCCCTTCCTTCCTTCCTTCCTTCCTTCCTTCCTTCCTTCCTTCCTTCCTTCCTTCCTTCCTTCCTTCCTTCCTTCCTTCCTTCCTTCCTTCCTTCCTTCCTTCCTTCCTTCCTTCCTTTCGTTCCTTCCTTCCTTCCTTCCATTAGGTTTTCCTGTGAGGAACTCCCTCTATCAATGTAAATCAGTACTTTCTTTGCAGTTCAGTCATAGAGTCTGCCAGAGTTCTGAGGTCAATGATTTATTCAGCATTGCATTGTCATCATGTACCAAATCTGGGACTTGAATCCAGGTCTTCCTGGTCCCAAAGTCAGTTTTTTATTCATTATGCTTTTTGCCCCCCCCTTTTTTCATATTTAGCACCTAGCATAATATCTGAAACACACTAGGTGCTTAATAAATATTTATTGCTTGATCAATGATAACACACAGCCTCTCAGGTTCTATGAACACAATAACAAAAAAATTAAAACAATTTCTGACCTCAAGGAAGGTATTTGCAATATATACATTGCAAAAGATATAAAGAAAATGTAATACCAAATAGAAAAAATCAACCCAAAGTATTTCAGGGAACATCAGAATAAATTTCATGTAAAAGGTGAATGGACAGCCAGACCTGGAGTCAGAAAGTTTTACATTTATAAGTTTAAATATAACTTTCCATACTTATTAGTTGTGTGTCCTTACACAAGTCATATAACCCTATTTGCCTCAGTTTCTACATCTCTAAAATTAGCTGGAGAAGGAAATTGCAAACCACTCTAATATCTTTGCCAAGAAAACCCCAAAAAGGAGTCATGAAGAGATGAAAAAGAGTGAACAACAATGGAAGGTGAGTTTAGCCTTAAAGAAAAACATTGATTCCATGAAGCAAAGTTGAAGAAGTAAGCATTTCAATCAAGGAGTTCAGTCAAGAGAAAGGATGTTATGTAGAGGGACTATAATAATTATTGTCCTATTTTAAGATTGACAAAAGAAAATTAGTGATCAATAAATCCAAAAGGTAGGCTTGAGTCTTATTAGAAGAGCCTTATAAGTAAAAACAAACAGTTTTTAGTTTTCCTAAAGGCAAATGGGAGCCATTGAAAACAACAAAACAAATACAACCATAAGAATCAGTTACAGTTCTCAAGGAACTCCCTACCTAAAGTGAAAGACTATATTCAAACTATTTACAAACAAGATATAAAAAAGAATAAAATTAGAGATAGTCTTAAAGGAAAGCCACTAAGATTAAGGAGGTCTGGGAAAAGTTTCTGGTAGAAAATGAGAATTTAACAGGACCAGAAGGAGGCCAAATATACCTAGGAGATAGAAATCAAGAGAGATAGTATTCCAGTAATGGGGGATAGCAAGTAAAAATACTTGAGGCCAGAACAGAAATGTTATTTGTGAGAATTTGAAGTCAAAGTTTCACTGTCTGGGAGAGTATGTGGAATAAGGTACAGGGATAAGGTGAAAGAATGCTGGAGAGGTAAGGGGCTATGGCTGAATGATGGGACATCATTATCACAAATTCTTTCTACCATTGTCTCTGTACTATGGCAATTAAAACTCTTGCAGTACCTGAAAAATCAAGTCATGGATTTCAAACAATTATCCTATCTAGATAGAGCAGCAAAATCAGTACAGATACTTTCATAGAAATACCCACCGGACCACAGAGCTAGGCTGCTTTTGGGATCAAATCAGGCTATTTAACTACAGGCCACAGCGACTGTGATTTGCATGAGTAATTAGAACTGATTAATAGAATGACTTGCTTAATTAAGCTTATCTCATAAGGGCACCTCTTAAAAACTCCTGAGCTTGACAGTTCATAGTCACCACAGATATCTTGAGCTTAAAACATTTTCAGCTGCAAGGAGTGGCTATTGGAGTATGAGAACTAGATTTATCATATGAGCAGAAGGTACAGGGTGCATTTATTATGTCAGGGGAAGAGCAAGTGATTCAGTTGTTTTTTTGGTTTGTTTGTTTGGTTTTTGGTTTTTTTAGAGCATTGGAGAAAATCATATGATGACTTTATATTATAAAACATATAGGATCATAGATACAGACCTAGAAAAGATCTCATTGTCCCTGTAGTGCTTTTCATTTTACAAATTTGGAAGGTAAGGCCCAGAGAGATTAAGAGATTTGCTAAAGTCACAGAGGTGGTAAGCATGAGAAAAAGGAGTTTAACTCAAATGCTGTAATTCAGTCAGAATTCTTTTCACAGATTCTTTATAATAAAAAAGAAAAAAAATATGGACAATTTCAGATGTTTAGATTCAATTATTTCAGTTACTGCAATGCTTAAGTCAAAGACAATTTGATTTGACTCAGTAAGCTCAGGAGAAAAAAAAAAAACAACAAAAAACAAACAACCCCCCCACCCCCCACTATTTTCATGCCAGACTCTAAATCTCTAGGGATAATGACAGAAAATGCTTCCTGTCCTCATTAAGCCTACAACCTATTAGGGGGAAACAGCAGTTACACATACATAGGTAAGTGAAGAAAAGAAATATAAGAGGGGGGAATGAAATAAATTATGTAGAAAAACAGTTATCCAGCAACTGAGAGGAGGAAATACATTTTATAAAATATGCCATGCTTTGTACTTTCCATAAAATGTCTAGGTATGTTAACTAAGTTTTGTTGTTGTTCACTTGCTTTTTAGTCATTCTGATTCTTAGTGACTCCTTTTCAAATTTTCTTGTCAAAGATATCGGATTCAGTTGCCATTTTCTTCTTCAACTCATTTTACAATTGAGGATTTAAGGTAAACAGGGTAAAGTGTCTTGCCCAGGATCACACTATTAGTAAAGTATCTGAGGCTGTATTTGAATTCATGAAAATGACTCTTCCTGATTCCAGGTCCAGTATTCTATCCACTATACCATTTAGTAACTATATATTCAATATTTATTGAGCCCTCTTATGTGCAAAACCATAATGGAGATATTGTGTGGAGATACTAAAGAAATGGGTAATTTTTTAAACATGGGAAGAAAATGGCTCTTGAGGAATTTGTAATTATTAACTCTTTAAGGAAAGCAATACACAAAGAAAAAAAATGAAGGAAAAAAAACTCAGTGGCTTATATTTTTTTTCCTTTTTTATCAATAATATTTTATATATTCCAAATACATATAAAGATAGTTTTATTCATCCTCATAAGACTTTGTGATCCTAATTTTTTCTTCCTCTTCTAGAGCCCCTCTCCCCAAGACAGTAAGCAATCTGATGTTACTTAAATATGTACAATCCTTTTAAACATATTTCCATATTCATCATGTTGTGCAAGAAAAAAAAATCAAACCAAAAGGGGGAAAAAACATGAGAAAGAAAAAGAAGACAAACAAAAAAAAGTGAAAATACTCTATTTTGATCCACATTCAATCTCCATAGTTTTCTAAGATAGTAATTGTTAAGCTTAGCACATAACAAATTATAAATGTTATCTATTTCATATATATATATAGTACTTTAAGGTTTGCAAAGATTTTTATATATGTCCTTCATTTGAAGAACACCCTTGGAGATATGATATATAGGTCTTATTTAACCTGTTTTTATTAAATATTGCATATATTATTTAAATATTTTTCATATCTGGGTAAGTTTTGTTCAGTTTTCTCTCCAGTTTTATATGTGTTCTTGTAGTCTCTTCCAAACTAAGATCCAATTAAATCCAAAACAAACAAATAAACAAAAAACAAAACTCAAAACCTTGATTTCACTTATTTAGGGTGGAGAGAGAGACTTACTATTAAATAGTGATTCTAAAAGTAATCTCCAGCCATAAAATATGGCAGATCTAACTGATCAAGATCAGCAAAGCTAATAGTTTTTCCAAAGCAAAAATAATTTTAGGCAATAACTAGAAATTTGACTGAATTGTCTAAAGTTGGTGATATTATTATATTTCATATGCAAATGTTTTATTTTGCTTATGTAGTTATCACATGTTTAGAATATGCTTCTTCAGGGACCATATTTGATGGAGACTTGTTTATATATCTAGGTTGACAACATTATACCCGAATGTTTCCAAGTGAAGTGCTATGATCCAAATTCCTTTTCTCTGCCACCCTCTTGTTCTGGTAATTGGCCCCACAAATGCATACTGGGAGACAAGAGCACTAAGTTCTGTAGAAATCATGATTTTGCACACAGAGCAAACAAAACAGTCACATAGATTTGAGCTTAGAAAAGTTAATGGGTGGAGCCAAGATGGCAGAGAAGAGATGCTTTTTCTGATCTCCCATGATCTTCAGACTTACTAACAAATCCAGCCCCTGAATTAGCTCTGGACCAGCAGAATCCATGAATATTGTGAGTACAACAAATTACCAGCAGAAGATAATTTCCAAAATAGACAGAAAAGGTTTGTTTTAATTGGGCATGGAGGGAGGTGGGCCAAGCATAAGCAAGCTGAGCACAGATACCAGTGCAGCATTGCAGACCTGAGGAAGTAGGAGCTCCATACAGTGGAGAATCTGAGGGAGGAATCTACAGCAGTTTTGGCCACTTTGCCCTGGTTGTAAGTCAGTAGATCAGCAGAGAAGTTACAAAACATACAACACAAACACAAAAGTAAAGAGTGAACTTCGAAGGCCAGAAATCTTAGAGGATCTGGCCACCCAGCACTACAAGTGGATCAGCATAGACTCAGTATGGCTGCTGCTTATAGCGGAAGCTTGGAAAATCTCCCCTGCCCTAAAACAAATCTCAGCTTAAAAAAAATTATAAAAGAGCAAAAAGAAGTCTGACTATAGATAGTTTTTATGATGAAAGAGAAGAACAGATTTCTTTTTTTTTTCTTATTTCTTTTTTTCTCTTTTTACTTTAATGTATTTATTTAACCCAGGATTTCTATAATTAATATAGAATCATCTCAGAAGGGAATGGTCTCTGACAAAGAGAACATTAAAATAAAATCATTATATAAATAGCAAAGAAATCAAGAGCTTTAGAAAAGTAAAGATGCTGTAATTTAGTTTCTTTTTAAAATTATTATAGCTTTTTATTTACAAATCATATACATGGGTAATTTTCCAACATTGACTCTTGCAAAAGCTTCTGTCCAAATTTTGACCTACTTCCCCCCACCCTCTCCCCTCCATGACAAGTAGTCCAATACGTTAAATATGTTAAAATATATGTTAGATCCAATATATGCATATTTATACAGTTATCTTGCTGCACAAGAAAAATCTGATCTAGAAAGAAAGAAAAAAAAACTCAAGAAGGAAAATTAAAAATGTGAACAAACGATAATAGAAAGAGTGAAAATTCTATGTTGTGGTCCATGCTCATTTCCCATATTATTCTCTCTTCATTCCTAAACTATTGGAACTGCTTTGAATCATCTCATTGTTGAAGAGAGTCATGTCCATCAGAATTGATCTTTATATAGTCTTATTGTTGCCATGTATAATGATCTCCTGGCTTTGCTCATTTCACTTAGCATCAGTTCATGTACGTCTCTCCAGGCCTCTCTTATTCATCCTCTGGTCATTTCTTACAGAACAATAGTATTCTATAACATTGATATATCATAATTTATTCAGTTATTCTACAATTGATGGGTATCTACTCAGTTTACAATTTCTAGTCACTACAAACCACAAATGCTTTTTTTTATTAGTGATGTATAAAAATGCTGATTATTCATGCAGATTTATTTTGTATCTGCAACTTGCTAATGTTGTGGATTATTTCTAATAGCTTTTTAGTTGATTCTCTGGGGTTCTCTAAGTATACCATCATATCATCTGCAAAGAGTGATAATTTGGTTTCCTCATTATCTACTTTAATTTCTTTTTCATCTCTTACTGCCAAAGCTAGCATTTCTAATACAATATTGAATAGTAATGGTGATAGTGGGCAACCTTGTTTCACCCCTGATCTTATTGGCAATGGTTTCAGTTTATCCCCATTACATATGATGCTTACTCATGGTTTTAAATAGATGCTACTGATTGTTTAAAGGAAAAGTCCATTTATTCTTATACTCTTTAGTGTTTTTAATAGGAATGAATATTAGATTTTATCAAATGCTTTTTCTGCATCTATCGAGATGATCATATGGTTTTTGTTAATTTGGTTATTGATATAGTCAATTATGCTAATAGTTTTCCTAATATTGAACCAGTTCTACATTCCTGGTATAAATCCTACTTGGTTATGGTATATTATCCAGGGATGATTTTCTGTAATCTCTTTGCTAATATTTTTTGTAAGATTTTTGCATCAATATTCATGAAGGAGATTGGTCTATAATTTTCTTTCTCTGTTTTCATCCTACCTGGTTTAGGTATCAGTATCATGTCTACGTCATAAAAGGAATTTAGTTGGAGCCCTGCATTTCCTCTTTTTTTCAAATAGTTTGTTTTGGAGTTAATTGTTCTCTAAATGTTTGTTAGAATTCACAAGTAAATCCATCTGGTCCTGGGGATTTTTTCTTAGGGAGTTAATTAATAGCTTGTTCTATTTCTTTTTCTAAAATGGACTATTTAAGTAATGTTATTTTCTCTTCTATTAATCTGGGCAATCTCTATTTTTGTAGGTATTCCTCTATTCCATTTAGGTTGTCAAATTTATTGGCATAAAGTTGGGCAGAGAAGAACAGATTTCAAGCCCTGTGGAGACTAAAAGCAGATTGTCTCCAGATGAAGCCCCAAAAGATGATATAAATTGGCCTCCATCACATAAGGTTCTCCTAGAAGAAACTATAAAAGATCTTAAAAGAGAGCTGGAAAAAAAATGGGGAAAGGAAATGAGACTTTGCAAAAGGGTTTAGAAAAGGCAACACAAAGTAGACTTAGTGAAATAGAAAAAATGAAAAAATTAAACAACTCTCTGAAAAAGAATTTGTAAAACAAAAAAAAGAAAATAACTCTTTAAAAAAAACAGAATTTGTGAAATGGAAAAAAGTTCCATAGAACAAAACAACTTATTTAAAAATTTAATTGGACAAATACAAAAAGAAGTAAAAAAAGTAAATGAAAATAATTCACTAAAAATCAGAACTGAACAAATTGAAATGAATGACTCAATGAGACAAGAAGAATCAGTCAAGTAAAACAAAAAAAAAAAAGAAAAAGAAAAAGAAAAAGAAAAAGAAAAAAAATAGAAAAAAATTTAAAATACCTAATTGGGAAAATAACGGACCTGGAAAATAGATCTAAAAGAGACAATTTAAGGATTATTGGACTCCCTGAAAACCATAATGAAAAATAGAGCCTAGACACTATTCTTCAGGAAATTATCAAAGAGAATTGCCCTGATGTCATAGAATCAGAAAGTAAAATAGCCATTCAAAGAATTGACCTGAAAGAGACCCCAAAATTAAAACTCCAAGGAATATTGTAGCTAAATTTCAGAACTATCAAATCAAGGAAAGAATATTACAAGCAGCCAGAAAAAAGCAATTCAAATACTGAGGAGCCACAATAAGGATTAGCCAGGACCTAGCAACTTCTACCTTAAAGGATCGAAGGACCTGGAAAATGACATTCTGAAAGGCAAAAGAATTGGAATGCAGCCAAGAATAAACTACCTCACTAAACTGAGCATTTTCTTTCAGGGAAGAAGATGGACATTCAATAAAACAGATGAATTCCATTTATTTCTGATGAAAAGACCAGAGCTAAACAAAAAATTTGACCTCCAAATGTAGAACTCAAGAGAAGCATAAAAAGGTAAAAAGAAAAGAACTCTTAAGAACTGTATTTCTGTTATGGCTATACATAGAGAGTGCATGTATAATTTGATTTTACTGTTATAATATAAAAAAGAAACTAGAGGGGGAAAGGGGATTGTACCAGAAAAAGGAGAAAGCAAAGGAAATGAGGGAAATTACATCTCAGGAAGAGACAAAGAAAAGTTAATCTACTGGGGTTCAAACACTAGCTCACCACTGGTCACACCACTGATGTTTACCTCAGGAGAAGAGCAGAATAATAAAGCAGCTGAATTTTATGTTATTACTGCAGTTTTCTTACAATGTATTATTAATGAAATTAGTGCAAGATGATATTGGTTAGGGCAAAATATGTGGGTATTATGTGCCAGCTCCCATGCGTGGTGACCCTTCTCTCTAGGGACAGAAATTGGGAGTTAGCTTAGCTGGCACACTTCAGATAGGCAGCTTTTGGCTACAAATGATTATTGTTTACATAAACACTTCATCAATGCTGGTACATACTGTGTATGGATTTTAAAGTAGTACAAATCATAACTCTGGGCTGAAAGATATTGGTAGATATCCCGGTCACCACAAAGACAACATAAAAGAGAAGGATAAGAGAGAAAAGAGGGTCTAATTGCCTCCTCTGATCCACTATCCTTTGCCAAGGCAATTGGTGGATCAGTGAATAAAAATCATCAGATACTTACTAGCTGTGTGATCTTAGCAAGTCAATTAACCTCTTTTTGCCTCATTTTCTGTAATAAAATGGGGATAATAAAGTACCTACCTCGCTGGAATGTTATGGGTTCAAATGAAGTGACATTTGTAAAAAAACAAAACAAAACAAAAAAACAAAAAAAAAAAAAACTGCTTAAAACACATAGTACATAGGTGCTATATGTACTATATACATATATAGTATATATGTAGATATATGTATATATGTATACATATATCTATATATCTATGTGTATATATATATATGTATATATGTATATATATATATACTATACAATCCCTTTTTTAAGATTCTCTAGTGTGATGACCTTTCAGAGAAGCCAATGACCATGTAGCAGTCAATCATCAAGCAATTATTAAGTCTTAACTTGATGCCAGGAATTGTACTAAGTATCAGGGAAATAAATAGAGTAAATAAGATGGTTCCTGATTTCGAGGAGCTCACATTTTAATGGGACAGAAAATATGCAAGGTTTTTTTCCAAAACATTAGAAGCTATTAAAGCTTAAAACTATACCATGACTTTTCGGAAAACCAAGATACAGAGAGAGCAAAGGAGAGGTAATCATGGAAAGAAGACATCAATATCAAAATAGAGTATGAGGGGAGGGAAGAAGAAAAGGCATTCTGTAGAAGGTCAGCTTTGAGTTGAGTTTTAAAGGAAAATAAGGATATTAAGAAGGGGAGAAGAGCCATGTTCCAAGCAGCAGGGACAGACAGTGCACTGGTGTGGAGTCAGGAGATAGCCTGTCATGGACAAGGTATACCAAGTAGACTTCTACAGCTGATTTTGGAAAAAAGAGAGATGTGAGGCAGGTACATCAGAAGAGCCTAACTTTTTGACTTTGAACATTTGTATAGCATTGTTGTTTTTTTAATTAGAAATTCTGGGAAACTCTGACAGGTTTCATAATAAGAGTTCATAGAGATAAGTTTGCTCACTGCCCATATTAAATAGTGTCACTTACCAAATTCCAATTCTACTCTGTTCTTGGAAGTTCCCAGTCTTCTTCCAAATGAAAACTATTTCATGAATTTCCTTCTCTCCACAACCAAATTCTTTTGACATGATAGCAGGAGCTTTAGCCTACAACTCCATTGAATAGTCTGAGGCCACCCAAATAGAGTTTCTTTGACTCTTTCAAACTTCAAAATATTTTATGTTAATAGTCATGTTTGATTCTTCCTTTGAATTCATATAAGTAATTTTTTTTTAATTTAAAAGATAACATTTATTTTTATTTATTTATTTTTCTTTTTCTGAGACTGGGGTAAAGTGACTTGCCCAAGGTCACACAGCTAGGAAGTGTTAAGTGTCTGAGACCAGATTTGAACTAAGGTCCTCCTGAATTCAGGGCTGGTGCTCTATCCACTGCACTACCTAGCTGCCCCCTAAAAGATAACATTTATATAGACCTTTGTATTTTATATAGTATTTTACATATATTATCATCTTATTCTCATGAAAACCCTAAGCACTATTATTACTCCATTTTACAGAAGAGAAAACTGAGGTTAAGTCCAAATGTGTCTAAGAGTTCACAGCTAGTAAATGTCCAATACAGGATTTGAACTATGGTCTGTCTGATAGCCCAGTCTCATATCTTCTGCTGCTTATTCTCCACTATTTATTTTCCATTTATTGATAAACACACCCCAGTTTTCTCAGATCCAAAAATTATATTTCCTTGGTCTTTCCAATCCATCATATTGTTCTTCCTCTCCATTTACAATTCACTCCTATTATTTAAAAAAAAAGTTATCTATACCTAATGCCCTTAATTCTTCACCTTTCATTTTTTCTTAATCTACATTGTGACCATTACCATTTTAGTAAAATGCTTTTCTTAAAGATCATCACTGACCTAATTGCTATATGACACATTAATTTTCTTTTTTAGTTTGTCTTCATAGCTCTGTAGAACACTAGTATCCACCCTCTTCTACCATATATTCTTGTCTTCACAAACACCATATTCTTCTTATTTCTCTAATTCTCTTTTTTTTCTGTTTCCTCCTTCTGCCCATTTGAAAGTTTGTTACTTAAATTTTGTCCTTTTTATTTTCATATACTTCTCTTCCTTTGTAATCTCATTCATTCCCATTGATTCATCTACCACGTCAAAATGTTCCTTATGGCTAGAAATATCTTTCCTTCCAAATTCATACCTATAAACCTAAATTCAAAGAAACTGTTCTTTAATTTCCTCAGTTTATAATCACCTTTGAACCTGTAGACCTTAAAGAAAGCTTGTTTTGTACATTTCCCCTTAATACAAATAATAAACAACATCCCTCTGTTTGTATTTTTTCTCTCTATTAGAATGAATTTTATGAGGTGGACCATTTGTTACTTAGACTTTGTATGTTTCCTGTAGCCATACATTTCTTTGTATTGAGGTAACTAGGTGACACAGTGGATTAAATGGAAGCCTGGAGTCTAGAAGATTATAATTCAAATCCTGCCACTGACTTTTAAAAGTGATGTGACTCTAGGTGAATCACTTAACCTCAGTTCCCTCATTTGAAAAATAGTGATAAAATAGTATCTATTTGAAGGTTAAGTGGATTAAATTGAACAATAATTGTAAAGCATTTTACACAATCATAGGCTCATAGTAAATGCTACATAAATGTTAGCTATTATTCTGTAACTAGGTACTTAATATGTGTTTGTTAAACTGAAATGAGAATATTATTGAAGTAAGCATTCATGGATTATTTATCAATTCCATATATTGCTGAGTTCATTCATTAATTCTAAACATTCTGTCACATAGTAAATTCTCATAATTGGAGAAAAATAATAGCAAGTATTTTATTGGATTTACTCCTATAAAAGTTGTGTTTAGAAAGATAGATGAATTACAAAAAATGCTCATAAAAAACAAAGCTTTTTAAAGCAAGTTAGCCTTGTGAATATCAGCATTTACAATTGCTGTCTGACATTTTTTTTTTGCAGCTATCATACATAGAGGATATAATTCATTCCCATTTTATATATGAGGAATTCCAGACAACAGCAGGTTAATGCCCAGAGCCACAAGTCATAGTGAAAGAAGAAGTAAAATCTTCATTTTCTGACGCTTCCAATTCTCATTCTGGTGCATGATCCACATGACTAGTCCACCTCCCTGGCACTAAGTCAGAAAGGTTTTGCTTCTGGATGGGTTGAACTTGGTGTGCACATTTTCTCTGATAGATTAATATGAAGTAGAGACAAAGAGGTCAGACAAAAGAAAAAAAAAAGAAATGAGTTGCATCTATCAAAAGGGAAAAGGCACTTATTGACAAAAATGCAATGTGTCCATCCTGAGAAAAACATGTCCACACACTGCTTGTGTCTACCAGGTAGATAGAGAAATTCAATCAGAAGAGAAGCAAATCCTAATGTTGATTTTTCCCAAACTGAGACTCTGCTCCCAAAGTTCTCTTTGAACAGAAGGCAATGAAGCAATAGTTTATCTAACTTATCTCTGGCGCATCAAAACGTGGGCTCATCTTGAAATTTTGCTATTCAGAAAGTAGACCCGAGACCTCCCTTGTGCTTCTAAAGCAATAGCATCACTGAACACTAGGCAATCACTTGTAATTGGCCACACTGTCTATTACATGAGTTCAAACCATTCCTTTTCCCAGCAGTCACATCACTAGAGCAAAATGAAAGGTATTAGAAAACAGACAGGCAGGAAAAAAAAAAACCCACTGATGGAGGATTTAGTCACTTTCCCCATTTGTAAACTAAAGATAATTATTCTGACTCATTAATGAGTTGCAATCAGAATGAACTAAATTTTCTAGCACATTGATGGCTAAATGTAATCTTGTCTAGATAATGGTCTTCTGAAGGAAACTTTGATGGAATAATTTTGACTTTATCTAATACTTTTTACAATTGACACATACTGAAAGCATTCTACTACAAACTTGATAGATAAGCATAGATAACCACTATGTTCCCTGGTGGTAAAATATCCACTGATCCACCAAACTCTCAGCCTGATTTTAGGAGAGCCTGATTTCTGGAATAGTGTGTGGCTCACTGGGTAATATTTGGATTTGGAGGCAGATTTGGTTCAAATTTAGTTAACATCCCTTATTTAAGTCAGCTATGTGACTGCAGGTGATATCCTCCCTAAATCTCAGTTCAGTCATCTAAAAAATGGATATAGCTGTCTAATAGAATTGTGGTGAGCCTTAAATGAGGAAAAATTCAAGTTATTTGCAAACACTAAAGGACTATGTAGAAAGAACTTACTTTGTTATCCTGAAGCCATATTTTTCAGGATCTATAAGCCACTTACCTCCAACAAAACAGGAGAGATTTTTCTTTTTTTTTTTTCTTTTTTCTCTTAAAAGGAACTGACTTTTTACTCCTGCTTTCCTGTTACTACTTTCTCAGTTTGGAATCATGGGATCTTAATTATCATCTAATTCAAACCTACTATTTTTTGCAGATAAAGAAATTGTAGCCTACAAAGGTTATAGAGTAGGTTAATGGTAACACCAAGTGCCAATTCTTAGGATATTTGCTCACCTCCACTCTCACCCCTGACTCTTCAGGTAGCACAGGAAATTGAATACTAAATTTGGAGAGAGGGGGAAGAGAAAGAGAAGAAAGAGAGAGTTGGAGAGAAAGAGACGAGAGAGCTATTTGTGAAGAAAGAGGGAGAAATGGGCAGATAGGTGGCAGGTGATATAGATAGATAGCTCTCCATAAACCTCTCTGTATACATATGAGCATATACATAAACACTCACATATATATTATATTTATAAAGAGATATATATTTATATTGATAGATACAAATATATTGTTGATGAGGTCCTGAGTACCTGAGTAATTAGGTATTGTTGTCAGAGAAAGCCTGAAGTACTGATAAGATTATAAAAGTCCCTGAGGCAAGCAGAGAGGGCACTGATGGGAATCAGCTCAGCCATATAATGCCATTCCTGTAGAAGTCTTAGGAAACTCCACTTTACTCTGTTTAATCAGAAGCAACCCCTGAGGTTAAATTTTCTCTATAAATCTGCTGATGGCCTGCACCATCTTTGCTGAATTATTGGTGTTAGTCTGCAGCAGCATTCTGACATATAGTGTCTTCTCACTTCCTCCCCCACACCTCCATGTCTTTCTCCTTCTTATAGGTAACTTACTTTTTTAGGGTACTAAGCCCCTCTTTGGCTTTAGCCTGCCAGTCAATGACACATTTTTATCTCATGGTATATTCTTTTCCTCCCTGTTAATTGTGACTTTCGCTGTAGAATATGTCATTCCTTTGATAATTGTTAAAATCCAACCTCCTTGCTTACAGTTATATGCTCTTCCAATACTATTTCATATTTATTACTCCTGGTGTCTATTTTACCTCTTCATTTTGTCTGTAATTTCTTCTAGTAGATAAAGCTACCTTTTAGCCAAAAAAAAAAAAAAAAAAAAAGTCATCATGAATTCTTTACATTGCACCTTGCACTTCACATTTGAAATAGGAATTGTTATCCTAACTTCATCATTTGGTGCTAAATTCCAACATTTGGTATCCAACCTCATCATTATGTATCAATGTATCTTAAATTTTAATTAAATAATAGCTATTATCATTAGCATTATTCTTGAGAATAAAAGGATCTATAGTAAATGTGCATGTAATATTAACTCTAGAAGAACCCCAAAATTTTCTGCTGGCCTCTGCCCTGCTATAATTTCTTGTTAAGAGGAGAGACAAACCCCTCATCACTGCTAATAACAACTGTAACATTGGAAGGGAATGTGATATTTATGGGAAAGTGGATGCTGTGATGAAAGGAGGTGGGATATATATGTCAAAGAAAGTTTTTCAAACCCAGGATGGTTTAAGCAGGATCCATAGTCCTACAGGAACTTTCAATACATTAAAAAATTAGATAATATGTAAAACCATTACATCCAAAGATGCACATGATGTGCCAGCAGCTGATGATACTTTAGAGCTAGAAGAGTCCATAAAATTCCTAAATTGTTATATCTTCATTTTATTGATGAAATTGAAGACTAGAGAGCTGAAATAATTTACTCAAGTTCCCTAGCTACTTGTTGGCAGAGCTAGGGCTAGACCTCTCATTGCCTTTCTCCCAGTCCATAACTTTCCTATTCTTTTGCTTGTTTGTTTTTAGTCTAGATCCGTGTTTTCATCTAAAAAGGAATTCCCAGGGTATAAATTCCCTCTACCAATTTGAACCACTTACTCTTCTGTAACTTAGTCTTTTATAGTTGCCCAAGACAATAAAAGGTTCAGTGATTTGCCCATGCTCATATAGTATGTTTCTAATGGATGACTTGAAACAAATCTTCCTAAAACAAGGAGACTATCTCTTTTCATTATGTTATGCTTTCTCTCTTCTGTAACATACTTGCAAGAAATATACAGCAGAAAACTCTGCATAAACATGAGTGTGCACATAGAGATATACTCAAATAAGATTCCTATAGAATGAAAAGACACTTTTCAATCCATTAAGACTGGGAAAATTAACATCAGGAAATAAAGTCATAGTCACACTCTTCATCACTTAAGCCTCACTCTCATAGTGTCCTAGATCCCTTAAAATCTTACTCCTGAGGCCTCAAACCATCCAACCTTGTCTAAAAAGTACAATGAATATGATTTTGATTCTATTTCCTTCCATAATGTAGTTTTTGGTACAACTTTCTCACAGTTGTGTTTTTATTCTTCACCTTCCTTTTCAATAGAGCTAAAACTATGGCTTTTCTTTTAGTGAGTAATCAATCCCTTATGAGGGAAAAAAACACAATTCACATAAAAAATCCATTCTCTTCAGGAATCTTTTAAAGCCTGAATTTTCTTTCTTTCTTTCCTCTTTACTGCTTTAGTATCAGATCTTTAGAATATAATTACCTGTGTCTCGATTTAAAAGGATGCCGGATCCTTTTGGATTCTGTGTCTGTTGTCTACAGTGTCATAATAATGGATTCATCCTGGTGGAGTTGTGAACTGATTCAACCATTCTGGAAAGTAATTTGGAACTATAGCCAAAGGAATATGACACTATGTAGACCCTTTTAGCCAACAACACCACTGCTAGATCTGTATCCAAAAGAGATTAAGGAGGGGAACTATCTTTACAAAAACATTTATAATAGATTTTTTTGTGGTGGCAAAGAATTGGAAATTGAGGGGATGCCCATCAATTGGGGAATGACTAAACAAGTTGTAGCACGTGATTGAAATGGAATATTATTGTACTAAAAGAAATGATGAGCCTGCCGATTTAAAAAAAAAAAACAACAGAAATATATATGAAATGATACAAAATGAATTAAACAGAACCAGGAGAATATGATATACAGTAAATGCAATATTGTACATTGATCAATTGTAAACAACTTAATTGTTATCATCAGTACAATTATCTAAGACAACTTTAAAGGACTCATGATGAAAAATGCTATCCACCTCCAGAGAATGAACTAATGGATTCTGAATGCAGACTGAAGTATACTGGTAATTTTAACCTGGAAATCATAAGATGAGGGAAATGTCCTGAGTATATATAAGAATTAAATGAAGAAATTGGAAGCCTTTAATAAGGAGAAGAGAAAAGGGGGATATAAGAAAATGCAATAATTATCCTCAAGTATTTCTTTTTCAAGGGACCAGTGCCAATGATGAAAACAGTTTAGCCTTAATTGAAAACATGGAAAGGAAGGGTGAACTACCAATTATGAACAGATATCATCAAAGTCAATCTTAGGGAAATATCCATCTGATCCAATGTGAACAAAACAGGGATAATTAAATTCAACAAATATTTATTAGATATCTATTTTGTAAAAGCACTATGCTAGGCATTGGTGATAAAAAAAAAGAACTAAAATAAAAAGGTCACTTACATCCAGAAGCATTTTTGGAAAGCAGGGTTAAAAGTAAGATTCATTGCCTTTACTCAGCTATGTCAAAGTCCTTCTTGTGATCTTCGACTTATCGATGTCCTACTGAGTTCAGAATTCTTATTAATATGTACCAATATGAAAGGCATAATGAAGCTGCACTTATAATTTACTAAGACTATAATTATTTGCTTTTAAAATTCTTTTACAATGTGATTAAAATATATGGCCTTTTCCTATGGTTCATTGTCCTTTAGTGGACGTGAAAGAAAAAAAAAAACAAATAGAAATGAAAAAGCAAAGAGCTAAGAATTTCAGAAGCTGGATAGTATCCCTAGAGCTTTGTTCAAGAGAAAAGATGTTAAGAGCTCAGCTGAGGAGTCTTTGTTCAGAACTGCACTTTGTTTAGAACTTAAGGTTTGCAATGCATTTTTACATACAGCATCTCATTTGATCCAGAAAACGACCCTATAAAGGGGGTGTTGTTATCATTCTTATTTTATTGATGAAGAAACTGAGGCTAAGAGGATGATTAGATAATTTGCTCAATATTGTACATCTAGTAAATGTTGGGGGTGGAAGTTGAACTCAGATCTTTCTGACTCCTAGTTCCACATGCTATCCATTGTATCACATAGTTGTTTTTGTCTCAGATAGTATTTCTTCTGTTGATTTTTGGTTGTTGTTCTGGCTATCAATGGGGAGTAATAGGGATAAAAGGCAGCTTTGATGTGTGAATGTAGGATGCTAAATAACAGTTAATGAGAATACAGACACTTGGAGAACATTCTCTTTTTGTGCTCCTTTCTAATCTGTTTGTGCAAAGGACATAATTATGAAACAATCTCCTTTGAGTCAACTCCCAGAAATTCTAGCAGCAAACTGTTCTCTAAAGCAATTCTGTTTCTTTGCTAAAGAACTTGTGTTTTAGTAAAGCTACCAGAGGTAGACTTAATATTGATTTCTTTTTCTTGTCTCAAACCCTCTTCACTAACCACAATTGCACTTTCACTGAGGCTAGAATGACATTAAAAATGCCATCACAGGTCAGACTTATAGCACAACTAGCCCAGAATTCTGTCTCTGATTGTGGCACCCTGGGATGTTTTATGAGAGCTTGGCATTTGCCCTCCATGAAGTCATCCTCAAAGGTTAAGGAAATAGCATTAGCATTCTTAACTTCTCTTTTCATTGGTGACCACATTTAAATCTCAAAATGATTTGAACTGCTCATGTCATTCCTCTTCTCAATGTTTCCCTATTTCCTGTGGAATGAAGCATAGTCAACAACTGTCTCTGGCATCCGAGGTCATAAATAGTCTGGCTTCACAACTCCTTGTTCAAATTCATCTCCTACTATTATATTCATATATTCTATAGCCAAGCCAAAACACGGTTTTCTGTGCCATATTTTAAAAGATTCCACTCCAATTTTCATGCTATGATACATTCTATTTGTGCCTAGAATGAATTCTACCTGCACCTAAGTATATTGAAGACCCTCTCTTCTTTCAAAGCCCAACTTTAATGCCACTTACTTCTAAAATTTTCCATGATTTCCTTCCCCACTCCTTTTCTCCTTAAATTTCTTGGTCAATACATGACTTTATCTATGCTTTTTTTTAATTGCCTCATTCTTTCACATTTTTGTCATTTTTGTGCATAGCTTTCCCTCCCTCATAAGACTATTAACTACTTGTGAGATTATTCTCTGTCATATATATTTTTAAATGCCCAAAACCTTCTAATTTATACATATTTGATGAATGAACAAATTTGGTGACATGTTTGATTTATGTAATAAAACTTCTATTAAATGAACTTAATTGACACAATTCCCCCCCACCCTCCCCTAAAAGAAGAATCAAATAATTCCCATTCTACTTCTACTAAAAGTTAAATGAAAACAAATAAAATATAGAGATTATTATCTGAGAACCATACAGCATTATAAGATGTTTTCTCATCATCATGAAACTGATGGCCCAAGCTGGATATATCAGCATCTCATCCACAGTTGGCACTTGGTAGACCTATTTTCATTATTCACCTACTGTGTAAAACAATACAGACCACTTTACTATTTTTAACCTCAGTTTCCTTATCTATAAAAGGATATCTGACTAAATAAGGTTTAAGATTTATTCCAATTTTATGTTATAATAGGTAGCTTGGTATAATGGAAAGATTGTTTGATTTGGACTCAGTGGATATTAATAAGAACCCCAGTTTTGCCATTTACTATGTGGACTATGAGCAAAGGCTTGAAAGAAATCAGGCTAATATGGATGTAAAGCTTAAGAGGTGGAATATTTCAGACTTAGGGGACATCCTTCCCATAGAGTTAAAGATAGGAAATAAAGTAGTGGGTTCATGGACTTACAAGTAACCCAGTGTAGAAATATATGTAAAAGAAAGCAAATATAGAAAAACTGGAGAGGTAAGAAGAGTTGAGGTTATGAAGAGCTTTTAATATCAAAGAGAGAAATTTATATCAATTCTGGAAGTAATAAGAAGCCACTAGGTCTAAGCATGAAGGTGAGCTTAGCATTTAGCAAAATTAATTAGTTTAAATGGCAAGGTAATAGATGTCATTCCCACTTCCCTTACCTCTGACCTTAGACAAACTCATTTAACCTCTATGGGTCTGTTTCCTTATTTGCAAAATGAAGGGCTTAGATTAAATGGTTTCTGAGGTCCCATTTCAGCTCTAGATTTTGTGAACCTATTATCCTATTTAAAACAAAACAAAAGAAAATCCTCGTAACCTTTTTTTTTTTTTTTTTTTTTTTTTTTTTTTTTTCTTTTGCTGTCTAGTTCTAATCTTCTTATACTCTTGTTAGTCTTTTATGGAGAGATTTCCTGGTATGTGGCAGGAAGAACTTGTGTTCCAAGGTCTAAGGTCTTCAGATCACACCTAATCCAGATTGAATTTGTTGCACTTTGTGACTTTCTTTTAAGGCACTGGAATAGTTACAAATCTAGTTGCATTGTATGATCTCTGATCTCTTCAAACTCATTCTATGAATCTATAAGTGTTGGGCATATCACTCCCAACAAAATTTTATAAAGAATACTATGATGTAGAAAGAACAATGTGAGCAATTTCATAGGACTAGTCTTGTGCAATGGGACTATGAGGAAGAGAGTCCTGGGGGCTGGAGGAGAGCAGAGTGTCACCCTATCTCATTTTTCTGGGCATCCATGTGTCCCTTTGCTCATGTCCAGCATATCCAGGAATGAAGCTTTTCATGCTTATTTAGAAAAAGCCAATAGTTCCAATTTTTAGAGGCAGAATACAGTGAAGCAGTTTCAGCCCTACTCTGAATATAATAAAAAAAAAAAGTGGTGGATCACTTTAGATTTGGTCATGGTGCTTAGCATAGAGCTGTGACATGAATTGCCTTGAAATGATTATTTTCTCCCTTGTGGCAAATATAAATAAGTAGGAACTGCAATTCAAACCAGAGAAAAATTTCTGTAGGGCCTCAGACTCATCACTGGGTACATAATATAAAGGTACTAGAACTCCATTAACCCTTTCTCTAGCTTACATCAACAAAACTTTATTGTGACATCACATGTGAACTGAATATCAAATGAAGAAATACAGTGATCTGCTCAACTGATTCTCTTACATAACATAGGAGTTGTATGGCAGGAAACTGAGGTTTATGACTTTGAAATGATAAAAAAAAAAAAAAAGTTAAATGAGGTGATTACCTACAGACTCTGTGCCCCTTTCTGAGAGTTGGAAAAATTTTATCTCCCCTTCTTGGTGACATAGTAGATAGAGTGCTTGCTCTAGAGTCAGGATGACTCATCTTTATGAGTTCAAATCCTACCTCAAATACTTTCTACTTGTGTTTTCCTGAACAAGTCATTTAATTTTATTTGCCTCAGTTTCCTCATATGTAAAATGAGCTGAAGAAGAAAATGGCAAACCACTCTAGAATCCAAATGGGATCATGAAGAGTTGAATATGACCGGTTTTTGGATGAATGATCAATTTAGCTATTAAATTCTAAAAGATAATTGAATGTTGAATAAGTACTCAGTTCAACATTTATGTTGTAGTCTTCATCATGTATTCAATCAAATACTGAAGGTACTGATTCCAGGTGACAATGAAGCAAACAATAAAACAAGATGGGATGGGATTCAGTCACCAACTGACACATACACTCTCTGTGTCTGTGTCTGTCTCTTGTTTCTCTATCTCTGTTTCTGTCTCTATCTCTGGGCCATTCTACTTCTTTATTACTTAGGTCTGACTGTGAGAGATTTGTTTGGCTGTATTTTGTGCCTTTTTAAATGCTTACTCTCTGTGATATCTGATACTGTTTACTTCTTGTGGTAGCTAATACTTCACTTCTAAATTAATACTTCACTTCTAATACATATTCCTTTATTCTAAAATACTTGATATGACAGGTATCAATCCCTAATCTTTCTGCAGGGAAAGTATAGATGGGATTGTTGATCAGCATATAATATCTCAAACAGCAACAATTTGACAAATAAATAACATCATTTTATCAACTCTTCTCCAATACTAAGGAGCCTCTACTCTGGGCAGAGTACTCTAATAGATGCCAGCAATATGTATGTGTGTATAACATGCATATCTATATCTATATATATTTAATATTTTAAATATATATACATACTCACATGTATGTACATATATGCTCTCACATATATGTACACACATAATTTATATATACTGTATAAGATTATATAATACTATATAAATTACATATGATATACAAATATATTATATCTTTTTTGTATAAGTTTTCTTTTCCATTATACTATTCTGATTTTAGAATATGTGATTATATGATGACAGCTCATCCAGTATAATAGGTTTACAAACTTACCTAATAAATGGTTTCTCATCTTGCTGGCATCTGTTATAGAGCTTTGCCCAGGATGGAGGCTCCTTAGTTTTCTAGACTGGTTGATTTAGTGACACTACTTGTTTGTCAGATTACTACTAGTTGGACTTGAATGGCTAAATAGAGATAAATGATACTAAAAGATATTTTTAAGATTACTATGTTATAGTTAGATTACTATTCTTATTCATAGCTTCCATCCCATTATCAAACAGACTTAGATGATTCACTGGGATCAATCACTCCCAGAGAATGGATTTTATTTCTTGGGATACTTTGGTCTTTGTTGGTTGTCTTTGGTCCCACCTATTTGCTGATTATTTAAAATGTCAAATCACTTGGGGAAAGGAAGGCAAAACATTTGCAACCCAAGGTTTTGTAATAGTAAATATTGAAAACTATCTTTGCCTGTATTTGGAAAAATAAAATACTATTAAAAAATTACAAGTGAAATCACTTTGAAATGTGACTATAATGCAATTTGGGCTTGAATTTTGTCCAAAGATAATGAGGAACATTCTGTGATAGATTAAACATGTTTATAGCATTACTCCAAAACCTGGATGAAATCTCTAAGCACATTCAGGTGTTTTAGGATGTGTCCTTTGTTCTAGTAAGTCCAAAATATGTGATCATTGGATTACTGGATCAGAGTTTTCAAGCTGGAATAGATTTTTAAAAGTTAACTACATTTAACTCCTCATTCTACTAATGAGGTAGGTAGGTAATTGAGGTCCATGAAGATGAAATGGTTTGTCCAAGGTCACGTTAGTTAGATCCAGTATTTGAACCTAGGTTATTTACCACAAAGTTAAGCATTTTAGGACATATATTCATCTTCAATCCAGTTCACCCCCTATATTGAAGGAATAATCAATCCATGAATGAATGGAATGTAGCAAAATTGAGGCAGAAGATCCAGAATCCAACTTAATGGATTTGCACATCCTTTCTTCCCATGACTTAAAAAAAAAAGTATCCCACCTGCCTTAGCAGCTCCTTCATTTGATACATTAATGAAGTAGCTTATGGAGCCCAGACACCTGTGCCTTTTAAAAATTCTTTTTTAAATGCATTAAGCCATAATCCATATGTATAAATTCACTATGCACATGTACTGCTTATAACTCTATTAAGATGCTGAATTTCCCAGTGCAATTAAATGGTGAGCTAAAGAGATGATTGCAATTTTCAAACTGCATCATAAATATGTGGTCCCTCATAGCTGGCTGCTTGTTGATTAGTTAGATCTAGTTTATATTATGAAATACCATAAAAGAAATTCAAAGTTAAAAAAATTGAGCCCTAGAAAAAATAACAGTATGACCTTACTATTATAGCCTCACCTCTTTTTTTCCCCCTGAGGTGTTGCATGTGAACATTATCTTATAACTTCTTTAAACATCCTCATGAAGAAGAAGTAAGGTGGTGATATGTGCAGAATCTATAAGAGGAGTTGATACAGAGTCAGTCCCTAGGTGAAAAAGCTCACCCTAAGGTCACACATAGTATTGCTGACCCTGTCTAATTAAGTTGCTGTGCTCATTTCATTATACTGCTGAAAGATCTTTCTGAGTTGTGCTATAATCATCACGCACAGATGGTAGGGATCATTATATCACAGGGGTTTGCTGCAGATAATGGATTGAAGCACATTGTCTTCATCTCCAAGGACCAAATTTGATTTCAGTGGGAAGCAAAGTGTTATATAGAGAGGGTAAATTTAAATAGAACCTGAGTTTTGCAACAGGAAGGAACACTGATGAAGGGAAGTTCAATGGCAATTATATTCCCCCAAAGTGTTTATGAGGGGTTCCTTGTCTTTCCTGGTCACAGCCTTTCTATTTGTGAAAGAGGCTGGATTGGCTCCATGGTCTTGGGGAAGATGGCACTGTCCCAGTATACAAAATGAATAAACAGTAGTGTTCCCCAGGCAAGGTTAGAAAGTGGTAACCTCATGTTCTACTGTCCATAGGACATTTTGTGTCTTTGCTTTACATGAACAACTTGAATTTTCAGAAAATAATACCAGCCATGGAGGGTACAATTTGTAGGAACTACCACCATACATCTAGAAAGGATCTTATGGGACATTAAATCAAATCCCCTTATTTTTTAGAGGCATACAGAGGATATGTAATTTTACTAAGGTCACACAAGTAGTAAGCATGAGAGTCAGAATTTGAACTTACTTTATCTCTAGAAGCTGAACTCTTTCCACTATACGAAACTATCATACTACTTCCTCTAAATTTACAGGTATTTATAAAAGACAAATATTAAACATTATGCAGCAGGCTTTGGTGATGACCTATAGACAATCCCTCAAATGCTAGTGTTCTACTCACAATGATATTAAATTTGCCTTGAATAAATGTTGTGCATACTTATTTATTATGTATTTTGAGTGTATGTATGTTATTAGTTCTGGAGAATGTTAGCTTCTTGAGGGTCAGGAATTTTCATTTAGGTCTTTGTTTCTCGAATTCCTGGTACTCTGCTTAGTACATAGTAGGCATTAATAATTGTTCATTGATGGATCGATTGAACTATCCATGAGCTAATTAACCAATAAACAATGTGTATACTGATGTGGAAAGCACAAAGAAAACCTGGTAAAAACCTTTATCAGTTGAGTTTTACACTCTTTACAAAAAGAGTACATTTCACCTTGCTTGCCTTCATACAATATGTTCCTATCCTTTTTCTGAAATGAACATTTCATTCTGGGCCTTTATAAAGAATTCATCCTTGTAAATTTGCAAAGAAAGAATCTCATGCTTGGATTATTCTCCCTTCCTGGCTTTTTTTTCAATGCTTGCTTTTGGTTCTACCTTTTCTTATTGCCCTCTCCTTCCCCAAAGTATCTTACCTTCACTTATTTGTGTAAATATTATACCCCTTAGTACTATTGGATGTTTTTTTTTTTTTAATTTGTAACTCTAGTCACTAATAGAATGTCTTGCTCAAAGGCATGTAATAAATGCTTGCCTTCAGAGTAGGGAGAAACTAATGTACACTAGAGTAATTAAATAAGACTTTAGAAGGTAAAAGAATGAGCTGTCAAGGTGAGATAAAATGTGAATAAGGAGGGAAGAAATACAGTGTTTTACTGTAGGAATATGACATGAACAAAGATATTTCTATGGGAATTATCTTGGTATATGTGGGAACAGCAAGGAGACTAGAGAGGAGAAAATGTGTTAAGTAACCAAGGGAAATAAGATTGGAGGGAAAAAGTGGACATGACAATCAAACACCTTAAAGATGGAAAGCAGAATGTCTTATATTTATTTGTGAGATAATACAGTTTCTTCAGAAGGGAAAGGCTTGAAAAAATTCAACTATTATCAAACAATGTCAAATGTTTCCTAGCTTGTTAATTTTTAAATAGCTATAGATGGTATATTAGCTCTTGGAAAGGAGCAAACCAGAAAAAAAAAGTTAACAAAAACATTTATTGTGTGTTCATTAAAATCAACTATCAAATATCTTTCTAGGAAAGCTGAAATATCAAAGATCAGGCTATAAAATATTTCATGGTTTTCAAGTATGTTATTTAATCTTATTCTCCCACTAACCCTAAATACGCTATAATACTAGCCCTAGAAGCTTTGGAGAAGCAATATTTCTCCCAGTTTTATATAACAAGGAGATGGATTTGGGACTTGTCTAAGGTCATTTAGCTAACAAATCAAAGAGCCAGGACTAGATTCATGATCTGTTGATTCTTGATCAAATATCTAGAGTATCATTGTGCCATTATATACTATCTTGAGTGAGAAAAAGAGACCAGAGGTTTAGAAACCAGCTAGGAGGTTGTCACAATCTAGTCATAAAAATTCAAAAAGAAATAAATGATAGCTATGATACAAGATAGGATGTGGGAATATTAATAAAGAAAAGGCAAAGAAAACTCCAAGATTTTTAGACTTAGATTCCTTTATTATAGATCTAGAACCAACCATACCATAGTTTCAACCCACCATAATTTGAGCCAGCCAATTCACTCCCAATTAAAAAGCCCCATTGCCTCTTATATCCCAAGGGCATTGTCTATATTTTCTAAAGTAAGATGCAGAATATTGAACAAAAGCTTACTGAGCTGCATGCTCCCATAATCAACCCTGTATATTATTTCATTCTATGCTTTCAACAACCATCAGTAATAATTACTATAAATCTTTCATTTTTATTTTATAGATGGAAAAACAAATCTCAGAGAGTTTAAAGGACTTGGTCATTGTCACATAGCTAACAAATTTCGGTCATGGAATTTTGAGGAGGTTAAAATAGATGGCCTTCCACCAGAAGATGTGATACACCAATAGAGACCAAGAAACGGTCACTTCCAATTAGTGGTGTACTAGCAGATGTTTAACAACTATATCTCTATTTTTAAAAATTAATTATTTTTTTATTTTCAAAACATATGCAAGGATAATTTTTCAACACTGATTCGTGAAAAACCTTGTATTCCAATTTTCTCCCCTCCCCTCACTCCTTCCTCTAAGAATAAATCCAATATATGTTAAACTTGGTATATGTGTTAAATCCAATATAGGCATACATATTTATACAATTATCTTGTTGCACAAGAAAAATCAGATAAAAAATGTGAAAGAAAGTAAATTTCAAGCAAATCACAACAAAAAGAGTGAAATGCTATGTTGTGAACCACACTCAGTTCCCACAGTCCTCTCTCTGGGTGTAGATGGCTCTGATCATCACAAGATCATTGCAACAGCCTGGGTCATCTTATTGTTGAAAAGAGCCATGTCCATCAGAAGTGATTATTGCATAATCTTGTTGTCACAACTATATCTTTAGAAAAGTACATATACACAGATATGTGAGTGTTTATATATACATATATACTTACTATATATGTATATATATGCACATATATGTATAGGTGTTTGCATACACATTGAGCATTTAAAAATTTAATCTGCATTAACACTTCCTCAAATCTCAATAATCGACAAAACAACAAATCAAGTTCTGATTTGTAGTGATTTATTATTTAAATGCTCATTTAAGATTTAACATTTGGCTCAGAACTAGTTCCAGTAGTAATTACTTTTACAGTAGTAATCATCAGGGAGGAGGAATCCCCATTTTATATCTGAGAAGGAAGGTGCCCCAAATGTTGGCAGCCTGGGACATTAAAACTCTGATGGCTATTCTAATGAGTAGAATACAGCCCACAAATTTGAGAAGTGCTGAATCAAACCAGAAATGTGTTTCTAGATTTATCTCTTATCTCCTATTGAAGATGCAAGGAAGGAGATGGTAAGGATAAAACCCATTCTCAAATTAAGTAATTCATAAACACTCTGACACAGCTGCAAGAATAGAAACTTGAATCATTTCAGCTGTTTCCCTTGTGTGTTGATCTTTCATGGATGCACACATCCTCAAGAAAGGGGAAAAAAAGAGAGAGAAAGGGTGGGGGAAACAGGGACTACTGAAATTTAAAGAAAAATAAGCATTTGGAAAAATAAAACAAAGTGCTGCTCATCTCCTCTAGGGATTTCTGTTATATAATTTCCATTTTAAGTGAAGCCAAAATACTTCCCATAACCAGAGAAACACTTAAAAATTAAGAAACACTTGTTCTAGTTAATGTGTCTGAATAGCACCAAGGAAAAAAAAAAGTCTCCCCCAGGAGGTCATTATTATTCAAAAATTACTCTAATTAGGTCATGAATATATTAGGCCTTATTCAGTGCCAACATGAGAAAAAAATAGAATTGGAAATGTGACATGCATAGCATTCCCAATGTGTTAGGGTGATTTTATTCCAAAATGCCATTAAAAGATGAAAAGGTCACCCTGTAGGGAAGTAATTGGTACAGCACTCTTGTAACTGATTAAAGGGGCTTTCATTTAGTTTCCTTTTTTTAAGAGAAAAAAGAGGGGTCCCTTTAGATGGAAGAAAGGACATATGATACTGATCAGAGAGTAGTTTTCAGGACAATGAGGCAGGAGAAGAAAACAGGAGCCCTTGACTTCTATCAAAACGGAGACACTCATCTACTGAGAACCCATAGAACAGTCTGTTTTAAGAAAACATTAAAGAAAATAGGTATTTCTTTCCATGCTTTGCTTTTTGTTAAGACAACAGAGCCTCCAACTCATGGAGAAGTGAGTATCTGCACATTTTCTGACGAGCAGGAACGTACATTTTTATGAGTCAGTAGTGATGGCAGGAATGAATGAGGAGTTGAAATTTCCGGTTTTCCATGAGAAAGTAAAAAAGGAAAATCTTTGGATTAGAAATAAGGAATATGCAGGTGTTCTGCAGGGAATAGAATCCCCAAATCATCATTTTAAAAAATATAGTGATGTACATGATAAATTCTACACGGGAAAGGGCACTATAACTATTAATTTATAGCTTCTTCCCTTTCTCTTAAAATCCCTATTTTTTTTCAAAATGTGGGTAAAACTTTATATTCTACATGAGGTTTTTTTTGATAAATATCAGTTCCTTTTTGCTTTCCCAAATTATCTTGTATTCATATGTTCATTTAGAGAGATTTAGATTATATTTATGCATATATGCATTGCTTTCTCCAGTGGAATATAACCTCCTTGAGGTCAGGAATGTTTTATTTTTTTTGTTTATTTGTTTTGTTGTTATTGTTTTGTCTTTGGATTGCTATACCCATCACAGTGTGTGCCTTATAATAAATGCTTAATAAATATTTATTCATAGGCTGGTTGATTGATTCTTCTGGGAATGGCATAGGGATTGTGGAAACAAGAATAGTTGCGGAATTTGCATAATTACCATTTCACCTAGATTGTCTCATAGTGACCCCATAGTTTAATTTCTTCACTGGTTTTAGTCATGGCATTTTGCAACACTGCATCACAATAAAATGTTGATATAAAGTCTAAAAAAATCAATATACTAGCTACAAGGTGTGCAGTATAGAGATATGTCATGTAGAGGTAGGAGACTATTCCTTGTGAAAATCCATAAATATGACAAAATGGTTCATTAAAAATAATTATGAGCTTTATGGTGATATCTCTATATATGTACCTGTATAAATAAGGATGAATACAAACACATATACACACATTTTTCATGGAACTAATGAAAGAAAAAGCAGAATACAGATGGAATGAAAAATTATTTTGTCTCATTTCATAATGATAAGGCCATATTGAAATAAGAAAATAAAAGAGGTATAATGAAATTTGGACAAACTGTTAAGATCTGATAGAAGGAAGAAAAAACAGCAATTTTTAGCTAATATCTACTATGTGCTAAACACCACATTAAGTGCTTTAAAAACATGATTTCATTTGATCCTTATACAACCCTGAGAGGTATGAGGTATTCTTATTCCCATTTTACAGTTAAGAAAATTGAAGTAGTCAGAGGTTAAATGACTTCACCTAGAATGATACAGCTAGTAAATGTATGAAGAGAATTTAACTTAGATCTTCCTCACTCCAGGACTAGGGATTAACAACTACCTCAATCAAGTCATCATATAAATCTAATTAGATCAAATATTGAGTTTGATTCAGCATGTTTTTTGTGAACATGACATTAAAGAAAGAAAAAGAACTTTCCTAGGTCTCAAGAATAGTCTTAGTAGGTAGGAAAAATGGGTTAATGCATCCTTGTCTTTTCTCATCCCACCTCCCTTTCCAGTCCTGGAACTATAATAATATCAATATTGTCATTGATAGAATAAAGAATGGAGATCTGCATGACACAGTGGACCTGGTGTCAGGAGGATCCAAGTTCAAATACTGCTTCAGATACTTTGTAGCTGTGTGACCCTGGGCAAGTCACTTAACCCTGTTTGTCTCAGTTTCCTTATTTATAAAATGATTTGGAGAAGAAAATGGCAAACCACTCCAATATCTTTGCCAAGAAAACTCCAAATGGGGTCACAAAGAATCAAACATAACTGAAATGACTCCACAACAAACATGAAAGGACATTTCAATTCCTTCCATGAACCACTACCCTTTATATATTGTCTCATCCTATAAGCAAGGACTATCTTTGCTTTTGTATTTGTATCCCCAGCATTCAACTCCATGTTAGGCACATAGTAAGCAATTCATAACAGCTTTTTCATTCATTTGCATAAAAACCAAAATCCTTTTTAATCTTTCTTGGTATCTCCAGAGTTTAGTACCCTATTTGTCACATAATAATACATTATTTTGATTCATTGATTTCTATATTATTTTAAATCCAGAAGGGATCATAAAGGGTAATCAACTCTAAACTGATTTTATAGATGAAAAAATCAAAGTGGAAAAATAAAATGACTTGTTTAAAAACACAGTGGTAGCTGATGATACTAAGAAAACAAAGTAATTAGGTTCAAAAGTAAGTAGTATGCAAAAATATTCCTGGCTAAAACTAAGTATAGACTAACATCTAGCACTCTACTAAAACAAGCAGTTCTTTTTATGGTGGTGAGAAATTGGAAACTGAGGGGATGCCAGTCAGTTGGGGAATAGCTGAATAAGTTATGGTACATGAATGTAATGGAATATTATTGTTCTATAAGAAAGGATGAGCAGGGTGATTTCAGAAAAGCTTGGGAAGACTTCTATGAATTGATGCTGAATGAGCAGAACCAGGAAAACATTGCACACAGCAACAAGATTATGAAAAGATCAACTATGATAGATTTAGCTCTTCTCAGGAATATAGTGATCCAAGACAATTTGATATACTTGGGATAGAAAATGACATCTGCATGCAAAGAAAGAATTATGGAGACTGAATATGAATTGAAGCATAATATTTTTACCTTTGTTGTTGGATGCTACCTTTTATCCTTATGATTTTTCCCTTTTATTCTGATTTTTCTTTCACAACATGACTAATATAAAAATATATTTTAAATGCTTAAATATGTATAAAGTGTAATGCCAAATAACTCTTTATAACCCTAAATTCAGTGTCCCTCCCAACACTCCATGCTTCCTCCAAGATTACTAAAGCCTGCGAACATTAGGTAGGGAATTTATTTGATACATAAGGAGTTGCTGAAGACTTGAGTTTGGGTTGGCAACTACTGTTGATTTCCTAGCATTAAAATGTACAGAACAGAAATTATAGAATAAATGCCTTCCAATTTTTTCCTACTCTGAAAGCAAAGTTATATAGTGATAGAAAATGTGTTAATACATTTTTATTATTCATTTTACTTATAGGAGCTTCTATAATTCTTCTCAGTCACTTCTGTTTTTGACATATGAGACCTGTGTGGAAAATCCAATAGGTTTTGATCCTAAAATGATTCAAAAGTTTATTCCTTCATTTGATTTTCTAGGCTCCCAATAAAACTTGATGAATCAAATATATTTGTAAAGTACAATTGGGGGTACAGATGATGAACGCAGGATTGAATAGAATAAGCGCAAAAATATGTTTATAATTAAAATTTTTATGGAGTGGAGATCAAAATCAGTATCTGAGTTTTTACTGGTCTAGTCTTCAGATTCAGTGAATAGAAATGCATTCCAGAATTGGGTAATGTTGTTCCTGAAAGGCCATGACCTTGATATCATTCCCTGTGTTAGAATTATGGAAATAATAGGCTGATATAAATTCATGACATAAGGGATCAGAAAACTTCAAAAAATGCCCTTCTCCAAATGTATACAGGAGACTATGTAGTCTAAATATATTTTTCTTAGAGAGAAGAGATATCCCTTCCCAACTTTCTATCCACCATCTTGGTAAGCCTGGACACAATGCTTAAGGAGAATTCTGAAGAGCCCTATGACAAAGTCATAGGAAAGGAAGGAAATTCAGAGGGCATACAAATGACCAAATGTCAATAGTCCAAAGCAATGCTTTAAAGAAAAAAGTTCCCTCATAGATTACCTCAAAAATGATCATCTGGCCTTTGCACCATGATCTCTAGTGAAGAGGAAACCAACACCTTTAAAAATGGCCCTGTCTCCATTTGGAGAGGACAAATTTTTAGGTTACTTTTCTTTATATCAAATGGAAATTATCTCCAACTGTCACCCATTGTTTCTACTTCTACCTACAGGACTAGGAAGAGTAAGTTTAATTCCTCTTTCAGGTGGCAGGCCTTCAAACACTTGAAGACAATTATTGTTTATTTTCTTATGTCTTCTCTTCTTCTAGACTTAAAATCAGTTACTTTCACTAATCTTCATATGGAATGGAATCAAAGCCATTTGCAATTTTTGTCCTACTCCATACATTCTCTAGCTTGGCTATATCCTTCTCAAAAATTTGACCTCCTTGAATTAAACACAATATAAAAAATGTCAGTCTTCTCCAATCCTTTCTTTGTAACTAATCTTTTCACTTCAGCAGACAGTGAAGTCTTCACTATATTCATAGCATAGTGCTAGATACTAGTAATATAAAAATGAAGAGGGTTTTGTAGTCTAGGAAAGATACAGAATAGATTTATTGTTGTTCAGTTGTATCCCATTCTTTGTGACCCCTTGGATCACACTGTCCATGGATTTTTCTTGACCAAGATACTGAAGTAGTTTGCCACTTCCTTCTCTATTAGAGTAAGGCAAATAAAAATTAAAATGACTTGCTCAGAATTACATAACTAGTAAATGCTGTGGCTAAATTTGAACTGAGGTCTTCCTGATTCCAGGTCTGGCATTCTAACCACTAAGCCACCTAACTGCCTCCATATAACACACACAAAGATATTATCCAATGATAGTATAGACATTATGCAAAAAAGTATGGTGGGGTAAAGGAAGAATTATATCAAAAGGACCTCCATGTAATCATTCTCTTTAGAGGTCCTAAGTTATTAACTACAATGAATATATATGTATAACATTATATGTTATAATAATATGTTATATTACATGTTGTAATAATATATAATACATGGTATTATAATATATAATATAATAAATATATATGATAAACATATATATAAAATTATAATAAATAAATCACATTTTTCTTTTTTAATACACATGAGCCCCCTTGCCTCTAGTTTTTTTTCCTGTGGATACTTATCAATGAGTTTCTATTAGCTATTTCTTTTTTCATATCACAGGATAATGTGTCTGCCAGTCTCCTTTAAGCTATGATTTTATAAAATCATAGATTTAGCGCTAGGGGAAATGTTGGAGATTATTTAGTCCATTCCCTTCCTTTAAAGGAGAGGAAATTGAGGTGCAAGGATCATGACTGGTGGGGAGGGAAATGGGTTTTTTGTTGGAAGTATAATACGCATGGCAGACAAAACTGTTTGGTTTTGAATGATAATGAATAGAATCAATGAGTATACTTCAGTACCACAGAGGACCTGTGATGTTTGACCTGTGATTTCATTATGTAGGAACTTCTCAGTTCACAAACATCCATAATTTATAGTCTTAAAGGCTCTGTGGTTCAGAGAGGTTAAATGACTTGTCCATTAAGTGTGAAACCTGGTGTAGGAAGACAACACTTCCTTCCTCTAAGCCTAGGGTTCTACCCACTATACCACATTGTCTCTATCTCTGTGTCTATTGCTGACACTAAAACAATTCATTTCTCCTAAAATGCAGCCTTTTAAAAATGCCCCTTATTACATAGAAGTGTTCAAACATTGATTTTGTATTAATTAGGAAGACAAACTACTGAAGAGCAAAGAAACAGTTCTAAGAATCTAAATTCTTCACCAGAAAACCAATCTACTAAGATCAATTAACAGCATGTGCTTAACCTATGCTTCCAAATAGAAATATGCTTCCATACAGAAAATGCTATGATGACCCTGGCTCCTTTCTTCCAGGTTTCAGATATCAGCATTCTAGACTTTCCATTTATGGTTTAGATTGGATTCATCCTGTGATTGCAGTTTCATTTAAATCATTTCCTAAACTTTCCATAAGCAATGTTTATGAAATCCATATGGAGGTTAAATCAAAAGAATCCATCCTGTTGTTGCTGTTGTTGTTTGGGGTCCAGAACTCTATTAATTTGGGGAAGTTAAATTAAAAATGTGAAAATAAAGCATGGAACATCATTAAGGTATCATGTCTTCCAGAAAAGAAAAAAAAAAGTCTTCCCTAGATGTTTCTGTGGAAAGAGTCTCAGCTTAGCCAGCTCATTTCCACTAAAGATACCTCAGATTTGTCTCTTGTTTCTTTGTGTGTATATCTATGTGACTCAAATCCTTTCAGAAACTGCCAGGATGCTTTTCTTTGAAATAGGATTACAAAGTAGTGCAGAAGAATGTAACATGAGTCCCCAAATGATAGAAGTCTGGGAAAGAACCAAGTATTCTCAGAGACCAGGAAATACCCCTTTCTCTCTGCTAAAAGATAAAGAGCTGCTCCCTTGAAATGAAGAACCAATTCATAGTATTTTCTTTTAATTAGACTTCTATTATTATGACTAGGTAAAGTGTTAACCCATTTTGGATGACTTATTCCTTTAAAACTGAGATGAATTTGGAGTAGCAGTATATCCAGGATGGCTATAGTCTTTGTTTTACTCATATTATTTCAAGGAAATAGGATTTCTGCATACTCCTGGAACATAGTGAATCATATAATTTCAGAGCTGGAAGAAATTGTAGAAATTATTCAGACTAGGCCTTTCATTTTATGTAGGAAGAAACTGAGGTCCACAAAATTTACTATGTTTTTTTAGGTAGTCTGCCATTGGCCTCATACTTTAATTACTGTGCCCAAATGACTGGGATATTGATTGCCAAACCACAAACCCATTTACTTAGATTTAGGGCTGAGATTTTCATTGAAAACAAGAAAACTGACATACAGCCAGTGGAGAATAGACAAATTGAGAATAACAGGGATAAGGAAGGTTTTTGAAGGGGATTACGCAAAAAAAAAAACCCAAAAGCTTCAAAGTTTAGTTATTTTTTTTAAAAAAAGTTTTTATAAAAATAAAATAAGAAATATAAGTGAAATGATAGTTTGGGAAAATATTTGCATCAATTATTAGTGACAAAAGACTGATAACCATCATTTCCCTTATATAATGATCATTCTTTTCAGCAAAAGATAAAAAAGAAGTAAAAATAACATTTAATAAAACTAAATTTTAGTAACCAAATCTGGTAGTAAGTGATATATACAAAATTTACAGTCCTAAACCACTGAAAAGAAATAGATAAATTTCTTGTCTCTTCTTTGGCAACTACCATTTTGATATCATTCTTTTTAAAAAATTATTTTTCTTTGAATTTGCATTGTCATAGCCCTTATACATATATACATTTCTGAGTTATGCTTACTTTGCTATATTTCTATTCATAGTAGTCTTCCCATGCTTCTTTAGACATCATCTCAAAATCCACAGAAAAATTCCATTGCATCCATGAACTACAACTAGATTAGTCATTTCATCATAGATGAACATGTACTTTGCAATTTACAAAGGATAACAGAAAATATTTTGGTATAAGGAGAACTTTTCTTTTCAATTTTTATATCCCTGACATATATGCTACATGCTGCAATCTCTAGGTCAAGAGTAGTAGACATTCTAATCTCTTTGTAATATTATAGTTTTAAATTGTTTTCCAGTGATTGTGTCTTTATTCTTTGATCCTATAATCCCAATAATGGGTATAAGTATCCAGAAAGCCAAAGATAGAAACAAAGGTCCAATATATACCAAAATATTCATGGCCTTACTCTGTTCTGACAGACAACTGAAAATAAAGTTTTCTCAACAGGAGAAGGACTGGGGATGGGGCAGAGGTACAGGAGACAAAACTTATAAATGAATGCCATAAGAATTGGTAAATATGAGAAATTTAGAGACATGTGGGAAGATATGCATGAATTATGACTATGATGAAAATGAAAGTATGGATAAAAAAGAATGTTGATCTTAAAAAAAAAGAAAAAAGATAAAGGAAGTTCCCAGAGAATAGACAGTGGAACAATACTTCCACATGTTGGCAGAGGCATAGAGCTACTAGGAGAGAATTGAATGTAAATTATCAGATTCTATTAATCTATTATTATTATTTTCTTAATTTATTTTCTTCTCACAGGGTAGGATTAAATATAGAGTAATGGAATATTTTTTAGGGGAACACAACTAGGGGAATTAAGAAAGTTTTCCTGTGAGAGGTTCATTTAGGAATTAGAGATTCTGGGATGCAGAAATGAGGAATGAAAGCATCCAAAGCATGAGATTCAAACCACAAATACACAAAAGTGACTGATGGACTCTTGTGAATGAGAAATAGCCAGAACATCAAGTGGGTGATAACAAAACCAGTATGAAGAGAAACACCTAATAATATCAGATTATGAAGGGCTTTAAATGTGGAAAGAGAAAATTTGTATTTTATCTTAGCCTGAAGGGTGGTAGGAGCCACTGAAACTTAGGCAACAAGAGAGATTCATTGCCAGACTTAGGCTTTATGAATATCAAATTTGCAAGTATGGAGGGTAAATTAGAGAGGATTGAAGCTGCATGTAAGCTATTTTAGTAGTGCAGGGCAGAGGCAGAAAGGGCCTGAATGGGGGGTGGGAAACCAGTGAATATAGAGAAGTCAAGTCGTGCAAGAGATGTCACCGAGTTAGAATTGACAAGTCTTGGCAACCGCCTAGAGATCCGAAAGTGAGTAAAGAGTTGAGCAGGACTCTTAGATTTCAGTGTGAACACTGTTTAACAAGAAACAATCCTGGACAAGCAGAAAAAGTTTGATTTAGAAGGTAATAGCAATATTCAACTGAGAAAGAATCCACAGGGATAGCGAGACTTGACAGGTTGTACCTTGTCTAAAGATATCTGCTTTAAAAAGATGACTGCTTAGACATAATGTTCTCTTTTGAGCAGCATGTCATTTCTTAAAGCTATTGCCTTTTTACTCAAAGTATGAAATATTTTTCTATTTACATCTGAAAATATTTATTTTTCCTCTCTTCGGTATAGTGAAAATTTCCATAAATCAGTCAGTGGCCTCTTTCCCTAACATGGCTGTAAAACAGCTTTATTGATCTCTAGATTTGTACAGTCATTTCCCATGCTGCCCAGCTGCTTACCCAAATACACACGGGCTATATTCATAGGACTATCTGTCCTAGAGAGATGTGGAGATGCTATGGTTTTCAGCAGGTCATCCAGTAATCATCAAAGTAGCTCCAAACCTTCATTTATTTTCACAATGCTCAAATGTACAAATGGCTTCTAGGCACTTCATTGTAAATTTAGTGCTATCTACCATGATGAGGACAGTGTCTGTGAAACACTGCAATTCAGGGAGCTCCCATTTCAACAAATATGCTTACATCTTTTATACTTCCCAACTTGATATAACCAGCAATTGTAGAATTATCTTTGTATCTCAGATCCATCAAAGCAAAGCTCTAAGTTAGGGTCCCCTGGAAGAGTGGAAAACAGTCTATAAAGAAGATGCAATATGGACCCAAGCTCCTTTGGGATTGGTGGGGCTTCTATTTTCTATGTACCAGGAACTGTTGACCATGGTGTAAGGGTCAACTTGTAAAAATTATTTTCAGTAATCCTTCGCTAAAATGAGTGATCTGCATTCTATCAGAGGTGATGAGCTTTGTATAAGTCTGGGTATGTAGACAATTTTTTTTTCATCAGTCCCCTAGTACAATTTAACTGTCACAGCTGGAAACATGATTTGGCCTTGGGACCGGGGGTGAACCCAGTGCATTCTTGCCATGAGGAACCCCACTTCAACCTCTTTTTCCCCAGTATCTTTAAGACCACAATAACAAGTCTTGAGTTCTGGTCCTCTCTGGAAAGAGGCACAATTTTGCTTCCACAGGTCAAGGTAAGTGGGGAAGTAAGAGCATTGGTGAGTGAGATCAAGGGTCCCTACTCATGGCACTCGGGAAGGTATGTAAAGAAAGTCTTATCAGCACCCAAATTAACCACCCTTAGACAAACCCTCACTTAACTGTCCCAAGTTAAGACTGTTTCAGAGCCGATAAACAGAAGCAGCAACAATCCATGAATAATAATAAAAAAAATTCATACTCCCAAATGTCTCCATAAGGAAGGAATGAAAGGAAAATCTAGTCCTTTATCTGTACTCTAATATTTCTTCTCAGAAGCTGACCTGAGTCCTATATCTTTCTCAATATTTGCATCCAGAGATGTCAGCCAATGTCCCTCTTAGGACTATCAGCCAACAACTGATGTTTATTGGTAAACCTTTCAAAGCTCACTTATTTGTTTCAACATTGTTTCCAGCTTTGAGACTAAAATCAAGAATAAAGTGAATAAGAATGTATATCTCAAGTTGAGAAAAGTATTCTCCTTTCTCTAAAGCTGGCTAGAAAGACTTCAGTTCAAATCTGCAGCAGACACTTAATTAGCTGTGTGAATCTGGATAAATCTATTCTGTGCCTCAGTTTCTTCAATCATAAAATTGTGATAATATTTGATAATATTTCTGATAATATTTCTAAAGAGTGTAATTAACAAATGCTTTCTTTATTGCTTGCTTACTTACTTGCTTGCTTGCTGAGGCAATTGGAGTTAAGTGACTTGCCCAGGGTCACACAGCTAGGAAGTGTTAAGTGTCTGAGACCATATTTGAACTCAGGTCCTCCTGATTTCAGGGCTGGTGCTCTATCCACTGCACCACCTAGCTGCCCCTCTTTGTTTCTTTCTTTCCTTGATCATGTTGCAAAATGTATTTCATGATCCTTCCCTTATCTTTATGAATTTAAACAATGCATACATGCAAATCAGATCTTTTGAATTCAAATCTAGATTTCTTTCCATACTCCTGGATCAGGTAACTGGTTTAAAAGAAACTTCTATAGGAGTAGTTCATAGTTTCCCCTCCCCTTTCCAACTAGCCAGACCTTCCCTTCTCTCCCCCACTGCAAACATCTTTAAATTATATTATCTATTACAAATTTCATAAAGTGGTACATCTGGAATATAAATGAGAAATAGAGGTGAATATTCTGTAGTGTTTCTTGTCAACTCATGGTTTCTGGTTTTCTTCCCACTCAGTGTTATACTAACTTTGAAATGAGGCTAGATCCTTATGGCATTTGGCAGCTAAGAAAGCCTGGTTGCACTAGTGAATACATGGATATGATCATCAACAGCTGCACTAAGCTCTGTCTGCCTGGAAGTACCAAATTACTCTGCTCCCTGATATGCCAAGAGGAGCAATCTGTAGTCCTGCTTGGGACAGTGCCTTATTTAAAGATCTCTGATCTAAGGAGATAATTCACTAAGCCAAAAAGGTTGGTCTTGCCCTGCAATTAAAATGGACAGGTACCTTTAAACTTAATGGAAATTTGTACACACACACACACACACTCCACATAATCTAGTAACATTGATCTTTTATTTTATTAATGAGGAAATTTGAGTCCTGGAGACATCATTTATTCCACTCCAAAAATGATGTAAATAGCAGAATTAAGATTTGAATTCAGATCCTGTAATTTTAAGACTAGAGATTTTTTTCCCATGAAATGATGATGCTTCTCAAAAATTACCATAGTGAAATCTCTGATGTGGTGATCCTGAAAAAGATTTCTATTGTGGAACTGTTTTTTTTTTTTAACACAGATGATTTATCATGGATAGTTTTTACATCTATATCTATTAACGTTCTTAAAGATACAGTCAATAATTCTAGCTTTTTTTTTGTATAAGATATATATTTTAATTTAACATAAAAGTTAATTCCTTTCACTTTCATGTCATCTATAAATTTAAACTCAGTCTCAATTTCCTCATTTATAAAATCAGGATGCTTATATTGTTCTTCACTAAATAGTTGTAAAAAAAAAAGCTTTATAAGTAATGAGACATTATCAAGTGGGAACTATTATTATTGTTATAGTTATTATTATTATTCAGATTAGATTAGAGGATCTAAATTCAAATTCTGCCTCAGTTGATTACTGTGTTTGTGACCTTGGACAGGACATTCCTTAGTCTGAATGTCAATTTTCTCACCTGAAAAATGAATTGAAGAGAGGCTGCCTCTGAAGTTCCTTTTATCTTGAGAGCTATGATTCTAAGATTCTATGTCATCCTACTTTTTCTTGATCTCTAGTTTTTGTTCCAATCAGACCAATCTTTAATCTCCTGTCTGAGCTCTGATCCTTATAGCCTCAGAGTCTTTGCAAGCATTATCTTATATACTTCAATCATCATTCACACCACTAATTATGAATGGCTCATTTTTTTTTTTAGAACTCTAAGGTTAGTTATAAAGGAATAGCAGTAGTATTATTGTTCCCAGATAAGGAACATGGGATTCAAGTGATGAGGTAATTTTGTCACGATTTCAAAGCTGGCAAGTTTTAAGGGGGTGATATTTGAACCCAGATCTCTTGACTTCAAAAGCTATTATGCCATGTTGGCTTTCCCTCATTCATGTAACTATTCATAGAGTACTCATTATGTTTGAACTGAGCCATCCATACTTTTAAATCATTTTGACTCTATGCTCCAAATTAATTCAATATTCACTTCTTTCATAAAATTTTTCCCTCTATTTTAACTGTGACATTTGCATCATGAATCGTGAGTCGCCACAAAACTTTGCATTCATTCCCTCTCTACTTGTAATACAGATAGAGAATATTATCTGATACATTGGGAACAAGGACAGTGCCAAATATTCCATTTGTTGGGTGCAGCTGACTTGAAAGACAATCAACTATGCATGAGAGGCAAAAGGAACTCACAGCTGCAGGTAATTCTTAATTGCTATCTGGGCTTAAAAAAAAAAAAAAAAAGACCAAGATATACTGTATTCTGGACCCTGGGGATCATTGATGGTCAGAAATTCAATTCTTGTATGTGGAGCGTTGAAAAAGAAAATGTGTGCTTGGAGAGTCATTGAAAGCAATGGAAGTAGATGGCTCTTCCTTGTAGATAGCCCCCAGTAAATAAATGAAAAGACAGTAGTTGATAGTTGTAAACAGATTTTTGCAGTGTCTTCTGAAGCAGAGGGGCTTTCTAGTGAGATTCCACAGATGTGCCAATTACTACACCGTACGTTTGTATTGCAAATCTCATAAACACCCGTTTTTCAAAGTTTTGACAGTTGCCAATATACTGACTGAACCAGGTTTTATTTTACTGGTGCATAATTGGCTCATCTCTGTCCCTGTTACTTCTCCCTAGTGTGTGTAAGATGAGGCCTGGAGGACTTAAGCAATATTCCAGCCAGAATGAATTATAATGGTAATTTTGTGGCCCACCTATCTTAACAGAAATCAACAAGTCTGTCTCTAACTTAGCAGTTTCTTTTTCCAAATGCCCAGGTTAATGTCTAATTGTCTCCACATGGTGGCAAGTGAGGAGGTTGTCATGGCAACTAGGCAGCAAGTTTAGCCAGAAGAATGTTGTTGTTTTTAAAGAATGAAGTCAATTCTGAGCTTTTTAGTGATATCTGGAATTGGATAGTTGCTTTAAACTCCCAATTCTTGATTTATGGAAAGTGATGGATTGTTATTTATTTCTCTATTTGCTAGTGCACAGATCTATTTCAAACAAAGAGGATCTTTGAATCTGGCATGTGTGGAATACTTCTGCAAATGAATCTGCATTTGTGACAGTGTCATTTGGCGTATTGTAGATATTGCATGAGAGAAAAATATCAGGCAGCTAATTTGGAGATGGATTTTGAAGGAAAACAGGATTTGTACTTCATGAAGAGTGAGATGGATCTATTGTAGATATATATCAATAAAAACAAAATTCTGTATCAGTGGTTCTTAGTGTGTGTGTGTGTGTGTGTGTGTGTGTGTGTGTGTGTGTGTGTGTGTGTGTGTGATGGATCCCGGTGAGGAGAACCTGGTGAAGCCTATGGGTCATTCCTGAATAAAGATTTGAAATGCTTAAAATTAATGTGTAAGTTTACAAACAAAACTATTGAAATGTTAATTTTTAAAAAGTCAGGTACTCCAGGGTAAGAACTTTGCTCTAAACGCATGCTGACTTAAAAGAAGCTTTTTAAGAAACTTAAAAGATAACTAATTTTACTCTACATAACATGTTGCCTTTTTCCTTTCTTTCCTCCATTCCTTGCCTCTTTCCTTTTCTCCTTCCTCTCTTTCTTTCAGTTCTCCCTCTCATATTTTCTATTCAGGTGTCCATATATCCTCCTTTATTCCTATTTTTCTAATTTTTTAAAGGAGCAGTACCAAACTATTCTTTCAACATGAAAAGACACTCTGAGTAAAGTCATTGATGGTGAGTTACTGCCTATTTAGCCTCTAAGGTCTTTAGGAAAGTTCCCTAGGATATATATGAAAGGCATATCTAGGAACCCTGGAATGGGTTAGGAGTCTCTGAATATAAGAATAGAATATAAGGATGTCATTGGTTGGATCTACTTCTGAAGAGTGGTGTTTGCTAAAAAAAATAAGAAAGAAAGAAAAAGAAAGTGATCCTCCAATGATCTTTTTGTATTTTCTAAGAACACAGATCAGATGTACTGCTAGAATGTAATCTCCACAGAGGCAGAGCCTATTTCTTTTTTATTTTTTTATCTTTTATCTAACTCAGCATTTAACATAATAAGTATCTGACATATGGTGAATACTTTAAAAAGTGTTGAATCAAATGGAATTGTTACATTTACTAACAGGTGACATGGTACAATATCTGTGATCTTTAAAATTCCTTTTGTGCTCCTATAGTTATATGCACTGATGAATTCTAGAGTGAGGTCAGGTTAGGCCAAATTCATTTTTACTTCAATAAAGTATGGTCATGTTGAATTTTTTTCATCCTTTTACTTTTTTTTTCTGACACCAATATGTTAAAAACGGAAAGGGGAAAAAAAGAAGGGAAGGAAAGAAAGAAGGAAGAAGGGAAGGAAGGAAAAAGCGAAGTAAGAAAGGTATAGGGAGGGAGAGAAGGAAGGAGGGAGGGAGGTAGAGATAGAGGGAGGGAACAAAGAAGGAAGGAAGGAAGGAAGGAAGGAAGGAAGGAAGGAAGGAAGGAAGGAAGGAAGGAAGGAAGGAAGGAAGGAAGGAAGAAAACTTTTAAGTTATTCTGAAAATTCCTTAGGAGCTTTTGAAAGATTGGGCGAGGAAAAACCTGGATTTTATACTACTGAAGGAAAATGACCAATAGATTCTTTACTATGTATACTAATGAATCATTAATGCAATGGAAGGAATGCAATTTCTATGGAAGGCAGTGTGGTGTAATAGACTGAGCATTTTATGTCAAGTCAAGAAGACATGGACTCAAAATCCACTTAAAACATTTTCTGGCTATATTCCTTTAGCACCACCATTTTGCCTCTCTGTGCCTCAATATCATTATCTGTAAAATGAAGGGATTTAACTCAGTGCCTTCTAAGCTTATTTCCAACTCTAAATGTATATGATCCTATATATTGTTCTACAATGAAGGAAGAGAAATAGGGGAAGGATCAAGGTCATTCAAGAATATAAGATATGGAGGAAGTAATAACCCTCCAGAATCTGATGTTTCACAAGCTTGAATCTATGCAAGTCCCAGCCCTAAGCAAGCCACAATCCATGCATGCATCTTTTTTTGGTAAGCTCCAATGTGAAGTAGAGCAATTGGATGCAGTACATCAAGAACATTGCTAGTGCCCCCCTTGCTACCTTAATCAAAATATTTCCATTTTACAAGCATCTCATTTGGAAGATATTTAACAAGCTAGTGTAACCTTCATTCTCCAGGGCAAGAATTGTGCTGTGCAAGCCTGCCGGCTTCTCCTGCTCTACTTCTTGTCTTCTCTTCCCATGTTTCCTACAGTAGAAAAGGCTGTCACTTAGAAGATGAAATATATTTGCAAATTAATTAACTTTGTCCAGCAACTGGAGAATTAGATTTCTGTTAAGAGTTCTGTCTGAGTGATGGATTCTCAAGACATCGAAGGAATTAAATACCAGACCTTTCCCTCTCTCCCCACCCCAAGAGCATTCAGTTATCATGGTTCCACTCCTTTCATCCATCTTCTTTTTATTACCACATTTCACCTACAAAGCCAGTGGAATTTGCTTCAGAAGATGAAGACTCTTATGGGAATTTTAATCTCTAAAAACTTCTTATCACTCCTTCACAAAAACAAAAAGCTAATAAATGTAGGGGGGTGGTAGTCGTGAGCAAGCAGCTAATATTAGAGTCAGATTTTCAGAAAGTGGGTTTGTCTTAGTTGGCCCTAACTTCTAAGTCTCAAATGCACAAATGATGTACACTGTTTGTGAAATTAGGATATCACCTTCAAAGTTTGGAAAGCCTGAAGATGCAGTACCACAAATGAAGTAAAGACCTTACATAGTTGCACATCTCCAGGAAAGAGGAAATAACATCTCTTTGTACATGATAGGACCCAGGTCCTCTTTTTCACAAGATAGTAGATCAAATGTGCCCTAAGTTGGTGTCTGTATGCGTGTGTTTGTATTGTGTTTATGTGTATATGTGTTTATATGGATCACTTTATCATAACAATTTGCATATATATCATTACTCGAATGAGATGAAGACTTTCAATGCTTGGTATATTTGCTGAACTAAAGCAAAGGTCATAGGAGCATAGAATACTAGATGCCAAGCTGGAAGGAACTTCAGAGATCATCTAGCCTAATCCCTATCATTTTGCAGTTCAGTGTCCTTAGGTTAGGGAAATGAAATGAACTTTCCAAGGTCAATCAGTGAATCAATCAATCCACAAGCTTATATTAAGTGTCACTATGTCATACACTCAACTAAGTGCTACTGATACAAAGACAAAAACAAAACATTCCCTGTCTTTGAGGAGCTTACATTCTAATAGGGGAGACAAGAACAAAAAAATGACCTGATACAGAGGGTTTAGATTTTATGTTGAATCTTGTAGGAAAAAAGAGATTTCAGGAGAATAGTAGAAGAATATTACAGGAATGGCAAACAGGCAATATTAAATAATGGAAAGACATTTGAAGACAGAGACTACTATGTCTGTACCTATGTCCAAGGAGGGGAGTAATATTTAAATATGTATGTCAGGTAGCTAGTAGGTTTCAGAGGAAGGCTTTGAATTCAAAGTTTTTGATTCCAGTGATCACACTGTCTTTCCATTTATGACTAGAAGGGACCTTCAAGGTCACATAGTCCAAACCTCATTTTTTATGACTGTAATTCCTTTGCCCATAACATCGTCATGGAGAATTGCTAGAGAAGTTTACAAAGGTAAGAAAACTGAGGTCAATAAGGTTGGATAAGATGCCCAAGGTCACATGGGTAGCAAATGGCTGAGCTAAGATTCAAACAAATGTCCTTTATTTCCAAAGCCAGACCTCTGCTGAGTAGTTTGAATGTCTCCATGTTCTTTGAAACATCTGTTTTTATAGATGAGAAATATGTGGAAGAATGAGATTTATTCAGGCTGAAGGCAGAAAATATGTCCTAAACATCAGCCTTTCCTTTTTCCTTGCCAGATTTTTCTTTTTCTTTTTCTTTTTATACATATCATATACCATCCATACCAAAGAGTTACTCATTCCAATCTTTGCATCTTAACTTGCCAGTAGTCTTTTCCTGAAGAATGACTGAATCAGCAAAAAAAGTAATCACTGAGAGGCTAAATGCAAATAGTGAATACACACATAAACACACACACTGCAGCTGTCAGTGGGGAGGTGATATAACTGCCAAATGTCAAAACTATATATATATATATATATGTGTGTGTGTGTGTGTGTGTGTGTGTGTGTGTGTGTGTGTGTGTATACATATATATATATATATATGTATATGTAAGAAAAATAGGAAAGAAAATACAAATGGAAAGGAAGAATGATAGTATCTCTACTAGTTACCCTGTGAGATAATGATAGTATTTTACTTCTGGATTAATTCATTTGTATATGGAGATTCAGCAAAGTATTTTCTCTAAAACTATATAGATAGTGAAAAAGGTATACATCTTACAAGCTGATAGAGATGGTTTTTGTTTACTTTTAGAAAATCATAGAAATAAAAAGGACCCCAAGAGATTGTCTAGTTCCATACTCCACCCTTTCTTGTATCCTCTCTCCTCATTTCCAAGGCTAATTCTGCCACCCTTGCTCTCAATCCCAGATGTTCCTGACTGTAATGTGACCTTACTCTATCAATCATTCCAACTCAACTCTCCCTCTCGACTGAGTTTTTCCCCTCTATCTATAAATATGCTTAAGTCCTCCCCATCTGAAAAAAAAAAGCTTATTCCCACTTCACCTCATATCCCATTTCTCTTTCCCCTTTTATTGCCAAACTTCTAGAAGGAGAATATATTTTCATTATCTCCATTTCCTCACCATCCAATTGCTCCACAATGACATTCAATTTGGTGCTACCCTTGCTAATTCTATGGAAATTCCTTAAAAGTCACCAATGACCTCTTAATTATAGATTTCAGTAGCTGTTACATAAATTTCATCCTCTTTGAATGCTTGTCTATTGACAATAACAATATTCAATATCTTTAAATCCCCTCTTCCCTTTCCCTTTGCTTTCATAACACCATATTTTACTGTTCTGCTTCTCTGATTGCATCTTTACCATCCCTTTTCTGCTTCCTCTTCTTCCTCCCATCTTCTAAATCAATATGAAGTTCCCTCAAGACTCTGCTTTTTGCTTCTTTCCCTTTCTTTTCATACACATTCTTTCTTAGTGGTCTTCTTCACTCCCCAAATTCTAGTCACCTACTGTGAATAACTCTTAAAGCTATGGAGTATTATAGATTTAAACTTAAGGAATCTGGAGATTATCTAGTCTACCTATAAATTTATAAATGAGAAAACTGAGACTCAGAGTGTTTAAGTGATTTTCTCAGTGCCTCAGAGGTAAGGACAGAAGTAAAATATGAATGTTTATCTATTGACTCTCCGGTCCTAATTCTTACTCTTAACTACTGATTTCCTGACATCCATGTCTGAAGTTCCAATTGACTATTCAACATTTCCACCTATTTCTTTCACTGGCATTTCAAATTATAAGTTCAAATTCAAAAACGGAGTTTATTATCTTTTCCTCAAATTTGTTTCTTCCCCTAATTACCAAATTTCTCTGAATAGCACTGTCATTTTCACTCTCACTCAACTTTGAACCTCAGAATTATCTTCTGAGTGAATGATAACTTATATGGCATGGGCCCCTTTTGCAGTCTGGTGAGGTACAGGGAACCCTTTTTAGAATCATGCTTGTTAATAGATTTTAAAAAGTTTTGTATGATTATAAAGGAAACCAATTACATAAAAATATAGTTATCTATACATAAAGAATAAATTTACAGAACTCAGTTTAAGAGTCTCTGTCCTATGACAGAGGATAATAACATGAAGGATACCACCATGTTTGTTCTAGTGTATAGGATCTATAGAAGACTTTGGTCACTGACTATATGGATGGTTTATAATCTCTACCTAGATTGCTAGATAAAAAGCATGTACATTGATGGTAATTTAAACTTGATTGTAGTATTAAGACAAAAAAGTCAGGCCATTTTAAGGAAAGAAATAACATGAATACCGTGATGATCATATATAGGGAAAAATAAACATTTTGTTTGGCTCTGTTTCTACTGAATGTGACTAGCCTTAAGGCTATCAGAAATTTCCAATCCTAATCTACTGTATATTTTTGCTGTTTAAAAGATTCTTTACCCCAGAGAATGATGACATTCAATTAGCATCCTTGCATATTAAATCACAGTATATGAAAATTTTTATAATCATATAGGTGTGTAGTAGATAGAGTGCTGAACCTGGAGTCAGGAAGAGTCATCTTCCTGAGTTCAAATCCAGATTCACATACTACCTGTGTAATTCTGGGCAAGTCACTTATCCCGGTTTGCCTCAGTTTCCTCATCTGTAAAATGATCTAGAGAAGAAAATGACAAGTCACTTCTAGTATCTTTACTAAGAAAATTCTCAAGTGGAGTCAGGAAGAGTCAGACACAACTAAAAAACAATTTACCAACAAAAAAACCTTTAGAATATTATATGTAATTGAAGCATATCCAAGGAAAATAAATGAGGTTCTTATGATCCTCTGATGCTCAAGGATGAGCTTCATGGACACTTCTAGGATTTCAATTTCCCTGTAAGCATGCACCTGTGATACCTGTGATTCCCCAGATGGGCAATAGAGGTTTCTGAAAAGGGAGTTACTGTGTGGAGAAGCAGGCATCTAGAATTCAGATTGTCCTGCTGCTTTCCCCAACACACACACACACACACACACACACACACACACAGAGTTCCTTTGCCAATACCATCATGACTGAGGGCTAAAAGGAAGACAGACTTCCTGCTGCTATAAAGACAAAGGAGAGTGGTAGATATTCTGAGTAAGGATCCACATGCTACAAGAATCTCTTCCCAAGTAGGGAGTAGCCTTCAGTCTAATAGTACAAGAAGCAGTTCGTATGCTTATTACTCCCTGCTAGAATCTGAGTCTCTGAGGAAATGCTTTTCCCGCTATTTACATTGGATTAAGACCCTAATTTCCAGAGAATGTTTGCCAGAATTGCTTTGTTTTTAATTCCTTTCCTAATTGTTTTAATCCCGTTGAAAAATCTTTCTTTAAAATGCATGTTCCTTGTCTGGTCTGCTGGCCTAGAATATTTTAGATAATCTTAGATGTTTCCAGCTAAACTGAGATGGGAGCTCAAGCTAATAAAAGAGGTACACTTCACATGTGACACAGTCACTTTTGTGAATCAAGTTGAAGTGTGTGTAGGATGTGAATGCTGTATGTATGGGAAGAGTCTGATACTTATTGATTATATGAAGTGATGCATATATGAAATGATGAAATAAACTAGGAATTTTAAGAGGTAGAACTAAAAAGAGTACATTCTAGGGAAGAGGGCTGGGTCGAGGAATAGACAATATTCAAAAGGAGGAGAGAGGGAATAGAATGTTACATGAGACAATCATGAATGTGGCCATTTTAATTAGATCCCAATATGAGGAAAGAAGAATAATACATACAGAAAAATAGAAAAGCAGTTAGATGGCTCCAGAGCTAAGAATACTAGAACTGAAGTGAAAAAGACCAGAGTTCAAATCCTGTTTCCAATATTTATTGGCTGTGTGATTCTGGGAAAATTACTTAATCTCTGAGCTTCAATTTCCTCATCTGTAAAGTGGAGATAATAATAGCAACCACCTCACAGGTTTAGCCAGTAAATAATTATAAATAATATAACATAATGATATATTATGATAAAATATTTAAAATAATAGAATAAAAATTATTAATGAATCATTAGAAATAATTTAAACTAATAAATCGTTGTGCCTTCTATATACCAGGTATTAGATTGTTGTGAGGATCAAAATAAGACAATATATCTACAATATGTTGCAAACCTTAAAGCCCTATAGAAATAATAACTATGATGATGGTGATGGTGGTAATAGATGATGATGATGATGAATGACTAAGTGGCAAATAGAAAAGTGCATATTTAATCCTTGAAGTAATAGAGAGCACTGGATTTAAAAGAGGGGAATGGCATGTTCAAAACCATGATTTAGGAATATCACCTATTTAGAAATTGGGTGGAGAAAGGATTGTTGAGGGGAGAAATTGATACAGGGAGGCCATTTAGGAGCTTATTGTAATATTTCAGTTAAGAGATGATAGAGACTTCAACTCAGGTGGTGATTTTTGACTAAAGAAAATAGGACATAGGCATAAGAGATGTGGTGGAGATAGAAGTCGCAACACGTGGCAAATGATTGGTAAAGCTGAGTAGGGAAAATAAAGCAATGATTCAATATGCTTCTATTAAGTATCTGTTATGTTCCAAGACGTATGCTGTTCTTGGGAGATACAAAACACAAAATAAGCTGTCAAGCTTAAAAAGTCAAGTATAACTCCAAGGTTTGGAAATATGTGATAAGTAGAATGATGGTAGCATGGTGAAGAGACATAGACATGTTCAGAAGAGGGTTGGGTTTGGAGGAGAAAAAGATGAAATTTGATTTATACATGTAGAATTGTTGATGTTTGTAGGATATTTGTTTTGAAATGTACAATTTTCTTTAGATAAGGGACTTGAAATTAAGAGAAAGACCAAAACTGTTAAATACATCTGAGTTAATCGAACCTATTCATAAGATATGAATATGAGTGTGTGTGTGTGTGTGTGTGTGTGTGTGTGTGTGTGTGTGTGTGTGTGTGTATAAGAGATAGACAGAGAGATGGGGACAGAGACACACACACACAGACAGATAGAAACAAAGACATACAGAAACAGAAGAAGAGGAAGAGGAGGAGGAAGAGGAGGAGGAAGGGAAGGTGGAAGGAAAGGGGAAAAAAGGAGGGAGGGAAGGAGGGAAGGAGGAAGGGAGAAAGAAAGGAAAAGAGAGACAGATATAGAAAGACACCCACACAGAGTATGTCAAGTTGCTTAATAAATTAAATGTTTGTTGTATTGAACTATATCAGAAATCTGATTAATGGATTAATCAAATTCGACTCCAGAGGACTGATAATGAAGTCTTATATGAACTAGCATGATGCAAAATAGATAAAATACAGCTATTGATTTCCATAATTATCAGAATACCTCTAAATCAGAACTCTGATCAATATTGTGGCCAATTATGACTTCAGAAAGATGAAAATGAAACATGCCTCTCCTCTTCTTCTATCAGAAAAGATATTGGACCATGGCTATAAAACAAAGCAATTTTTTTTTAACACACAGGCAACTTAGCAATACTTATTTGTTCAAAGGAAGGGTTTTACTGGGCTAAGATAGTGAGTCACTAAGAAATAATAGTGATGTAAGAAAGGGAAGAAAAGGATCAATAAAATCTTAAAATAAACTGTTTGAATTAAAATAATTTTAATAGGGGAGATAAGACTCTAACATATGAAGTAATTAGAGAAACAGAGTACAAAGTAGACAATAAAACACTCAAATGGACATAAACAAACACAAGATGTATCATGTGACCAATAAGTGCTCTGGGCAGTCACAAAGGCTACAGTTATCAAGGAAGGATTTATGAAAGATGTAGGGGGGACTTGACCAGAGTCTTAAAATAATGCTAAGATTCATAATGGAAAAAAGGGGGAGGAGGCAAAAAGTATATGAGAAAGTATAAGAGAAATAGAATAAACTGTTAATTAGCAACTAATATTGGGAATGAATTTTATGGTATCACTTAGTGCCATGATGAGGCAAATAGGTAAGAAAAAAAGAAATCAATTTCCTTCCTAGCATAGAAAATATTCTGTTACCCCAGGATTCTATTCCAATGGAACTAAATCATTATTCATTGTCTAGTTTCTTAAAAACAGCCATATGTTTAAATATATACTATATGCAGTAGCAGTATAAGGAGGAGTATAGTACCAAGACCTGTGCACCAGAAAGAACTCTTCTTGGGCATTCACAATTTTTAGTCTTCTTGATCATAAAGAGAAATAGGGGGCTTTAATGAGAGGGAATTTTGGGTATTATAAAGAGCTATTTCTTTCATTTTGGGAGAGAGATTCTTTATTCCCCTACCACCTCTGACCATAAATCCACAAGGAGTTTTCCTCCACAAATTATGAGTTCCTTTTCTTCTCAAGTTGAAGACTTGAATAGATTATTACTCATCATATACAAATGAAAACATTTAAACACTTGATCCCTCTAAGATGAGATGGTGAAGGGAGAAATGAGGAATTAAGCTCCTTAAAAATAGTAAGTCTACAGTTCCAATAGAGCAGTAATGAATTGAACCAGCTACACCCAGGGAAAGAACTATGGGAGATGACTATGAATCACTACATAGAATTCCCAATCCCTCTATTTTTGTCCATTTTTGATTTCCTTCACAGGCTAATTGTACACGATTTCAAAGTCTGATACTTTTTGTATAGCAAAACAACTGTTTGGACATGTATACATATATTGTATTTAATTTATACTTTAACATATTTAACATGTATTGGTCAACCTGCCATCTGGGGGAGTGGGTGGGGGGAAGGAGGGGAAAAATTGGAACAAAAGATTTGACAATTGTCAATGCTATAAAATTACCCATGCATATATCGGTAAATAAAAGCTATAATTTAAAAAATTAAAAAAAAATAGTAAGTCTGGCTAACCCTATTATGTTAATTGTTTCCTCATATCGTGTTCTCAGGCTTTACCTTTATAAACAAGAATATTAATTTATTGTCTCTCTTTTACTCCCTGTTGTGAACCTCTTTCATACATGTAATTTCCTCCTCATGAGAAAATAACATCACAAATATATAAATAGTAAGTAAATTTCAAAATAGTAAAGCAAGGGAATACCTAAAAGTTTTTTTGTGAATTCAAAATATAGAAAATTTCTCTATCAGTCCATTGGCAATCATACTCTGGAATGTATTTGAAATCAGAGGACTTAGGTTCAAATACAACCTCTAAAACTACCTGCATGCCCTTGGGGGCATAGAATCTTCTAGATCTCAGATTCATCATACAGAAAATGATGGGGCTAGAATTAATGTTTTCAAAGATCTCTTCTATTCCTAAATCTATGATTTTGTGACATATATAAGTCCTAGGTAGAACAGAGAATGTTGTTATTTGCTCAGGTTCCCAAAGATCACGTGTCAGAAGCAGCATATCTTCCTAATGTCCAGGCTAGAATGCTATGGTCTAATGTTTCATTCCATAAAGAATTTATATTCATATAAATTCTATGAAGCAAACAGGGTTAAATGATTTTTCTAGGGTCTGAGGACATATTTGAATTCAGGAAAAAGAGTTTTCCTTATTCCAAGAACTCTCCCAGCATTCAATCCACTATGCCACCTATCTGCCCAAATTTGGTTATAACAACTATATTCACTGTCACGGCAAACTCTTTGTGTTCAAAGCTCATATTCTTGCTTATTAATATTTGCACAGGGAAGGAATAGTAGGATGGCCACTTTAGTGACTGGTGATGGTTTCCCTTTTGCTTCAGCACTGGATAGCTCCTGGATAGCTCCCTTACTGAAAGTTATGACTGGCAAGGTGCATCTTCAAATATTCAGACTCTCTCCTGCATTGAGCAGAAAATCTCTGAAACTTCAATGCTGTCAACAGAGATATGATGAGGCACTATCAACCACAAGATTTTAAGTGTCTTTTTCAAAATTTTAACCATCTCTGTGGGACATCATCATCCCTCATGTGATCAGTAATAAATTTGTCATCTCTTCTGATTGATTTTATCTTTTTTTTTCTTTTTCTGCCTTTTCTGTTTTTCCCACTCACTTAAGGCATAAACTTTAACGATGAAATTTCATGCTCAGTCAACTTTTTGAGAGCCACTTATGAAGCATCAATCAGGTTTTATACCTGCCTTCTTGGACAGCTGCCTTTTTCTTCTATACAAAGAGCTAGTGGCTGAACATAAATAATGAGCAATCCTTGAGCCAAGGATACTTATTTTTTAATCTGCTTCACCTCTATTTATGACATCATAGCCTGTCACTGAACAAATTAAGAAGACATTGTGACTTTGGATTAAGAAACATAGAGCACTCCATTCAATAAAATCACCATATCAGATTTTCATTTAATTTGGAATATATACTTTAAATGAAAGGGGAAAGAACAGTTTAATAAAAATCAATCTAAGTCATAGCCTTTTCTAATCACCCTTGTTCCTTGTAATCATGTACCACCAATAAATGTAACAAAAATTTTCCTCCTCAGATTATATTCCTGATTATTAGTCTTTTTTTTTTTTGTAACATCCAAGAAAACTCTTCAAACTGGAAGCTTCTATAGCATGCTATTGGCAATCTCCCTTAATTTTGCCATCTTTCCTGTTTATTATCTTCTATTTATCATATATATATACATATATATATATGACTTGTTTGAATATGTTTGCTTTCTTCTAGATATTGTCTAGAGAAAAATTTAGACATTAGATTGTAAGTTTTATAAGGAGAGAAGGTTTTTTGTTTGATTTTTGGAGGGGTTTTGCTTATTTTAGTATCCCAAGCACTCAGCACAGTGCTGAGAACAGATTAAATACTTGATAAATGTTTATTGACAAGACTTCCCACAATGGCATTATATTCAAATCTTTGGTCTCCTTCTGATTAACTAGATCCTCCAAAAAACTCCATTTTAAGCATAAGACCCAAGACAGTCATGGCTTTATTCCTCTAAAAGATACACTTCTGATTTCCCTGGAGTTTCTCTAGAATAATCTTATTCCAGATAGCTTCATTTCTTCACACACCCCTTTTATCCCACCTTATTTATATGTGTTGGAAGCTCCTTAAGGGCAGGAACTTTGTTTATACATGGATTTGTATTTCTAATTCTTAATGCAGTGCCAAATAGTAAAAACTTAAATGTTTTGTTGATTTGAACTGGATTACATTTATATTGTCCTTTAGATTTTACTATACTATACTACTAAAAGTATGACAATAGGCTTTCTGAAAATATTCACGTATACCTGCAGAGATACCAGTCACACCTTTTAAGTTAAATTTACATTATTAATATTTTCTCCATCACTTAAGTCTAGGTAAGGAACAACACCATCAATCAAGCCCTGATTTGTAGCATTGAATAATTCCTGGTGTAAATGCTTAGAGTGAAATTTTTAAATTACTTGAATACTGGCTCCAATACAGCTCTGGATACATCCATCATTGGATCACAGAACTAGAGTCAGCTAGTCGTATTTTCCCATTTTTGGATGAAAACATGAAGGCCAGAGAGGTCATATTCGTTATCTAGGTCATACAGTTATTAAACAATAAAGCAGGGTTTTGAATTCAGGCTTGTTTTCTATTGCATCATACAACAGGGCTATCTTCATTGCTACAAGTCTTACTGCATCTTTATATTTGTGTAGGGTTTTTTTTTCCATGTGTTTTGGACTTAGAAAATTTTGTTTTCATCTCATATAGTGGGTAACTTGAAGAACTCTGTGACCCTTGAAACTGTATTTGGGTTCCCATTGGCACTTAAGTACAAATCTTGTGTAAGCAGCTAAATTAAACTCCAATGTTGAAAATCTGGCTTTGGCTTTTTTTTTCTGTCAGCTTTTGCTAAGTGTATAAAGTAAGCTAATTACATTTATGCAGCTGGTATCTTTATGGTGCTGAAACACTATAGTAGGAATCAATAGATCTGGCTTTAATTATCTCTTCTACCAATGACAAGCTGTGTGACTTTGGGTGTGCTCTTTAACTACACTAAACTATAGTTTCCCATAAAGGAAGACATAAAAGGAGGACAATACTACTTTAGAAGATTTTTTAGCAGCAAGAGATCCTAGAGATCATTTAGGTTTTTCCTTACTGTTATAAACTATTGAATGAAAATGCAATAAGATAAAAAAGACTTGGTCAAGGTAATTTAGTAAATGGAGAAGCCTGGGTTAGAATCAAGGTTTTTGGATTTTTGTTAGTACCATTTAAACAATATCAGAGTATTATTTGCCCACTCTGAGTTGTTAAGAGGATAAAAACACTTTGTCTCTGTTTCTCTCATTCTCTCTGTGTCTCTCCATCTCTGTTTTTTTGTCTGTCTGTCTGTCTGCCTCTCTCTGTCTGAGTCTTCATGTAGATATGTGTCTGTGTGCATATATATATATATATATGCCCATGTGCACGCATATACAAATATGCACATACATGTATATGCACACATGCATATAAATAGGTATATATTTACAAATGTACTTAAATGTATACCCATGCAGTGCCTATATCACACATGTTAACACATATAAGTATACACGTATATATATATATATTGTATATGCAGTACAAATGTTTATATATATGTGTGTGCATTTATGTGGGGAGAAGGAATATTTGAATATTCAAAATTATATGTGATTCACATTTTCACATGCTACCATCTTTTTATGTTCTTTATATAAGGAAATGTTTATATTTGTGGGCTTTTTTAAATAAAAAAAAAAAGTATAAGAGGAAGTAAATGTAATAAGAGCACTGGTCTTCCAGTGAAGGGAACTCAAGAAAGATTGATGGGATTTGAATTCCCCTCTTACTTTTATTGGTTTTATCATAGCAAGAAAGTCATTTTAGGAGAAATAATAGCAATGGTTCAGCCTCCCTCACAGGTGTATTATTGTTATTATAAGGAACAAAATTTAGAAATGGGAGTTTTAGTATAAGATGTTCAAAGGTAGAGTATTATTAGTTTCATCATAATCAAACATTATTCCCAATTAATACCAGGGTATATATTGTATATAAGTTGATAACCTTATTAAGAAATACCTTTCTTCTGTAAAGGATAAATTAATCCTTAATTTATCCTTCTCTTATGCATGTGTTCTTTTTGGTTACTTTTTTTTTTTTCTCCCTTCAAAAGGGAAATAGAATCCAGGTCTCCTGACTCATGACAGATCTAGCCCCAGGCAATGGGGAAAATGCAAAGTATGTGATTTGCTTTTGATGTCCTTCACTGTGGTCTCTCTCTGCTACTCAGAACAGCATTATGGAATTTCCTATAGAAATTTCCCTCTTTAACTCATTCCATAAGGATTCCATCTCTGGATATGAGTATTTTTAGAGTAATTGCATCTCCTCCCAAGTAACCTTTATATTAGACCTTCTGCCTTAACCCAGAATAACTAACACTGGGAATTTTCAGATACATGGGGAAAAAGGAAAGGGAGATTTGGGGGGATGCTGAGCCAGCCTGTTTGCAGCTCCCAAATCATAGTCAATAGAACCCCCTATAAATGATCCATGACTTCTTAGCCCATGTTTCCTGGATGAAGTCAGCAACTTCTGTCTGTCTCAGAGACAAAACCCTTGTTTTGTGACCTTGTAAACTGCATCCTCTGATTCTGTAACATGGTGTGTCTGCACCAACTGATGGATAAAACATAGTGCCAGGGTAATGCAATGTCACCTTGAGTTTTGGGACTTGTCCTGGAATTTTACTGATGTAGAGAGCCCCTGATGAGAAATCTCCTTTATTCATTCAAATCAGTAGCTTTTCTGAAATTCATAGTCTGAGAACAAGGAAATTGTACCAGGCAAATTGAGTCTTGTTTTTCCCCAAATTTCCCCCACCCACTATCTATTGTCTATAGGGATGGAAGGCATATCTGACCACAATCTCAGGACTGTCTTCTTGGTGAGTTTTACTTTTCAGTAGTAAACATAAATTCACATCATATGGCCTGGAGCACTGAGAGAATCACACAGTCATCTGTAACTAAGGTAGATTTGAATACAAGTCCTCCAGACTCTGCTAGTCACACTGATGATAGCCACACTGTTTCTATGGAGAAATGGAAAGTTGTAGCTATCATAAAACTGTAAATGCTCACTGTCTAGTCTTACAAAGGAAAAAAAATGCAGAGATCTTGGTGAATGGCTCAAAATCTAAAAGATAAGTGGCAGAGATGTCTGCTGATGAAGAAACAAGTAGGAATCACCTCTAACTGTTTGGGCGTGGCAGAAACCTATTTTCTGGGCATCATTTTCACAACCCCTTTTGGCCCCTCACATTTCAGCTCAAGTTCAAATGCTTTGTGGTTTCATAAATGCTATTATGAAATGACATGATCATTGGTCTTATGTAGTAGCTCTTTTCAGTTCAAAGCACTTTCAGAGGTTATCTCATTAATCCTTGATGCTCTCCCCAAAGGAGAGTACCTGTTCTGTGTACAATACTCTTAAGAAAAGAAATAGGCTAGTCAGGAAAATAGGAATAAGGCACATGAGCAAAACAAGAAAGGTTTTGACTAATAGGTAAATTTTGTGAGATAAACTCCTCCTTATCTTAGTGCCTTTATCCTTATTTGCTCCATTTTTTTTTGGATATATATTGTTTTTACATAGTTATCTGTCTGTTGCCCTCACCCTCTTCTTTGTTAGAAAGTAAACTCCTTGAAGGAAGATATATCTATATCTCTATATAGATATACATATAGCTATATGTATATTTATCTACATTATACATATATACACATATATATATCAACCTGGCACATAGTAAGCACTTAATAAATGCTAACATGACTTACTGTAATTCTTAGAATTCAGAAAAAGATCATAGATTTAGAGCTATCATGGATCTTAGGAGTTGCTGGGGTCAGTCCAGTAATTTGGAAGATGAGAAAATGAATCCAAAGAAGTTAGGTGACTTGTCCAAGACTTAGTAAGTATCTGAGAGGCAGAATTCAAGCTAGGGTCTTTAGTATCCAGGATCAATAATCTATTCACCACATCAATTTGTTTCTAGGAAAGGAAGAGTTCTGCATGATCTGAAACTTCTAGGTAAGACTCTATGCACTTAAACTGGAAAGATGGTAAAGTTTAAAACACTAGTTAGGAATAGATTGCAATAATGATGGACTAATAGGAGAGGGAGAGGGATAAGGAGGAGGGAGAGGGAGAAGAAGGAGGGAGAGGAGAGAAATATATATATATATATATATATATATATATATATATATATATATATATATATATATATATGCATATATAGAGAGGGGGAGGAAGGGAGGAAGGGGAGGTAGAGGAAGAGAGGAAGGGGAGGGAGAAGGGAGGAGAGGGAGGGAGGGGGAGAAAGGGAGAGAGAAAGATGAGGGAGGAGGAAGGGAGAGAGAAAGATGAGGAGGGAGGGAAAGAGAGAGTAAGGGTGGGAGAGAGAGGGAGAAAGAGACACAAATACAGAGAAATAGAGAGAGAGACATAGATAAAGAAAGAGACAGAGACAAAGAGACAGAGAGAGTCTGACAGAGCCAGACAGAGCCAGATAGATATAGAGGGAGAGAGAGGGAGAGAGAGGGAGAAGAAGGAGAGGGAGAGACAGAGACAGAGAGAGAGAGAGAGAGAGAGAGAGAGAGAGAGAGAGAGAGAGAGAGAGAGAGAGACAGAGAGACAGAGAGACAGAGAGACAGAGAGACAGAGAGACACGGACAGAAAGACAGACATACACACACATAGAGACAGAGAGAGTGAGAGAGAACCATGAGGCTTACAAAAATGTTGCTTCCAAGAACTCTGTGAGATAGATTATACAAATGCTATTTTTACTGTTGCTAGCTCAGTCATATCCAACTCTTAGTGACCCTGTTTTGAGTTTTCTTGGCAAAGATACTGGACTAGCTTGTCATTTCCTTCTCTAGTTCATTTTACCATAACTCTTCCCATTTTAGCAATATGCATACTAAGGTTCAAATACACAAGAAGTTTCAGGACCTTAAGCTCCAGAGTGAGGATTTACAACTAGATTATGGAGACCACAGCTCCTTCCATTATACCATGCTGCCTCTAAGAAGGGAGATAACATCCACAAAGGTAGCAATTAACAGACTTCTCCCTTTGGTGTTAGTGACATTGTTTTTTTTTTTTTTTTTTTTTTTTTTTTTTTTTTTTTCCATCTTAAAGACATTTTCAGTATTAAAAAAAATGGTAGACAAGGAAAGAAAGGATTAATGCAAATGAAAATGGAAAGAGGATAAATGTAATTTCCCCCCATAAACACATAGATGCTAAAGATGCCTTTCTCATCTTCATGGAAAGACTGAGCTTGACTTCAGGGAAAAGTTTTCTGTAGTGAGGACTAATTTCTTCTAATGCTACCCCACAGAGATTCGAGTCGCCCTAACTTGTTTCACACCAGGGAGCAATCATGATTCTGATAAACTTAGGCAGCTAATGAGCAGCAGGTGTGGAAATTCCAGAATTGTGGGAGTTACTAAAAGATAGATTGAATAAGCAATGCTTTCCTTTCTAACGAGGCCCTGGGCTAGTGACCTATGCTAAATCATGCAACTGCTGCATGTTTCCTATCATAGTATCTAATACAAGGTGTCAAAGAATTCTGAGTTGTGTCAAGGGAATACTACATGTGGGGGCAAACAGAAATGAGCTATCTCAGAGTTAGAAGATGCTTCATTGTTCAGTTTCTGGCTCTTACAGGCTGTATGACTTTCTCATCAAGCCACTTCACCACTTAGTCTCTAAGACTTTAAGTTACAGAAAAGATGTCAACCTGCATCATAGAGAGAGTTCTCTTATCCTACATAAATGAAATCACAGGTATAATCCTTGTATCTGGTGAATTATTAGGCAGAATTTCTTTCCTCATATTTTTTTCTAAAGGCTAAATATATTTTTACTGGTTTATGCTGGTTCTACCATGTATATATGTATATATGTGCATATATATATATATATATATTATATATATATATATACACACACACACACACACACACACACACACACACACACACGTGTGTGTGTGTGGGGTATTTAATTTGATGTTTTGAAGAGTACCAGACTCTTTAGCAAAAGACCAATTTTGATGGCACTATCAGTCAGGAATCCTTGTCTTGGGAAAGTACAGATCTACCCCAAAAGAGTCAGATCCAGTTCTTCAACATTTTAAGGTGAATTTCCTAGTCCCTTTGCTGATAATTTTCTAGCCACTTTAGGAGAGAGGGCATTCAGATTAGTTTTTTCCCCCTAGACCATGAAGTTTATTGTCTCTATAGAGATCTAAATATGTAACATTTAGAAAATGATGAACTAATCTCTTTACACAAAAGAAACAAAGTAAAAGGAGTTCAAATTCACAGCCTGACTACTTAGAAAGTACAGTGCAAACATCTGAGTACAAAACATTATTGTATACTTGTAGTCTTGAGAACAAGTAAATAATATCAGATGTACTGACAATCCTGCGATTCCACAAAGCTCTTTCATCTTTGTTCTGTTGTCTGTGTGATTGATAGATGACACTCTGACCATGAGCTTAGAAGTGTCTCTTTGTTGAATATCAATGCTCTATAGGAAATATAGATTCACAGAGTAAAACTTAGGTATGCAGCATGTTTTTCAGTTGTTTATATTTGTTAGCTTTTTATAATATTTTTTATTGGCACGACCATGGGTAAATATTGTCACACGGTATTCAGTTCAAAATGAATCCATCAACAACAGTTGGTAGCTGAAGGTTTTTGGGACTGCATTTTTCTTTTATAATATTAGGATTATAAATTTGATTCTATTGGTGGGATAAATGGAGCACCACTGTATGAAAGGAATATATGGAAGACAAAGACATAATCAAGGATATTATGAATATTTTCAACTGACACACACAAAAATCGAAGTATTCATGGAACAATGAAGAATACTATTGTCTCCGCAGTCATACCTGAAAGGCTGCAGTGTGGCTCTCATTCAAATGAGGTTAAGGGAAAAAGCGGATTCCATTGATTGGCCCCAGTGATGACACCCCCCCTCCAAGGGCCCACTTTTCCCTAAAATTACAATGAGGAGTATCTGTGGGCAGCAAAGGGATGGCACACTATAATATTCATTGCTGATAGAAGACTATAGAGCAAGCATAGGGACAACAACTGCTACATGGAGGAAATACATTCTATTGGGAAGGAAGATCATCTGCTCCTAAGTGTTGGTAGCCTAGGAAATAGCCTCATTTCAGCTGTCCTAGTCTGATAAAAATGTTATGATTTTAGTTATGGTTTGAGGGGAAAAATGCACACTGAAAATCAGATCCCTCTGGATCTATCCCAGATGTAAAATTCTCCAAATGTATTATTCATTAACTCAGATCTAAATCATACCTGACCAATATTCTACATTCTAGGAATACCTCTGATCACTACTAGCATTATTGGTAAGTAAAGGAGAAAATAATTAGGGCACTTGAAAATTGCCCCCAGAAAAGATCTCTCTCTTTAAAAGAATACCTTCCCTATTGGACATCTTAGTTGCTAAAATTCTATGGTAGAGTTTATTTTTATTGATTTAAAAAAATGCAAAGAGCATGAGCATGGCAGAACATATAGAATCCTGGAAATTAAGTCAAGACCAGAATTCACCAAGTCTTGACCATCCCAAACACTAGCTATGAGACCCTAGACAAATCACTTGTAGTTTCCTTATGTGTATGATGGGAATACTAATAGTACCTAACTCATATGATTGTTAAAAGAATCAAGTGACTACTAAATATGAAATATGAATATTTTTAAAAATAGGCAACAAACACTTCTAGGAAGAGTTATACCTTTAGTGTCATCAGTCATTTACTCTTCAGTTTGAATGAGATTATTAAGCTTTTAATCAGAACAGGATTTATCATTAGTGCTAGGGAAAATAACATAGAAGTACTCAAGAGAAGAAAGAATTTCTAACTAAGAGGAAAGGATATGGTAATATGCAAAAATACATCCACTACTGTATAATATTCAGCAACCACAGTGAAAAACAGGATATAACATTTATAAGATATAAATAAGGCATAATTCAACATAAATTTGGATGGAAAAAATTATTTCTGACTAAAGTAGCCTGGGAAAATATTTATACTGAAGAGAAATGAAGGAAGATTCAAAGCTAGGAATTCTGTATTTGATTCAAGTATTATATATTGCACTAAGGTAAATACCAAGATCTGGGGGGATTATATAGACTATGAGAGGTAGGATGGGAATAAGCCTTTCTATAATGCCTCGTATATTTTACAAATATTATCTCATTTGATCTTTTTCCTGACACTGAAAGATAAATGGAAAGAAGATAGAAGTTAAGTGAATTGTCTAGGGAGACACAGCTATTAAATATCTGAAGTCATAGTTGAACTCAGGTCTTCCTGATTTTATTGTTGCAAGTATGGAGGGAACCACTCAATCCAGTCTTCTTTCTGGCAGCTTATATAGATTCTAAAAATTATTCTTGTTAACTACATATTAAATTCTGATGAAGGATGCTAGATGTCAAAGTGCTTGTTACTTGATCAGAAATCAAATGGTCAGCAGATGAGAACTATTCATTTATAGTTTGTTGGTGTATGCCCTGTGAAGTATGGTAAAATGAAGCATACTGAATATAAGCACTTTGACATCTAGCACTCACACCTTCCATTTCTGGGGTTCAGGGAGGCAAGCATTTGCTTTATTATTATTTATTATTATTATTAAATTTGTTATATTATTAATCCTTTCAGATATATAACCAGGAGCGCAAGTGTAAGGAGATCGAATATAACTGTGGAAGGATAATTTCTTTTTCCATTATGAATTTGTATCTTGTTATGCTGATAACCAAAACCACCTAGGCTGCTTGTCCTAAAGCTTTATTTATTTACTTATTCACCTATGCATTCATTTGTTTTCACAAAAAGTAGATTTATTTAGGAAAAGAGGTTACAGACAAAATGAATGGATACAATAGCTGTCAGGAATGGCAAATATGAAATAGAATGGGAGAGTATATAGAAGACAAGTTCCTCAGCGGAACTCACAATTACCCAGTGAAAAGGAGGTACCCCATGAGGCTGGGGCATGCCCTTAGATGGAGTAAGGAGAATTGTCCTAAAGTTTTATGTAAGGTAACTACAATCATTGAAAAGCTAGTGTCTTCCATTCCACTGGCTACATTCCAAAGGTGGATGAAGAGTTGCAAGAATGGTATACAGACTGTATAAGCAATCACTAATTCAGTGTTTCAGAATCTCCTGGGATACAAGGCATTTTAAAAACAGGCATGGGCAAATAGCTTACCTTATCTGATGCTATAATGTTAGCAAAAGGAAGGGATAAAGAAATCTAAACAAGCTGCATTCTAATCTCCTCAGAAATTCTTCAATAGCCCTCTGGAGGGCCCCTAAAAGCCTGGAATCATTTGCTGACAAAAGTAGGACACAGCCACGTTTTTTATACAAACATCTGTGCAAAAGAACCCCTAAGCTGATACGTGATTGATGGATGTGGATGGTGATTGTCTCTTGGCCCAGCTGGGGTAATGTTTGAATGATCTGAGTATAACGACAAGATGGAGTCAATGGGACCACTTAAGCATCATGATGCAAAAGATATGCCCAATAATGAAAAGGAGATGGCTGTAACTGTAGACACATCATTTGCATTATGCTTGTTTTTAAGTGCTGGAAGAAACCTTAACTATTGTCTGGTGTAGGGATCAGCCAACAGATGCCTGAAAGCTGTATGCAGTTTGTTAAGTATATGATTTTTTTTCAGACAAAATAAAGGAATGTTTGTACCTATACACTGATTCATTTCCTCAATATATAAATGAAAAGTAATTTTAGAAAAATAATAGAAACTGTGGCTCTGGGAAAACACAGTAAGAAATTTGTTCATAGAAAGCAACCTGTTATTGATTTGGGAAAATAACATAAAAGATTCTCTCAAATAAATTTTGTAACTTATGTTTAAAAATTATTCAATTAAGCAATTAAGACAAACTCAGTTGAGTGGGAGGGGAAGCAGCAAGATGGCACCCACTCTGTTATGGGAATGGACTATAGGATTGACCATATTAGTTGACTCTGGTATGCCATTCCACCTCACTCACTACCCCCAGCTCAGAAAGGCTCAAACCTGTAGCAGAAACCCCAAAACTCCAACCAAGGGGAGGGATGAAGGCAGAGACTACTGGACTTCATGGGGAGGTAAAAATTGAAGAATTGAGAAAGTAGGGCAGAGGTAGATAAGGGAATGGGCCATTTGGACTAGGGCCACATTGGTTAAGAAATTGATTTTGTATTTTAATTAGGTATTGAGTTCACTGATTTCTATGGAAGTAATGCTGTCAGAATATAACTGTATCAAGGAAAAATGATAAATTATATATAAAAACTATTACTCAAAATTTTTATGACTTCTGAATTTCTGATTCCAGGGACAAAGCCTCAGTCATCCTCCCTAGTAATAACTCTCTTTAAATACCTCACATATTCAAAATAATCAGTCATAAGCTAATAGAATTAAGGGCCTAGAACTATCATGCTCTCAAACCTTCACTGCTTTCCTTCTTTAAAGCACAGAAATGGCAGTGGTTTACCCTTTTATTTCTTCCTTTGCTTAGTTGCTGACCTAGCCTTGCTTTACAAGAAATTTACAGAGAAGCTGAAAAAGAGGACAAAGAACTAAAAATGTCAAAGGATGTGGCTGGCCAAAGTCACTCATTTTGGGGGGAGATGACTTAGAATTGGAAGGAAATCAGTCTATAGTCTGTAACACTAAAGAGACATTTCAGTGTTTGTTTTGATACAAAACAAACCTGCTAACAACTTCTTACCCTGAACGAGATGAGCTGTTCCATTTTTAAAGAAAAAAATAATTAAGAAGAGTACTCAAAAAAGGAAGAGTACTTACTTTGAAAAGTAAATTAAAACAAGTTTTATTTTGAAATTTTATTGAGGATTTCACAACACTTCTTAAGATTATAGAAGACACCCTGGGGTTTGTAATACAGGGCCAGTACTTATTGCTCTCAACTATATATCCACACAGAAACCTATTAATTAAAGATGGTTACAGGAATTATAATGGTCAATGCTATGACTTTTGGACTCATATTAGCAGCTCTGTGAAAACAAAAACAAAAACAAAAAAAACACTATCTGTTGTTTTTTTTAAAATATCTGCTAGATAAATTCAAATGTTTTCTATTTAATCTGATTCCTCTTTATGTTTCTTTTCATTCAGTCAATTTTTTTCTTAAAAGAATTAAGTGAAGGGTAGGCTCATATTCTATTAAAACTGAGAGTTTAAGCATATCACTATATTTCCTTCAATAAAATTAATGTGGCCATGGTGTGGGCATACATACAGGTATAAATTTAAATATGTTGCTCACTAATCTTCCTCTTCTTAAGTGTTGATCTTAATATACAGCATCACACTCCCACCCCCTTTTAAAGACTACACAGCATAAAATATGTGCTGTGTGCAAAAGGCCAAGTTAATTTTGCTACAGAGCTTTTACGACTAGTGTTTTGTGACTTCTAAGTACTTAATTTCTCAACTTTGACATTGCATTAACATAGGATTTTGAATTTAATAGTATATTACATTTTTATAGTGCCTTTAATCACAATGGAACCAAACATGCTTTATTAACTACAGAGTAGTCACTAGTTATAAAACAATCTAATCAGCCACTACCGACTGACAATCTAGCTTAAACTAAAAGTGATCAAACGTTCCATCTCCATAAAGATGAGGCAAGGTCTGATGACGAGTCAGTGCTAGGCCGCCCAATCTAGGCTTTCAGGAGGCTCACTCTTTATCCCTCTCACACAAGGAACAAAAGCACCTGCTGTTATGCCATCATTATCCTTATCTACCTTTTTTGAGGTAGATGGGAGATATGATGCCTTTCTGAGGAAAACAAAATGGAAGTCCATTGTTTGGGAAACACATTGCTGTGTACAAACATAACACATTTTATTATGCTTTATGTAATGATTAATGTGAGGAATTTAGAGAAAAATATGAAGGGTTCCATGGCCTGATACAGGGAAACAATATATGAAATAATTACAAAAATATAAATGAAAAGAACATGACAATGAAGGTAAATATCTAGTATTTCTAGCCCTCAAGAAGAATTGAAGAAACACCTTCCTCCTTTTGGTAGGTAAGTGGACATTGTAGGGATAGAATTTTGTATATGCTTCTAGGCACAGTCACAATGCTAGTTGATTTTAGCCAATTTCATTTATTAAATTTGAAAATTAATTTGGTATGGGAGTCATAAAATAGTGTAGCTATATCCAGAAATAACTAGGATATAAATATAAAAGTCATCAATAAAACTTTATTTTTAATGTGGTAGCACATACAAACTAGAAATTAGTCAACTTCAATTATCCATGAATAGATTATGTCCATTAATATCCAGGAAAATCTTTTTCCTGTGCCATCTTATATATTTCTTCTCTGGGTCTTCCCAATGAGTACTGACATTATGTGTGTGGGTGTGCATATAAATGACAAATCACTTTACCATAAGATTAAGCAAAACAGAATTAAGAAAGCAAATCTGATACTTTTTTTTGAGAGTTTGAGTATTGGAAGGGTGGTAGAATATCTTCATGTAATGCAATGCATGAATATAATTTCACAATGCATATATGTAAGTATATATGTTTACATATCACATATATTTACATTCATACATGTGTTATACATGTAACCTTAGACTGGAACTGTGATTTCTTTGTTATAAGCAGCTTGGGTTAAGCACTTCCACCAGTGCAGAGGTTTTCTACAACTTCCAGTCATAAACAGTGGCCTGAGGGCACTGAAAAATTAAATGAGTTGTCTGGAATTAGACCTATAACTTCTTGGCTTCGAAGCCGACTCTCTTCCCACTATACCAAAGGTTTCCAAAGTGGGGCTATGTATCAAGAGGATGCGTGATGAATGAATGAATATAATATATCAAGTACTTAAATTGTCCAAAATGCTACAGTAAGCACTGTGGGTACAAATAGAAAAATTGAGACAATCCTTGCTCTCAAGGATTTCAAATTGTAACAGTGGGAGAGAAAATATGACAGTTTAACTGATCAGGCAGGCAGAGATGGGTCACATCCCCTCCTCTCCATGAAACCAATCATGAGCTTTTCTCCAACAAAACTATATCATATCCTTCCCCCATTATGTCTTAACATTTGCTCCACCACTTCTGTTCTTCCATGGCTTATGTAGTTCCGTGGCCCCTTAGGAAGATTAGAATATAAATTTAATTTAGGCACTCCCAGCAACAGTGCAGGTAAAATTCCCCATATTTCTTCCAGTCGTTCTACATTCTGCCCTCCTCCCCTATCACTTGTGGCTGTGATGTGTATTAAGCTTGTCACGGAATGACAAGAAATGAGGAGCCTGTCTCTCTCTCTCTCTCTTATTTATTTATTTATTTTTGGTGAGACAGATTGACTCTCAAAAGAAAAGGGGGAATGGTTTGCAGACTGCACCACAAATCATATTACATTCTCTTTACCTTTCTTTTGAACTTCTATATTATTCTCAAGGGTACTACCATTCTTCCCATCACTCAGGTTTTTCACCTCAGTGTCCTTAAGACATATCCTCCCTCTCCCTAAGCCTATATATTAAGACAGTTGCCAAAGATTGCTGTTTCTATCTTTACAACACCTCTTACATCTGTCTCTACTTGCTTAGCCAACATCCTAATTCATGCTTGATCACCTGTGGCCTAGAGCATTCAGCAACCCCCTAATTTCTTTCCCAGTCACAAATCTCTCTCTTCTCATATTCATCATCCATAAAGCTGCCACAGTGATTTTCTTATAGTTCAGGTCTGACCATGTCAATCCATTATTTAAAAAAATAAATTCTAGTTCTTTATGACTCTAGAATCACAATATCTCATCTTTTCCGCCTCTTTTAAAAATAATTATATGTTTTATAATAAACAGGCTTTTTAATGTTGCTATTTTTGATGTTCGATCATGCTCAGCTCATTGAATCCCTCCATTTAGGGTTTTCTTGGCAAAGATCCTGGAGTGGATTGCTCTCTCCTTCTTCAGTTCATATTATATATATCAGGAAACTGAGTCAAACAGAGTGAAGTGACTTATGCAGGATCACACAGCTAGTAGGTGTCTGAAGCCACATTTGAACTCAGGAAAGATAAATCTTCCTGACTTCAGGCCCCAAGTTCTATCCCCAATGCCATCTGGCTTCCCTTTAATATTATTATACAGGGATATACTTTACACATAGGCATATTATATTCTGGAGGAATGCTTGAAAACTTTCTACTCATAGAAATACATGACCAAAAGTTTAGAAAACATTACACTACTCTCACAAGGCAGCATGGGATACTCAAACAAGTATTAGACATAGAGGCAGGCAGCCTGGGATCCTATTGTTGCTTTGCTGATGACTAGCTGTGATTTTGAGCAGGTCATTTTATTCCTCTAGGAGTCATTTTCCTTAGCTATAAAATGAGGCAATTGGGCTAGATGATCTCTGAGATCCTTTCCAACTCTGGATCATACAGAGTGTCATAAGATTATGTTTTTAAAAGGATGATTTTGGGTATTTTCCAAGCATTATGTATATTAGTCAAATGTTTAGATTTAAAATCGGATTGCCAAGGCCAGGAAGGAGGCTTGAATTTAAATTATTAATGCTTTTTATATACAATTTCTTCAGAAAAGTCTGAACTCTTAATATGGGTTGTTTTAGCTGACTGTATTCCCTCTTTCAAGGGCATACAAACTTAATTCTATAAGATTGAATCGAGCAGAAATATTATAAACAAAGCCATCACTTTTAATTTCTAGTTCACAAGATTTTCACTTTGTCCAAGCCCTTGTTCTTATATGTTCTCCAATTTATATAAAAGAGAATCTCAATAAAGAGAACCCTTGAACTTATTCCAATTGTAAGCCTATCAAAAGCACTCTAAAGTGAGATGATGACATGAAAACACATCAACTGATACAAAGTGAATTAATCAGAGAAAATAAAATGATGCATAATAAAATAGCTTTTGTTGAGTGATTTTTTTCAGTCATGTCCAACTCTTTGTGACTCCATTTGGGGTTTGATTGGCAAGGATACTGGAGTGGTTTGCTATTTCCTTCTCTGGTTCATTTTATAGATGAGGAAAATAAGGCAAGCAGGGTTAAAGGACTTGCTCAGGAACATACAGATAGAAGTATATGAGGACAGATTTTAATTCAGGAAGATGAATTTTCCTGACTCCAGGCCTAGCACTCTATCTACTGTACCACTTGGCTAGAATATAAATGGGAAAACAATGAAAACAGAATGGCACATAATAATAATAGCCAATTATTACTGTGAAGATGCATTGAGAAATTGCACCTCCTGACCTTCATTACAGATGTGAGTTAGTATGGCTATGGAATTTTCCATATACTGTCAGATGAGATTAATATGGTAGATGATTTTGCTGAAACTCTTTTTTTGGACTTTGTTATATTAGAGATGGTTTGATAGAATAAGACAAGAAATATATATATATGGAAGTGAACATAACATAGAATAAAAGTCAGACAGTTAAAATAAGTTGAAATATTGAGTAAAATCTGATATTCTCATAAAATAATACAATTATAATTATATTACCAAGCAGGTTCATTCTTTGTATAATGATTAGCATGAAGTTTCACATATCATAAGACCCTCAATAAATATTGAAGCAATGAATGAAATGGATCATAGGCACCATGTTTAATTAATTGATAATTCAACAATTATTTGTGTGCCATAAAGGATACATTGTTCAATGTAGAACTTCCTAAAGTGAATCTAAATTGATGAAAAAGCGGCCACATAATGGCCAATCAAATGCAATTAAACATTATCAAAATGTCATTCAAAGATTTGTTTAATTTTATCATAATTTCTGCATTAGTTTTATTACAAAAAAGTAGAAAAAGAAATAATTCCATCATATATCATGGAATTCAAAAGGGACTTATAACAAATATCTTTCAAATGATTTGGGGGTGACAGAATAATTGATGTTTTCTTTGGAAACTGAAACATAAATATCTGTTTGTTTGTTTGTTTTTTAATCCTACTATCTATCCTATAAAAAGCAGAGATCTTAGAATTCAAATTTCTGGTGTGAAAGGAGAAATCTCCTTTCCCTTTACTGAGCTGCCATGTCTTCTCAGCACAAACAGCTTCATTTTGTACCCTGATGTTATAAAAGAATTTTTACTTTTAAAATACATGAATCAACCCTCTTTTTCACTGAATGTTTCTTTTCTTTTTTCTTTTTCTTTTTTTTCTTTTTTTTTTTTTTTTTTTGATTCATTACAATATTGGTTCAAAGTCTTAAAGATCTGTGAATGGTCAAAGAGATTCAAAGCTTTGTTAATGTTGGCAAAATTCAGTCAATGGCTACAGAGCTTGATCCTGAATCCACAAAATCAAAGACTTCTTTTCTCAGACACAGATCCAAGGTGATGGTACCTCATTGATGAGTGGCATCTATCACTACAACAGTTGAAAGTACATTTTTTTAAAAATCAGCCATTTTGAAAGAACTAATTTTTTTAAAAAAGGCATAACTATATATTACTGATACTAATTTCATGTAAATATATCTAGAATTATTTCTCCAAATGAGTATTGTCCTTTAAACAAATGACCTTAAAAGGACAACATGTATTCTCATTTGAGCTATTGTAGCTCAAAATATTTCCTTACCTCTTTTGAAATGGCATATGAAGACAATTTGACTGACACAAAAAATATCATTACTTTATAGAATAGTCACTATTCATGTTTACCTTTTTCTATATCCATTCTTCTCTCTGGTAAATATTTTTTCCCTTTCCTTTCTATGTAATGACACAAATAGCCTCTCTACCCTCCTAAATGAAGAAACTCAAGAAAAACTCAAAACCTTGGAATCACATTTTCTTTTTTTTTCTTCCTCCCCATTTTCTTTTCATTCATTCATTCATTCATTCATTCATTTCATTTATTTAATTAAAACTTTTTATTTTTCAAAACATATGCCGAGATAATTCTTCAAGATTAGCCCTTGCAAAACCCTGTGTTCCAGTTTCCCCCTCCCCACACCCTCCGCTAGATGGCATGTAGTCCAATATATATTAAATGTGATAGAAATATATGTTAAATCCAATATACGTATATATATATATATATATGTATATATAATTTATACAATTATCATTCCACACAAGAAAATAAAAAAGAAACAAAGTAAAATGCAAGCAAACAACAATAATAAGAGTGAAAATGCTATTGTGGTCCACACTCAGTTCCCACAAGTTTTTCTCTGAGTGTAGCTGGATCTCTTCATTACTTAACAATTGGAACTGGCCTGAATCATCTCATTATTTAAGAGGGTCACATCCATCAGAATTGATCATCATACAGTATTGTTGTTGAAGTACACAACAATCTCCTGGTCCTGCTCATTTCACTCAGCATCACTTCATGTAAGTCTCTCCAGGCCTTTCTGAACTCTTCCTGCTGGTCATTTCTTACAGGACAATAATATTCCACAATATTCATATACCACAATTTATTCAGCCATTCCCCATTTAATGGGGAGCCACTCAGTTTCCAGTTTTTAGCAACTACAAAAACATTTTTGCATATGTGAGTCCCTTTCCCCCCTTTAAAAGGGGGAAAACCATTATGAATGTGCAAGAATAATTTCAAAGAGGCTAAAGACAAGAGTGTTTAGGTTTACGAAATAATGAACAAAGTAAAAATTAAAATAAATTTTATGCCAAAAATGATTTTGGTTAGTTACCAGCCAAACTTTTTATGACTATTCCCTCCCCAAAAACAATCTAACTACCTCAAATGTGATTTTGGTTCAAGTTGTCTTACAAAATATGTTGTGTAGAAACAATTTTGCACTTTTCCCTCAAGGGTATCTTCAACAATGCTCCCAAATGTGCATTTTAAAGAAACAAACTGTTTTGTTTTCTGGTTTTGTAATGAATTCACATAACACATTTAGGATAGGATAAATGCAGAGGAAGAAATATGATATTGTTATGGGAGCAAGCTACAGATGGAGGATATGGCCAATGCTTTCCTAATCCAAATTACAAAATTGGAATGGAGAAAGATATAGTTGTGATGAGGGACCCCAATTTCCCAGACTTCTATTGGAAATCCAAAAAATCTCTGATCAACTTTTGATTTACCCTCATGTCAATTTCATCTCTCAGAATGTAAAGGGATTAAGCAATCAAGCATTTGTGAAATGCCTACTAGATGTAACCCCAGTCCTCTTTTTTTGCCAGGTGCTGATACAACAAATGTAAAAATGAGGTATTCCCTGCTATTAGGGCAATTCCATTCTTCTGGGGAATACAATTTGATTATAGAGAAGAATATTCAAGATCTTTACAATGCAATGAAAAAGTGATTGGGGTAGAAGAGAAGGTACTAATAGGAAGTCCTGAAAGGCTTCTTTCTTATAACACTCCAGTTAGTCAGAATGTTGACTAACACTTACTTTGTATTAGATGCAGCGCTAAGCACTGGAGATACAAAGAAAGCCAAACAACAACAGAAAACCAATAAACAAACAAAAAACTATTCCCTGCTCTCTCAGTTTTAGTGATCTTGGAGAGTGCAGGTGGGGAAGACAATATTCAAATAATTATGCACAATCAAGATTCAGGTAAGATAAATCTGAGATAATTAAAAGAGAAAACACTAGATTTAAGAAAGATGGGGAAAATTTTGTTATAGAGAATGGGATTTAAGGGAAGGAAGACAAGGAATTCAGGAAACAAATGGAAACGGAGAAAGTTTCAGGCATGGAAGAAAACCAGTTTAAAAAATTATCAAAAGCAGAAGGTGAAGTGTCTTGAGCAAGGAAAAGGAAGGAAGCCAATGTCACTGGATCACAGAGTAGAAAAAGGATGAGGAATATAGGAGTGCAAGTAAGGTCAAAGAAGGTTGGAAGAGAAATATAGATAGAGAGGGGAACAGGCTATGAAGAGCATTGAATGCCAAACAGATTTTATGTCAGGTATTGGAGTTAAGAGGGATTCAGTTGGGTTTATTTAATAGAGAGTGGTGATTTTTTCAGAGTATACTTTAGGAAGATCATGATAGCTAAGTGAAAGATTTGACTGGAGGGGGTAGAGACTTGTACTGACAAACCAACTAGTAAGCTTTTACAATAGTAGAAGTGTGAAGCAATGAGTGCTTGGACCAGGGTGTCAGAGGAGAGAACGGGCATATTTAAGAGATATTATGAAGATAAAATTGATAGGACTTGACAATAGATTGGATTTGGGTGCTGAGAGTGAGTAGTTGAGAATGACACTTAGATTGTGATACTGGGTCAGTTTTCAAACTTGGAATTTAAAGAGTTCTAGGGGATATCAATAGTCAGAGATGTAGAAAGGGCATGCCAGAAATAATGGGTGAAAATAAGCAAGTCGTGAAAAATCACACAGCTAGGGATGAGCTAAGAGAAGGAATACAATCTGAATGAGGAAGAAAAGGGATAGAGATAACATCAAAAAAACAACCAAAACAAAACAAATGTTTCTTTATAGCAAGTTCTTCAGACGTGGTCTTTTAAAAAAGGACGTAGGACCCAGAGAGAGGACCATGGAAACTGAGTGTGGACTACAACATAGCATTCTCACTCTCTCTGTTGTTGTTTGCTTGCATTTTGTTTTCTTTCTCAATTTTTTTCTCCTTTATCTCATTTTTCTTGTGCAGCAAGATAGCTGTATAAATATGTATACATATATTGGATTTAACATATATTTTAATATATTTAACATGTATTGGACTACCTGCCATCTAAGGGAAGGGGTGGGGTAAGAAGGGGAAAATTTGGAACAACAGGTTTTGTAAGAGTCAATGTTGAAAAATTACCCATGTGTATGTTTTGTAAATAAAAACCTTTAAAAATAAATAAAAAAGATGTATGAAGGAGAAAATATACAGTGTGTCCCAAAAGTCTCAGTGTAGCTTTAAGGTACTGAAGTTTAAAACTGCAAGAATTTGGAGACACCCAAAAGAATCATACACAGCAGCAATACACTGAAAAAGATGAAACCGAAAGGAACGAAAAACTGAAAATTGCCCAAAAATGCTAAAACTATCAAAAGTAAAACTCTTTTCAAAGGTATACTAAGAGTGATGCTGACAAAGAACAGATAAAGCCTCATGGAGTGAGTCACAAAAAAATTAAAAGGAAAAGAGAAGCAATTATCATAACCTATTTTGTTCTGTTCATCAAGAAGAATATTAGTCATATCCACCACCACCTCCTCCTCCCTAACACCAAACTAAAGCAAACCAGCAAAACAAAACAAAGCAACAAACAAGCCACCACAAAAAACAAGTTCAAACCTTGAGTTCTCACTGATTTCAGAACAGAATAAACAAATCATGGAAACATTAGAAACGCTTGTCTAAACCTCTCCAGAATGAAATAATTAGAATCAGGAAAACAAATCTTAAGTTGAATTTAAGATATTGCTCCCAGTGGAAGAGATCATTCATTCTGTTTATTACCTGTTATATTCATGTATAGAGACCCATATGTCTGCCTCTGTCTGTCTGTCTTTCTCTGATTTCTCTTTGCTATTACAAATAAATGAGTTTATTTATTATTCATCATGTGTGGTCATTGCATTACTGGCTCTTGGTAGAATGATAGTCTATCCAAAGATAGATAGCTCAGGAAATTATACACACACATATTCTCTCTCCCTCTTTGAAAAACTTAGGGCAACACTATAAATTAATTAATCAATATTTATTAAGTGCCTACTATGTACAAGGAACTGTGCTAAGCACTTTGTAAAGAGAGAATTGAAACCAAAGATAGATGAAATGATGGTAAGAGATTAATTGTCTACTTTGAGTGATTGAGAGTTATTTAGTCCTAGAAGAATTATCTTCTGGAGTATTAAAATAATTTGCATACATACTATATATGTATATATTGTATAGACATTGATATAAACATAGATATAGATAAAGGGGAAGACTGCATGCCATAATAGAAAAGAACTTTAAACTTCTAGTAAGGAGAGACCCAGGTTTGAATCCCATTTGACTGTTATTAATATAATCACTTAATCTCTCCATGCCTCAGTTTCCCTATGTGTAAAATATAGAAAATAATTAACCTCAAATGGAATGCTGCATGTAAAGCACTTTGTAAAGTTTAAAGCACTGCATGTGTCAGCTATTATTATCACTTAACCACTGTCAATCATCTTCTTTCCTTCTCATCTCAAAATGTAAAAATTTGTTTATGCAGCACAAGTACAAGTACAAATGTAGATTCTCTTGATGCAGACTCTCTCCCCGTAAATAAGTAATGAGAGTATACCTACAAGTATTCTTGGCACCCTTTCTTTCAATTTATCTTATGTTAACACAATCCCCATTAGGACAAAGAAAGTGTTCCCTCCAGAGACATTTACCAAATGAATGTTTGGAATTCAAGAGTAAATTAGATTTACTTTAAAAAATATTTTGTAGTAAAAACCACTTTTCCTTTTCACTAAGTTAATGCACTTGAGATTCAAACAACCATAGAAGATATAAAATTAGAGAGACAGGTAAATCACAGTCCTGGAGTCATTCCTTTTTGAAATTCAAGAACAGCTACACAGAAAGAACGTGGAATTACACAAACCTATATTCAACAGTCTAGTCACGCTAGCTCACAATGAACTCCTTTGCAGAAGACTCTCACAGATACAGCTATTCAGATGAAGAGAGTCTCCACACTTTTAAAACTACTCTTATTTTTCTTTGAAAGCTTTCTGATTTTTTCTTTGAAAGCTGAGAATTGCAAGTTGCCTAGGTAACGAAGTAGTTGACTACAATAATGGCTGGTAGGTTCAGGATTGATACTACCTTCTGGGGAAGAGGGTTTCAGAATTGGGGGGAGGGAGACAGGAAGAGGAAATGAATATAGGGTTGTCAAAGCCATACAATGTTCTTTTCCCGGAAATGATTGTTTCATTAACTAAGAATAATTTTATTAGCTTATATGTGCAACAAAGAATTGAGACTTTATGAATGGGCTATCAGTTCTTTTGTGAATCTCACAGAAAAACAAATCTTTCCAGGTTTGGGGAAAATTAGATGTAAGGTATTCAGACTTGGTCAACATGTTGATTTGTTTTATAGAATTACAGAGACTGTTTTTACTGTAATGTGTGTTTTGCAAATGAAAATTTGTTTCAATTCATGTATTCCAAGTATAATGAAAATTTTGTGTTTTCTGCATAATTTCTTCAGAGAGAAACAGTGAAAAAGCAGAAAACCTCAACACAACACAATAACTCACAAGCTGAAAATCTTTCTAACATCTTCTTTTAAGAAACAAACTTCAGTTGTTTGTCGAGGTAAAAGGCCATATTTTTTTGGGAGCTATGAGTAAAGAAGAACTGGTTTTCACCACCCCATTCCCACATTCTCTTCCACCATAGCTTCTTCAGGCCAGAGTTATTTGTCTAATTTGCTTGCATAGTCTAGGATTAAAGTAAGAAGCTCATAGAGGCAAAGGTCCTGACCACAATTTATTATAAGATTTATATATATATGCCATTTATCATGTGTAAAACTGTGTAAAACTACTATTTTTATCAGGTCCCTAATTTCTAATTCGTCATTGACAAAGTTTCTAAGTATTTTTGGTGTATTTGGAGTGGTGTATAGTGTTTTTAGGGAATTCATATGTTCCTTTATGGAAGAACTTATTTAAAAAAAATTATTTAAAGGAAAGGTGGGGATGAATTATTGTAAAGTGATAGAGATACAAAGAAACAAAAGAAAATATCCATAAAATAGAAAAATACAAACAAACAAAAAAGATAGTCAAGGGTGCATATTTTAAATATTGTCCAAGATTAGTTGATAGGTAATGCTGTCAATATAAGGCAGTTAGGTGGCCCAGTGAGTTTAAATCCAGCCTTAGACACTTATTAGAGGTGTGACCCTAGGCAAGTCACAAAAACTTGTTTACATCAGTTTCTTCATCTGTAAAATGAAGTAGAGAAGGAAGTGGCAAATTACTCCTGTGTCTTTGCTAAGAAAACCCCAACTGGGATCATGAAGAGTCAGTTGAGACTAATCCACAGTAATTAAGGCATCTTGGTAGCAGAGTGGATAGAAAGCTGGCTCTGAAGTCAGAAATATTTGAATTCAAATTTAGCCTCAGACACTTGCTGGCTGTGTAAGGCACCTTAGTTCCTCATCTTTAATATGAGCTTGAAAAGGAAATGGCTAATCACTCCAGTATCTTTGCCAAGTGAACCCCTAATGAGGTCATGGTTGAAACAACTGAACAACTACAACTGCTGTCAGTCAACAAAATAGAGATCTGGAAAAATAGATTTATTAAGTGTTTAGAATACAGATGCAGTATATAATAAAATAATAGGCCCCTGAGTATCAGCATCAGTAACCTTATGTAGGTGTTGTTACATAGGCAGGATAGACACAATAGGATTTTACAGAAGGTGAGCAGGAAGGCCATATTTACACATAAATGAACAGATAGGACAAGAGGGAGATTTATATCAGGTTAAATAGTAACCTAGTCATTAAATACCAGAAAAAAATGTCATATATTATAAGACTAGATTTTGCAAACTAACCAGTGACACCAGAGTTATAGTTTGATGTCTCAGCTTTATTTTTCAGGCTTTGCTTGACCTACTCATTTTATGTGAATAATAGTAAGAAAATTAAGCCAAAAATTCTCAGATAGCAATTTTCTTATGACCTTGTTATAGTTAACATACACTTTTGAAAAAACATAGAAATTTTTTCATATTATATATGTCATATGTGTATATAAATACATATATTATACATTGTTCTTTGAATTTTCAGTTCATAATGAAAATAACTTTCTGCACCGCTGGAAATACTCAAAAGAGAAGTTGAACAAAGTAATCTGAATAAATAATAGTAAAAATCCAGTGTCCTAGGTAATGTCAAAGAAGCCTAGAAAGTTTTATTGTGACTAAAGTCGATAATATTATTAAACTTTATCCACTTGCAACTCCCTTTTTGCCCAAGAAGTTTTTACATGATCCTGGGCATATAGGTATATAAAGTATACAAATCAAACATTTACTGATAATTATAAAGAAATTTATTTTAAAATAATTCTTTGGTGTGCATATAATTTTACCATTTATTAAAGATGAAAGCAAATTTGCATACTAAAGAGATGATGTGCCTATGCATTTTTACATAAAGAATTAAATCTTGATATAAAATTTAATGCTGCAGGATGTAGAGCATTGAAAAACCTTTTACTGTTTACTTTTAACTTTTACTGTTCACCTATTTAATAAGCCCCCCCATTCCGTTATACATTCAGCCCCCAACTTAAATCTACAATTTAAGAAGCTTTAGTACATAAGACAGAGAGCCTTCTAGAATTCATAGCAAGAGTCAAAAATGGTCTGTGTCAAGAGTTGTTCTGATAGTTGTCTGAGGACACCTGCCAAACTTTCTCCTTCACTCCCACTGTATTATTGCTAGAAAAAAATCATCTAGGTTAATAAAAATATTCAAGGGATCCAAATGCTCTGGGAAATCTGGTAGCTATGTCTCATCTTCTTTTCTCCTATTATCCTCTAAGAGCAGAAACAGAATACTGGGATAGATTTGAGATAGCATTTTTAACCTTATATTAAGCAGAAGATAGTGAATAAAGTCAGATGACTGGATGCTTGGTGAGGAGCTATCAGCCACTGATTCTGAGTGCATTCATTCATTTATTCATTCATTCATTCATTTATACAATTCTTTGAGTAGAATTGTATCAGTATAAACTTCAGCTCTAGCCCTTCACTTGAAAAGGTGGGTTGTTCTTGATGGAATAATAGTTCTGATGTGACCCTGGGAATGTGGATGCCGGTTTCTGAAACATAATGGCTCTAAGGTTTTATGTGTAATACAGTTAGAGGGCAATAAGTTTTCTGACTAAAACATGAATGAATTAATGAGGGCACATCTCTCCCATTCTAGCTCTCCTGTAAATCCACAACATTCACCATATCAATTACCTAACCTTTCTGTATCAGGGATTCCCTATGAATAAAATGTGGATAATATCAAAGTTCCAACTAATTAATATTTGAGATTATAGGGAAATTGTACTTGAAAGGTACAAAATGTTATTATTACTATGGTAATGTTTCCTAAGGTGACCCTTCTATTAATTAGCCACATTATGGTAGGAGAACACAGAAGTCAAAGTCTTCCTTCACTGTCTTTTACTAGGGATGGAGGACAATAGGTAGGAGGAGACAAGTAAGGGAAATAAAGAAAAGATATTAAGTAGGGATTTGTCCTTCTGAAAGAGAAATCCCATTTCTTTCTACTTTAATTACAATGAATGATATCATTTCTATGAGTGAAATTAATCCAGGATATATGAAAAGAGAGATACCAAATTTTAACAACCTTTATCATCCCATAAATGGTTGATAGGGATTAGAAACTACCTAACCACAAATATGATAATTTGTTTAGAATCCATTGTCCTAGGTCATCTCAGTTTTTTCCTCCATGAATATTGGGAAACTTTAGCCTTATCTTTTCTTGGATTGTATTTTGACTTGCAAATAGTAACTAGAACTATGAAGGAAAAAAAAATCATTCAAAAAAAATGTAATGGATTTGTAGATAAAAAGGGAAAATTATCTTAACTTCAAAGATCATTTAGAAAATTCTAGCATAACAATATTTGGAATGCATAATTTTTGGCTGAATTTAATGTACATAATTTGCATCAAATTTATCTGAATTATTACAATATTATCTCTTAAATTATGTTGGTTTTCTGATTAGGTTTCCCTATAGGCCATTTATATATGCATACACACACATATACACACTTTTTATACACACACCTTTCTCTCCCTCTCTCCCTCTCTCTCTCCCTCCCTCCTTTCTTCCTCTCTCTTTCTCTCTCTTTCTCTCTCTCTCTGTCTCTCTCTGTCTCTCTCTCTGTGTCTCTCTGTCTCTCTCTCTGTGTCTCTCTCTCTCTCTGTCTCTCTCTCTCTGTCTCTCTCTCTCTTGCCCCCCCCATTTCCCTTACCACCTTTCTCCCATTTCTCCTTCTCCCAATGTCTCTTAACAGGATAGTTTCATGAGAAATTGTCTGGCTCTCCAATTCAGAGTCTCTGTCCAATCAGACATGCTTATTCCCCCAATTTCTGCATTTTACCTCCACAAAATGTTCTATGTTCATACTCTAATCTTACTTCTGTCCCTGGGCAGGCAGTGACCTTTGCCTCAGAAATTATTAACTTGAGAAATCATTCATGATGCTTACTCTTTCTAATGTTTGTCTACATCAATGGTTCTCAGACTTTTTGTTTGCTTGGTTGATTAGTTCATGGATGCCTTTGACAGTATTAGAAAGCAATGAACCCCTTCTCAGAATAAAGTGTGTTTCTTTCATTCATAATTAAAGGAAATGCTAAATGTCAGTTGAAGATTAGTGAAAATAAAGATAAAACTTTTTTAAAATTTAAGGTCAAGGAACCCCTGTAATCTAAACACTGAAGGTCCAGTGATACCAAGTTAAGAGCTAGCTTCTGTACTTGTATCCCTCTATGGTTGGCCCACTGGACCAAGGCATCTGACCCTTGAGTTCTCTGTTTCTAACCTAGATTAATTTCTACTTTTCTATATTTCTCTTAGACGAAGACCACAGTTAAACAGATACCCTATTCAGGCATTGTACTTAGCATACGCAGAAATAAAAAAAAAAAATACAAAACTGTTTCCTTAAAAAGCTGGATTCTATTGGGTTGTATTTATATGTGAATGCATAGTAAATACAAAATAAATGCAAATTTATTTAAAGAGAAAGAGTACCAAAGATATTTGTAGCAGTTCTTTTTTTTTTTTTTGTAATGGCAAGGAAATGGAAATTGAGTGGATGCCCATCAATTGGAATGGTTGAATAAGTTATGGTATATAAATGTTACAGAATATTATTGTTCTATTATTAGAAATGATGAGCGGTCTAATTTCATAAAAACCTCAAAAGAATTACATAAACGATGCTGAGTGGAGTGAGTAGAACTAGGAGAACATTGTAGACAGTAATAGAAAAATTATGTGATGATCAACTGTGATAGACTTGGCTCTTCTCAGAAACGTGGTGATCCAAGACAATTCTAATAGACTTGGGATAAAAAATGCCAATTGCATCCAGAGAGAGAACTATGGATACTGAATGTGGATCAAAGCATAGTATTTTCACTTTTTGTGGGGTGTGTTTGTCTGCACTTTCTTTGTCATTTTTTTTCTCCTTTTTGGTCTAACTTTTCTTGTACAACATAATAAATATGGAAATACATTTAAAAGGATTTAAAATGTTTAACTTATGTTAGACTGTTTGCTATCTTTGAGGAGGAGTGTGGGTAAGGGAGGGAGGAAGAAAAAAATTGGAACACAAAGTCTTACAAAAATAAATGTTGAAAACTATCTTTACATGTATATGGAAAAATAAAATAATGTTGATTGAGAAGAAAAAAGAAAGAGAGAAAAAAGGCACCAGAAACTGAATGGATAAGTAATGCCTTCATGTAGTAAATAATGCTTCAGTAGAGTCTAGAAGGAAATGAAGATTGTATTTGGAATGCCTATATCTATTTGATCTTCTATGCATTATCTAGACTCCCTATGCTCTGGTTTTTAGTTTGTAACCTTTCTCTTCTCCTCTTTTGCCTATTATATACTCCAGAATTCTGAATGTTGCTCTCCTACCTAGACCTTCAATCATCATATACCTTTCCATGTCCAACCCACCTTTGGATATGTACCCTGATGAACAATCCCACAATATTTGTCAGGTTCCTCAGATATAAAGAGACACTTGGTTCAATACCTTATTTATTACATTTTGTTGCCTCCCAAGAGACAAAGCTTAAGCCTTAGACATCTGAATTAAGATCTTTCTCCACAGAGTTAAGGGAGGATAAGTAGATAAGAACAATAATAACAAAACAAATAAACAAAAAAAATTAAATGATAAAGAAGATATCATGTGAATTAAGGTATGGTCTTTGTTCTTATTTATAGTTTATATATGTACTAAATAAGGGTAGAACCCATATCCTCTTTATTTTATTTTTTTTTTTAATCTTACAAAATGCTTTACTCAGTGCTTTACATTTAGGTAATTAACACTTGTTGAATTGAAATGGAATCAATTCCATTGAATTGTTAAAGCTATCTGATTTTCTTGACCTATTATTAATAAAGGGATTGTTTGCTTTAATAATAGTACATATTCTGTTTTACATGTATAATGCTTCCAATAAGATATCTTATTGGAAGTGTCTGTTCTCTTAAAAACAGTGAAAATATTATATTTACATTTGTGAGTGGGTATATCTTAGGTAGAAGGAAAATTCCAAAGTGGCCAAAACCTGAATCTATTAATCTACAATCTAGACAGAATTGGGAATGTTTTTTTATTTACTTTTTTTTTGCCTTTTTAAAAATTAATTTTTAAACTTTTATTTACTCACAACCTTTCAAATTATAGATACTATATAAAGCAAGCTCCACATGGATACTCACCTATTTCAATGAAAACATATTTAGATCAGTTGATTCCTAAATCTGTCTTCAAGGTTCTTCTCCCTTGCGTGCTATTTTCCAATATTAAAACCTTTCCAGACTAGGTTAATTTCCCTGGAGCTTTTAATATCTGGGCATTTGTGTTTGAAAGTCTTTCTGTCTACTTAAAGAAGGAAGAAGACAAAGGAAGATGAACTAAAAAATTACCATGCAAATCCTTTCTATATCAAAGAGGCTTAAAAAAATAAAACTAGAAAGGAAGGGGGAAGAGAATGGATATGGTCAGGCTGTGGACCTTGAAAATAGTAAAACAAAGTATCTCTTCAACACTGAAAAGTGCTTATAAGATGTCTTGCCTTTTGTGCAAATTAAAAAGAAGAAATATAGAATGCACACACTGATGAAAATGAACTGAATTTTTTTGGGGGGGCAGTAGAATATAAAAAAGGATTGGAATGCAAATCTTATTGAGCTGCGTGATTCTGGAATGTCTCAGAGTTCCTTCACATGCAGAAAAAGGCATATGGTGGGAACTTCAGACAGGCCCTTTTTCTTCAATGAGAATTTATGGAATAATCCAGCTGTATCCTGACATTGAGTCAGGACTGTAAGGATGCATATGGTATTTCTCTCTGCTTCTAAAAATTTACAATTTAAAGAATAAATGTTTTTTTTTTCTCACATTTTGCTGAATAAATATCACTGAAATGGGAAAAAAACAACTGAACCCCAAGTTTGGATTACATTTACATTATTTCAAGCCCTTCATTTTTTAATATCTTCAAATATTCCTGTCTTCAGAAATACATATACCTGGGGTGAATCAACCTATTACATTATTCCTGTTCCTTTATTATAACATTCACTGGACTTTGAATTAGGAAGCCATAAGATGCAGTGGACTGAAAGTGAAGTCAAGAAAATTTAAGTACAAAACCAGACTCAGATATTTCCTAGATGTTTCCATCTCCTTAAACTGTACAATATGAATAATAATAACACCTATCACCTGTGGTGATCATTGTTAGGATCAATGAGATAATCTTTGTAACATACTTAGCACAGTGCCTAGAACATAGTAAATTCTGTATAAATGCTAACTATTTTTATTATACAAATCTAATCTGATACATTGACCAGATGCATGATTCTGGACAAGTCACTTAAACTCTCTGTATCAATATCATCTTCAAGAAAGTGAAGGAAATTGAAAGTAAAGGCATTTTACTTTCCTTCTAGCTCAAAATCTCTAATCTCATTTCATGATAGTTTAAAGATAAGAGAAATTTGGGTCTAGAAGTGGCTTAGAATTCACTTTTTTTTTGGTTCTTTATTGTATTTTAATTAAAAGTGTGTGTGTATGTGTGTGTATGTGTGTGTGTGTGTGTGTGTGTGTATACATATACATCTGTGTATTTTTATTGTATGAGAGTAGGATGGTGGTAGCCAAGTTAGTTAACATGTCTTGCCTCTTATATAGTGTACCGACTGTTACTTTTTTTTTAAGAAGGAAAATTATAGATATTATGAATAAATTGGCAAAACCTTACTCTTCTTCCTATAGTGTTTTTCAAGGTATTGCCTAGCTAAGTCTAATGGTCCACATTAAGGGAATTAATAATGTTCTGGTCTTTAAACTCCATAAAATAATGCTTCTTGACTAAGATTTCTAAAAGGGTAATATAGATGTGTTGGTGAGTGAGGGGTAGAGGTAGCTAAGATTCTTTGGGGTTTAGGGTGTTTTTATTTTGCATTTGAATTGAAGTTACATTGGGAACAATAACTCAGAATCTCCAAATTTGTGTGCTATTATAAGAGGGTGCTCAAGTGCAAACTAACATTGTCTGAATAAATTTTTTTTATGAAAATATACTCAAAGCTCTGACATATGTTCAGCGAATGCTAAGCAACCTTGCAGTAATTCTTCTTTTAGCCACCCTCCTGATTTCTGAGACAGTCATCCAATAAACCACTATGTTGATAGCTGTGATCTTGAAAAGAAAATACAAGAAGACAAGAAAACAATTATAGGTCTTTTTTTCCCCAGAGTCTGCAAAAGACTGATTACAAGCCCAAAGCCTAAGGTCCATTATTAGTCTTTACTATAGAAACTTTTGAGAGAAATAAAGAGTTTTACAGGACATAGAGAATAGGTGATTATTTGTTTTCTTATCTAGGTAGTCAACTATTCAATTATTCACTAGTTGATAGAAAAGAAAAACAAATATAGAAAACTATCTAATCTTTGGGAGAGTAACAGTTTTTCTATAATACACAAATAGCCTGAAAACCTAGAATGATGCTGGTTAGATTCCTAGTTGTCTGGGGGACCAGAACCTACTTTAGACATCTAAATCTAAGGCAGGAGACCCAATGTCAAAGTTCTGTCCTATTTCCCATCTACAAATGTAGCCTATCTCTGAACACATTTCTGTTGGGCATAAGAGTGATGGGTAAACATGTGGTTTGAAGCAGACCAGTCAAGTGTAAGAGACACAATATAGATATTCTATACAGGATATAGCTGTGAAATGCAGTGAATTGAAAATAGCAGGCAGATGGTTTTGTTTACATCAATTTAGAGTGGGGGTTAGGGTAAAGAATATATTCTTTATGAATCAAATGAGTCACGGGCTAAAAAGACAACTAGCAAATAGGGTCATTTGCTATATTTTCAAATAAAAGAATAATCTGTATGTAAAGTACACAAAGGATTATTGGTTATAAATTAATGTTTTGGGCCATGACTGCATATATAGATAGGCAAACATCATTAATTATGTCTTCTTGGACTATCAAGTAGATACTCTATTCTATTCTGTGACTTATTCTAGTCTTGGGCCATTTTGTTAATTCTGTTATAATAATCTCTGCATGTAAGTGTGTGACTTTCTGGCTGTCTCTCTCTCACATACACAAACACTATTACTACTAAAGTTATTCTGATATTTTGATTTATCTGAAAACAACCTCGAGCGAATATATTACTGTATTATTTCTACCACTGTGGATAACTGATGAGAGGCAAAATGAAGAATGAATTTCTCAAGTTCTACTTTGTCCCCTAACCTAAGACTACTTCTTTTATCACTGCCATCATCTTTTAGCCAGCTAGGTGTCTCAGAGGTAGAGTGTAGAACCTGGAATCTGGTAAGCCCTGAGTTCAAAGATGGTCTCATACACTTGCTAGTTGTGTGACCCTGGGCAATTTACTTAATCCTATTTCCCTCAGTTTCCTCATCAGTAAAATGAGCTAGAGAAGGACATAGCAGACTACTCCATTGTATTTTCCAAGAAAACCCCAATAGAGTTATGAAGAGTCACACAATTGAAATGACTGAATGATAGGAAGGGGTTTCTAGCTTTGGCCAGAAGGATACGCTGTCAATTATATTTTTGGCCTTTCCAGCAGCAGTCTTGAAGTCACTGAGATGAGAAGTGTGTACTTAAACAAATAGCAGAATGCCACAGTTACCATGGTAACCAGAGAAAAGGGGCTTTTAGAATGGGAGAAAAATGACTGGGAGGGAAAGGGAGTGGACAATGTTATTATTTAGAATTAAATATACAAAAGTTTAACATGTAAAGTAATCTGGAATAGTAAAAAAGCTAAAATAAAGCAGATCCATACTCTTTACTGATCCTCTATCACTTTAAGTAAAAATAAGAAACCAAAGCTAGAGGAAGAGTCTCAGAAGTCCTAAACAGAAGAATCCAGCTTCTTTTTACTAGCATTAACAAATAACTTATATGACTAATCTTTCCTTTTATAAAGATTGGGTGGTTCCTTAGTAGGGGAAAAGAATATTTGTTTCATTAGCAGTTCAACCTTGTTCCCAAATATTCAATTCTCTGATTTGAAATATCAACCAACAATCAGATACACTTGAATGACCTTGTTTGTGGCCAGAGATGTTTATCAGTTTAAATGTACCAACACAGTTATCTCTCATGTCAACTTTCAAATGTTATTCAGCATTAAGACTGAAATTCTTAATTACTAACTACTGTCTAATATTTAATTAATTCTTTTATCTACATAAGTTTAGAACCTGGTTCAAATCTTATTTGTGATCAATACTTGTTTTAAATTGGTTTTCTAATTATTTTCAAAGTTTAGGGTGGTCTGTTTGACTGACTTGTCACCTAAAAAAAGCTCAAAACTGAAGAGTTTTGCCAAATCAGAAGTTTTACCAGAGTTCCTACTACCTTAATGGCTGATAATGACCAGTTACTATGGTGACTGTTGAAGCAGAGAAAAATGTGTTGTTGTTTTTTTGTTTGTTTTGTTTTGTTTTTGAATTGGTGGAAATTATATTCTTTAGTCCTTTGTTATTGATAAAAGTATTTTATTATATTTTATAGTTCACAAGTGCCTCATTTCTTTCTAACCCTTGAGCCTAAATCACTGAACAGGCCAGAATAGATACCTAATAACTGTGCATATTATTTAACCTTTTTGGGCCTCAATTTTCTCATTTGTAAAATTAAAAAATTGGATAAGGATTCCTCTAAATTCCCCTACTGCCACCTAGAGGCAACTGGATGTTATAATGGATACAGTGCAAGTCCTGGAGTCTGTAAGAACTGTGCTCAGATACATACTCAGTACATAGATTTGCCTCAATTTCTCCAACTGTCAAAGGAGAATAATAATAGCACTTACCTCCAAGAATTCTTTTGAGGATTAAATAAAATAACATTTGCAAAGCATTTAGTGCAATTCCTGGCACATAGTAGGAACTTTGTCTCCTGCTCTTCCCCAACTGGTCTAAATTTATGATCCTATTACTTTATTCCCATCTTGGATTTGATTTTTAATTTTACACCAAGTTTTATATTAACTACTACAGATACATTTCCTGGACATATTCAAACCTTGAGTTGACTTTTTTTGGTGGCCTTGCTAAAAATTTGTCCCAAAATTTTAGCATTGACTTAAAATGTTTTTCTTTTCTTTGTTGTGTCAAAAATATATTTAAGCAAAATATAATCCTTTCTATTGTTTCTAGTTTCTTTTTTTTTACCTCAAATAAATTAAGGTTAAAAAATAAAATAAGAATACACCTTTTTTTTTTTTCCTTTCCATCTCTAAAGGAATTGAAGAACTGCTTCCATATAAGACCAAGATCTTACTGTCTGGACATGAGTGAGAAATGATGGTAGTGATTTCCTTTCATTTGTTCCCTTGCATTCCTTGGATATAGCTTTTTGCTTACTCTTGAAATGTAGATAAAGGCAACTGAGAAAGACTTTCTAGAGACTGTATCCACCTGATGATTAAATAAGTTAAAATATTCTTGATCTACAGAGAAGAATATGGAGGGCAATGTAGGCTAGAGTTTCTTTTTTCTGCATGTTTGAGTTTATATAGTAAAAGGAAATACATATTTTGCAAATAAATTGCAATATTCAACCCACTCTCATCAGGAAGTGTAAATCACGTCCTTGTTCAAGAAACTGCAGCCCAAAGACTTTGCACAGTCTGCCAATAAAAAACCTGCTCACCTTATACCCAGGGCACCTAGTAAATATGCCTGAGGGAATAAGCATGAAGTTTAAACAAGCTAAATAGAAGAGAAAGGGGAAACTATGAATAGCAGGGATTCTCCATAGGCTGGCCTTAACAACCTGTCAGTACTGTTCCTAAACTATTTATGGTAGCTTTAAGCTTTTCATCATAGAATGGCAAAGAACACTTTTAAAGCAGTTTTACTGTCAGATTTAAGTCATAGGCAGGGGTCTTGCCTGGGTTTTAGGAAACTGGATTCATACAACAAAACATTGTATGATCCGGGATAAGTTTACTTAGTGATTCTGAGTCTCAGTTTTCCTCATCTGTAAAACAGGGTTAAATAGGAAATACATCTAACAGAGTTCCATACTTCATAGAAATGTCAATTAAACTTATTTAAATTCAGAAGTTATTTCTCATATTTTTGCCTAGGAATAAGCAAGCATGATTCTTATTATCTAGGTCAAAAATGGAAAACATTCAATATGGAAACTCTTATCTGAGACCCTTTTGACATGCAATACCTGCCAATGAGACTAGATATCTTATGAACCATACTCCTCTCTTTTTCTCTCAGTGCCTGCTTGGACAGATAAGGTAACTAAGGATTTCTTTTGTAAGGCATGGGTGGATTTGGTGACTTGTTCAACATTGCAGAGGGGAATAATGGGAGAAAACACTAAGCTTGTAGTGGCTACCCTTTCAGAGAACTGAAGTGATAAAGAATGGTTCAGTGGGTAGACCACTGGACCTGATTCAGAAAGATCTCAGTTCAAATGTGGCCTCAGGTACTCACTTAGCTGTGTGATTGTGGACAAGTTACTTAAACTTTGTTTGCCTTAATCAACTAGAGAAGGGAATGACAGATCACCCCAATTTCTTTGCCAAGAAAATCTCATTGATAGTATTGCCATACCATTCATGAAGAGTGGGATATATTAAAACAAGTGAACAACAGCAACATCTATAAAACCTACTTCCTGACAGACCAGTGATACATTCTAGATGAAGAACGAAATGTACATTGTTTAACATGGTCAAAGTGGAAATTATTTTGTGGAATATGGAAATTCAAATGTGGAAATAACAAGTGTATTTGTTGCAATTTTTTAAAGTTGGGGTTGAAGGGGAGAGGAAAATGCTCATTAATTAAAAAACAAAATAAAACAAGTAAATATTTGGGGAAGGAGCAAAACTTTTTTTTTAATAGTAAAACTTGGAAAATTCCCCCAAAATGAAATTTCCAAATGTTGGTCAAGGACCATTTTATAGGAATATCTTTCTTGAAATCTTCTGGATCCTGGGGAAAATCCCACCAATCTTATTTAGAAATCCTTTCTCACCCCCTGACTCTGTTTTAAGTAAAGTGCCTCAAGAAAAGGAATTTATTTCATTACATTTGCATCTCCCACCCTAGTTCAACACTTGACACAGATACTTCATCAATGCTTGTATGTTGACTGATTTGAGCAGAGCTGTCACAGAGTATCATTGTAATCAAAAAGTTCCTTCCCTCTGAATTGTCAGTATGTAGCGAGACAACCCTTTTCCCTCCTCAAAAAAAAAAAAAAAAAAAAAAACACTTCTCTGTTAAAACCCTTCAATTCTTGTGAAATTGAACCATTGTTCAAAGGATTGGATGCGATAGTATTTGAGAATTCTTTTTGCCTGTTTCTCCCCTTTGTACAGAGAAGTATTTATAATGCACAAAAGATTGACCCTGAGATTTTTTTTTTTGTCAATTGTTGTAGTTATTGAGCATAATCAGATTTCAGGAATTCTGCTATTAAAAGTGCCTATTTCCAAAAGATTATACAGAATTAGAAGATAGCATCAGGAAGATAGAAACTGTGTTTTTTTTCAAACACACAAAACATATTCTTATTCATATTACTTGTGACACACTAAAAATGAAATGAATTGGTTACTTTTAGCAAAGTGCCCTTAATAAGTTAATTTGAAGGCAAGCTTTTTATTCCTTTTGTCATTGTGATAATTATTGGCAGAAGAGCAGAACAGTGAGTTGTTAAGGGAGAGCAAAGCTGCCATTTCACAACTCCTCTTAGCAAAAGCCAGCTTAGGCAGGAACAACAAAGACTAAGGAGACCTAAGATGTCAGGTGGAAGGGTCCCACAAGGCCAGAAATCCAGCTGCTAAGTCAAAGAATCAAGCATGAGGCATTTTATTGTTTACTTGTATCTTAGAATTATTTTCAGCTTGGAAATTAAAAATTTGGCTTGTTTCTCTTTGCAATCCCTAGCATTATCAATGCTTCAGGTAATAGTTAAAAAGTTGTAAATATTTTAAAAACCAATTGAGTTCTGAGAAAACAATAAATAGTGAAACTCTGGGGTAGAATCAGGGGCATTCTGGTAAATGTATAGCAACCAGCTCTCTGGGGAAAAAATTGTATTGGAAGAACATTTTTCAGTGTACATTATTAATATTTTCTTCATTGCTCTCTTAAGTCTAGACAATCAACAAAACGATAAATCAAGTGCCGATTTGAGGCATTTTTCTATTTCTAAAGTTTAAATGTTCACACTGAAAATTGAACAATTCTTCAGCTGGTTGGAGCTGGCTCCAGCACACTTCTGGGTGGTACAGCAAATTGAATAAGGATGCATTTTACCAGTGAACCTCAACTTTGCAATTTATAGCAATAATAATTTATATTGATATAGTTCCTTAAAGATGAAGTGATAGCATGGTGTAGTGCATACAGAATCTGCCTTGGAGCTAAGAGGATCTGAAATTGAGTCTGAGCTCTGTGCATACCTACTATGTGACCACCACTAAGCTGATTTACTTCTTAGTACTTAGAGCAACCAAGATTACAAGTAAGAAAGAGATTGCTGACCTACATTAGGAGAAACTGTTTCCTCATATTGTTGAGCATTTCTGTGCCAATAAAATATAGGTCCAATCCCTATCCTTGTATCCTTAAAATTTCAGGGATAACAGAATTGGGAAACTATGATTATGTAATACTAAGCACAACGTCAGACTTGGTTGATGTATTAATTAATTTGGCTGAATTTTTTTGATTCAATGTTATAAAGAATGGCTCTCTAGATGGAGGAGAAAAAAGAGAGAAAGAAAGAGAGAGAGGGGAGAGAGAGAGGAGAGAGAGAGAGAGAAAGAGAGAGAGGGAGAGACAGAGACAGAGAGACAGAGAGAAAGAGAGAGAGAGACAGAGACAGAGAGAGAGAGAGAGAGAGAGAGAGAGAGAGAGAGAGAAGAAGAAGAAGAAGAAGAAGAAGAAGAAGAAGAAGAAGAAGAAGAAGAAGAAGAAGAAGAAGAAGAAGAAGAAGAAGAAGAAGAAGAAGAAGAAGAAGAAGAAGAAGAAGAAGAAGAAGAAGAAGAAGAAGAAGAAGAAGAAGGGAGGGAGGGAAGGAGGGAGAGAGACAGAATAAAAAATGAAGATATTGCAAAACCCAAATAATTTAATGCTATTTTAAAAAAGAAAAGACATTTACATAATGGAAAGGTTCTCAAATTATAGTTCTCCTAATAAAATAGCTAACATTTATATGGCACTTATATGTCCCAGGTTCTGTGTTGAATGCTTTACAAGTATTATTTCATTTGACATAACAATTATTATTTCCTTTATTTTTCAGATGAGTAAACTGAGGAGAAGAGAGCTGAAATGCCTGTCCCAGTGATACATAGCTAATAAATGTACAAGAACAAATTTAACCTCAGCTCTTCCTGACATTAGTTTTGGTGCTCTATGCATTGTTCTATCTAGGCTTTTTTGTCTTCATTCTGTTACTGAAAATGGACCTCTCTCCCTCTTAAATAGGGTTCTTCAGAGGGAAAAAATAGGATGCTGAATGACAAGGTATTTTCTCCTCATTTTTTCATTATTTCAATGGAATATTTCATTTCAATGACTTGCCAATTTGGGGACTCATCCCAGAAGATACAGATTACAGCCCATCCATGCCTTCTCATCCAGTTGATGCCATCTACCTCTCTCCCTCAGCCTTTCCTCCCTTCTGGATGAACAGGCTATAATATCTAACTCCTCCAATGCATTATTTTGAAGATGGGGCAGAAGCTAGACTTTCAACTCATTCCACTCTGTATCTACCACTCTTCCTGGTTTTAGCTCCATGGAACAATTTGCCTCTGCCCCCACCCCCAGTCTCCACTCCCACCCACCAGACTTTTCTGCCTCTATTGTCTCCTTCCATTAGATTAGATTATAAATTCCACAATAGCAGTTTTTCTTTTTATTAATTGTATCCCCAATACCCCAATAACATAGCAGAGAGACTAGCATATAGTAGGTGCTTAATAAATATTGGACTGGATTGGATTCAACCATTCTATATATCTTTCAGTAAATCCTCCACAAAGGATCCAATCAACATGCTGGCAGTTTTCAACTAGATTTCTTGACCTTAATCAAACAATCTCTGTATAATCTGTTGCTTGACCTTCTTTACCGCTTCCTCCTCTCTTTGATGATAGTGTACTATTTTGTACCTATGATCTATGGTTCTAACATGCTGCAGTTTATTAGTCACCATACATTTTTACATATTTACAGTACACATTTATTAGTCACTCTTTGGGTAACCTGCAACATTGATTCTTAGAAGATTATAGTATTCCATGACTGATGATCATATAATAGTATTAGAAAAAAGATGAGTTTGTTTTGAGGAAAAGTTTGAGGTTATTAAAAGTGTGAATGATTCCCCAAATACAACCTTGCTAGCTTTCTTCCTCTTTTCACTTCTAAGCCCAGCTTTTAATCCATCTGTATTATCTGTCTTTGATACATGTAGGGTTGGACTGGATCTGTGGATTATCCATTCAATTACATACCATGTTTTGAATCATTAGCATGCTTCATTCACTTTATTGTGTGAGCTAATGAAACAACTACCCTGCACTCCCCCTTCCTCCTAAGAACCAGGAAAGTTTAAAGGATTTAGAGAAAATCTGACTTTGTTTCCTTCTCTGCTGAGTCAAAGATCCCATGGGTCCTTTCCTACCAGTAGATGCTTTTCTACTGAAGATGAGAAGCCCCTCCCATTCCCTTCTCTCCTCCCTGCTATTGCCCCCTCCATTCTGCAGGGACATTTATTTGAAGGGACATTTAACTTACTTTGCTTCTTCAAAGTGGATTTTTTTTTTCTTCTCTATTTCTCTCATGCAGTTGTTCCCTGTTCCTGAAAATGGTACATTCTCTATATCATCTCACAACCAGTAGTTCCAAGAGAGAAATGAAGCTTCTAACACAAAACCAAATTGCAAGTTTCCCTAGATAGGTCATTTCTGCTTCTGCCTCTTTCTGGAACCAATTTCTGGCCTTTGAACATTCTCTTTAATCACACCCCACCCCCCACATAGAGAAGGTAAGGGGAAGAACAAGTGTTGCAATCACATGTTCATTAGATTCAGGTATTTATTTCTTATCACATTGAAATCTAGCATCATATAGAATTGGCCTTATTCCATTTTCTGGACCTGTTTAGTCCAATAAGGAAGATTAGTTTCTTCTCTATTATTTTTCTACAATCCAGTCAGCACTTATGCTATTTTCTACTATGCTGTAGAAATGATTTACACAAATGTTTATCTGTGCACTCACTAATGTAAGTGCCTTAAATTATTGTTTAAATGGGAAACTCTAATAAATGCTATGACTTCATACCAAATGTGGCACCTAATTCTTGTCAATTATGTGTGGTTTGAGGTAATCCAGGATAACACATTTTCCCCATTACACTGACAAAATACAATTGACTGCAGAAGTAATAAAAATAAAGATAATAACAAATGTGTATTAAATGCCAACAATTCAGCAGACACTTTCTCTAGAAGATTTCAGGCTTAGAATAGGACTATCATCTGGGCAATTTAGGAAACATTGACCTAAAGTACAATGCCTGTAACTCAGGCAGTTTCTTTTTTTGGTGGTATCAGTATGTGTACGTGTTAGGGAGAATCTAAAACAGATTTATATAGTCTAGTCATTTTTACTTCTGTGCACCATTATAAAATAACACTCTTTTATTTCTAGTGCCATATTATTTAGTTATTGGCCATTCATGTTTCAAATGCAATTCTTTTCTCCAATGAAATTATAGAGACATTTGTGAGAATAGTGACTGACAAGGAATTAGAGGAGAGGTTAGGAAAGTGATCATAGATTGTCCATTAAGTATCACCTGGGGAATTTTCATTCTGATAGCTTTATTTTGTCATTAGACACTTGGAAGGTGATAAAAAAGACTTTTGTGGGATCCTCACACAATTGACCACTTCCCACCAAAGTACCCAAAATACAGGCTATGAAAAGAACATATATTGAAAGTGAGTCATTAGGGCAGTTAAAATTCTTTGCCTACTGATGATACTGAGGGATCTTTGAGATTTTCAATAATGGTTATTATCTGAACTTTTGAATGAATACATAAAGTAGAAAAGGAGTGTGACATTCTTGGATTATGAAAGGGAAAACATTTTTTCTCTATCTCCCTCCTTCCCGCACCTTTGTCTTGCTGTCTCTGTCTGTCTGTCTCCCCTCTTTCCCCTCCCTTTATCTGTTTCTCTTTCTCTCTGCCTCTCTCTCTAGATGTGACTCTTTCTCTCTCTCTCCTCTCCCTTTGCCCTCCTCTTTTCCTGTCTTCCTGTATATTTCCTTCCTTTGCTCTCCGTCTCTCCTCTTATCTCTGTGTCTTTCTTTCTATCTCTTTGTATCCCTCTACCATGAGTCTGTAGATAAAAATACTCCTTTTTTGCATTGCTGTCACTTTCCAATTACCTATCCACCACCTCCCCCCCCCCCTAAAACACTGTTATAACAAAGAGAAAAACTCAGCAAAACAAATCAACACACTAACCTTGTCTGGAGATTCTTCTGTACCTATAGTCCAATTAACTAATGAATTAATCCACAAATATTTATTAAATGATATTATATGCCTGTCACCATATCAGGCGCTATGGGTACAAAGAAAATAAAGAAACTGTTCCTTTTATTCTGAGGATAATGCATTCTATCAAATGAGATGATATTTGTAGAGCACTTCACATAGTACCTGGCACAGAGAATGTGGTTTATAGTAATAGTCGTAGCAGTAATAATAATACCAATATCATCACTCATATGCTAAGAAGAGGTAAACAGTACTTTAACTCCTCTGAATTTATGAGAATTTTGCGATCTTTCTCAATGCAATTTTATTTTATATTGTGATCATTACATAAATTGTTATCTTGGTTCTGTTTACTTAAAATACTATGTAAAATGCAAGTCATTTTATCACTATTATTATTTTTATTATTAATACTCTCTATGCATTAGGTCCTACAGATCTTCCTAAATTTCTCTGAATTCTTCATATTTGTCATTTCTTATGAAGCAATAATAACTGATTACATTATTATTTTGGGTGGCTAGGTAGTAGGCTGTTGGGCCCAGAGTCAGGAAGACCTGACTTCTAATCTGCCTTCAGACACTTACTAGATGTGTGACCTTGGTAAGTCACTTAACACTTTGCCTCAGTTTCCTCATATGTAAAATGACCTTGAAAAGGAAAGGGAAAACCACTCCAGTGTCTTTCCATGACAACCCAAAATGGGAATCACAAAGATTTGGATACAACTCAAAGACTGCACAACAAACAACTATATTACTATATCACAAATTAAAGAAGAGATGAGAAGACACTTTCCACATTGCTTTACAGATTTGTGATCCTGGGCAAGTTACTTATCCCCTATTTGCCACAATTCCTTCACCTGTAAAAGGGTATATCTCATAGAAGTAGCATTTTAAAATGATAGTGAGATAGCATTTTTAAAACTGCTTAACACAATGCACAGCACAGAGCACGTACTTAATAAATGTTTATTCAATTTCAATTCTTTACTATTGCAAAAAAGCCAGACAATATTTTTGCATCTATGACATCTTTCTTTTTTTCTTTGACTCCTTTGGGATATATGTGAGAACAATATGTTCTCAACACCCTTTGAAACCTTAGAAGCTTTTGGATAATATATAAGTAGCCTAGTCTACTTGCCCTTGGACCTAGATGGTTCTGTAGGAGAAAGTGAAGCTGGTGACTTTGCACAGTCCTCCCTCACTGAAATTTAACTCTCTGGCATGTTATGTCATCACTTCCCTGATGTCATAGTCCCTTTGAAAGCCAAGGATAAATCGCAACAAGAAGTAGCCTATATCTCAAATGCCCAGGGACTTCCTGCTGTTCTATGGCTTACTGATAGTTCCAATCATATCAGATGAGGTTTCTTTTAGCTTTAAATATATGATATTTTGAATTAAAAATGGCATCCAGACTTTTCTTTCTTGAGCAGTAGGTTTACAAGATTGAGAGCTGGAAAGGGCCTTAGAGAGCATGTAGCCCATCCTCATAATTTTAAAGACAAGGAAACTGAAGTCAAGGGAGGTTAAGTGCCATGTACAAATTCACAAAAGTGAAAAAATAACAGAGATGAGAGATGAACTCAGGTCTTTAGGATCCAAATTCAGTGATTTTTTCATTATGGTATAAATACTCTCCATTTGTAAAACTTCTTTCTTTTATAAGAAAATGTTCTTTTTTATCTGTTTTATCATAGCATCTTATGGACAATGGGACCTTTTCATCTAAATTGAAGCTGTAACCTTCCATAGGTGATGTCTCCCTCCTTGGAATAATATGAACTTCTTAAGGGCAGGGACTGTCTTTACTCTCCCATTTATATCCCAGCACTTTAGCATAGTGTTGTGTATACAATGAGCAGTTAATAAGTACTTTATTCATCCTTGCACTCATTCATACTTTCACTGTGGCCAAACCTATATTCATATTGACATAATCCAATTGAGAGTACCTTGGAAAAGACTCTAGTTTTGGAGTCAAAAGGCTTGTTTTCATATTTTATCTCTCTACTAATCATCTACGTGGTCTTAAGTTTTACTAATAACTCCATGTCTTAATTTCTTCATCTGTAAAATGAGCTATGATTTTAAGATCTTCTACTTGTTAGACTAGTATAAGTGCCACACCTACAATGCAGTACAGCCTTTCAACAGTCAGGTGTATCTGATATAAGAATTTTACCTACAGAGTTTTACAAGTCTTAATTCATCTCACTCTAGTGAGCGCTTACACCAAGAAAATATTGTCATTATTATTGTTTTTAACTTGTCTGGACCTCTGATTTTTTGTCAGATCATATCTTTAAGTGCTACTGTTATATTTGCCAGGGGCACTGAAAGATTAAATGATTCACCCATAGATACAGAGCCAGTAAGAGTCAGAATTGAACTTGAACCCTTTCTATTCTGATGCAGAGGTATGATTCTTCTCCAACTGCCTCTCTCTTATTCATAGAGATATGTATAGGGCTGGAGAGCAATTTGGAACTATGCCCAAAAAGTTATCAAACTGTGCATACAATTTGACCCAGCATTGCTGCTATTGAGTTTATATCCCAAAGAAATACTAAAGAGCGGAAAGGGACCTATATGTGCCAAAATGTTTGTGGCAGCCCTTTACGTAGTAGCTAGAAACTGGAAGATGAATGGTTGTCCATCAATTGGAGAATGGTTGGGTAAATTGTGGTATATGAAGGTTATGGAATATTATTGCTCTGTAAGAAATGACCAGCAGGACGAATACAGAGAGGCCTGGAGAGACTTACATCAACTGATGCTGAGTGAAATGAGCAGAACCAGAAGATCGCTGTACACTTCAGTGCTGTATGAAGATGTATTCTGATGGAAGTGGAAATCTTCAACATAAAGCAGATCCAACTCACTTCCAGTTGATCAATGATGGACAGAAACAACTACACCCAGAGAAGGAACACTGGGAACTGAATGTAAACTGTTAGCACTACTGTCTATCTACCCAAGTTACTTATACCTTCAGAATCTAATACTTAATGTGCAACAAGAAAATTGGATTTACACACATATATTGTATCTAGGTTATACTGTAACATATGTAAAATGTATGGGATTATCTGTCATCTAGAGGAGTGAGCAGAGGGAGGGAGGGGATAATTTGGAAAAATGAATACAAAGGATAATGTTATAAAAAATTACTCATCCATATATACTGTCAAAAAATTGTTATAATTATAAAATTAAAAAAAAATAACCAAAAAAAAGAGAGATACGAATAGGGGCTGAACCTGCAATTTGACTGGTATGGAGAAATATGGGATGAATATAGTCCCTCTGCCAATACAGGATGGTGCCTTCTCTAAAGACTTGCCTATAACAGAGATGGCAGGCCTTATTGTAGCCAGCAATGCTCCCAAATATTGCCTGAATATTATTAAAATGAAATTGCAAAATATTTAACAAAATAACAAAAACAGTAGAAAATACATGATGTTTTTATGTATTTTTTCTAAGTCAATATGCTGTTCTCAGAAATTCTTATATATGATTTAGAGGCCCCTCATTCCTCATGAGTTTGATATCATTGGCTTAAAGAATTGAGAAGTTATAGGACTTCTCCAAGGTCACATAGCTTCAAATGTTTGATATGAAAACATCAAAAGCAAACCAATCTTTTTCTAAAGTTCCTGATGTTTCCTAATTTCAACAGCAAGATGATTTTTTAAATCATATTATATGGGGGGCAGCTAGGTGGCGCAGTGGATAGAGCACCAGCCCTGAATTCAGGAGGACCTGAGTTCAAATTTGGTCTCAGACACTTAACATTTCCTAGCTGTGTGACCCTGGGCAAGTCACTTAACCCCAACCTCAAAAAAAAAAAAAAATCATATTATATGAGAGACTTCTTCTCTTGAGGGACCCATTCATTTTCATTTGATATAACATTTAAGGGGTTTTCTCAATAACATAATTTTCTCTGGTTAAAAACTGCAAGAAGTATATATGTCTAGGCAGAGTTGGGTTACATTCAGGTTCAGTGTTTCAGTATTTGATAGTATGCTATCTTTAGAGAAGAAGAAGAAGAAGAAGAACAAGAACAAGAAGAAGAAGAAGAAGAAGGAGAAGGAGAAGGAGAAGGAGAAGGAGAAGGAGAAGGAGAAGGAGAAGGAGAAGGAGAAGGAGAAGGAGGAGAAGGAGAAGGAGAAGGAGAAGGAGAAGGAGAAGGAGAAGGAGAAGGAGAAGGAGAAGGAGAAGGAGAGGAAGAGGAAGAGGAAGAGGAAGAGGAAGAGGAAGAGGAAGAAGTGGAAGAAGTAGAAGAAGTGGAAGAAGTGGAAGAAGTAGAAAGAGAAGATGAAGAAGAAGAAAAATGATCAAACAACTGGAGAGGAAAGATTTTCAAAGAAAAGTCCAAAAAAATCAGCAAAAAAAGACTGGAGAGGAAACTAAAGAAGAAAAAGAGGGATTGAGGAACACTAGCAGAAGAAAACAAAATGAGAAATAACTTCAAGTGGCACATGAGAAAGAAATGAGAATTGAAAATGGAGAAAAGCTTAGGGGAGAGTTGACAGCATAGGCAGGATAGGATCACTGACAGAGTTCTTTGAACCCCAATGCTCTCTTCAACCTGGCCATTTCCAGAGATGGATTAGCAAATTAATATTAGCAGAGCATAAAGTTGCTGACTGGGGTGGCGGTGAGTCACCTTGGGCTTCATCAGCATTGCTAAACATCGCCCATAACCTTCCCATTATCACGGAGGGTCTGCACAGCACCAGACCCAACTGCTCCAATAATTTCAATTACTTTCCCTGACAAATTTTATGTTTCATGTATTTTACTGGCCTGATAATTATGATTTCTCTCATTTCTCGCTATCGAGCTTAATGGGTTCCAGCATGAGTGTGCAGTTTCAGAAATGAAGTTCCACTTGAATTCACAAGTTATTATCTACTTTCATTAATGGAATTGGAATAGAGAGAGTGGGAAAGAGATAAAGGATGAGAAAGAAGGAAAAGATGAGTGAGAGGGAGGAGGAGGAAAGAATAAGAAAAAGCAAAAGGCCAAGAGTGAAGAAAAACCTGTCAACTGAAAGGGGGAAGGGGAGAGAAGGAGAGGGAGAAAATACCAGAGCTAAAGTGTAGATAACAATGCCCAAGCAATCACAGTGATAAAGTCAGTTAGAGTCTTTCTTTTTTGTTCCACACATATGTCTCTCTCTCTCTCTCTCTCTTTTTTTTTTTTCCTCTGGAAGTCATTCCTCTCAGAATTTTAATCATCTAGTACTCTCTACCTACCCCACCCCTCTTCATCTGACCTCTCCTGAAAAACAGGATCTCTCTTCTTTCTCTTCCCACTTCCAACAGCACCCTCTTTAACACTTTGTGGATAAGTCTCTGGCAACAGTTTAATGTATAGGACTAATTAAATGACTGGTCCAGGACCACTAGGAAGGGTCAGTGAAGATATTTAATCCCAAACATTCCAGACTCTATTACCATCACTCTATCTAATATACTAACATGTCTTCACCAAAAGGAGTCAATAAACCTAACAAATTCTCTGTGAGATGTAAATTATTGACACTGCTTAATAGCTTTCCTCTTTTTGAAGTAGTTATCTTTTAACTGGGTACAACAAGCCTTAAGGCAAAGGATGGACTCTCCAATCACCCAATTTCAGGCATCTGAGAGCTGGAGAAAAGAATTATTGGGATCTGGGGAAAATATTTCGATTGCGTTTAAAATCACATAGGTGACTGCCAATTCTAAAGGACTGAAGCTGGGGGTACAGAATGAGATAGTAGAAACAAAGCCATAACAAGAAATCAGACTTTTAAATAAAGACATAAATTAAAACATCAAGGAAAAAAATCCTTCATTGATCCAGACTTGCAATTAATTGAATGGATGCAATATGTAAGATTCCAGATTTGAATTCCATCCTCTGACTACAGAGCAGTTCTCTTTCTACTGTGTCATGATAAAGCCTTTGCAGTTTGTATTCTATGTGAGTAAATACACATCAAGTAATGGATTGTTTAAATTAAGGCAATGTGATCTAACTGAAAGAATACTAGATTGGGATCCAGAAGACTTAGGTTTGAACCTGAAGTCTGTTTCTAGCTACTTATGTTAATTTAGGCAATTTACTTCCTACCTCTTTGCTTCTGTTTCTTCATATATAATAGGAAAACATTGAACTAGAAGAGTTATTTCAAAGAAAAAAATTATGAATTAAATTCAATTCATTAAACATTTATTAAATGCCTACTATGTGCCAGGCACTGTGTTAAGCAATGGAGATACCTAAAGAGGCAAAAGAAAAAAAATAAGAAGGCTTGGGGAAGGCTTCCTATAGGAAGTAAGATATTACCTGATAAGAACATCAATCTGATATTTATGCATATTTTTCGAAGGGAGGCACAGATTCAGGGAGAGGAGAGAAGAGACAGAAACAGAGAGACAACTCCAAATTGGCCTAGTTCCCATGTATTCTAGGCCATATCTCTTCTCCAAGAAAATCCAAAGAAATTTAATAGGCATCTGGAAAAGGAAAATTGTCATGGTATGTTGTTTGGGGCTAACATTGCAGAAGTATAGTCACTACTCAATTTCTTCACTGACTATAGCCTCCTTCCCTCTTCAGGGTTAGAAGAAGAATCTTACTCTAAGGAATCTCCATATAGATATCCCTCCCAGATAATAGACTATATGCACATCCTTTGGGCGGGTCACAAAGCAATCACTTTTGGGGCTAGTTGGTGGCATAGTGGATAGAGTGCCAGGCCTAAAGTCAGGAAGACCTGAGTTGAAATCCAGCCTCAGACACTTATAGTTGTGTGACCATGGGTAAGTCACTTAATCCTGAATATCTCAGTTTCCTCATTTGCAAAATGAGCTAGAGAAGGAAATGGTAAACCACTCCATTATCTTTTGCCAAGAAAATTCCATAGGAGATCACAAAGGGTTGGATATAACTAAACTTAATACCTGAGTTTATCTCCCTTAATTCATTTAAAAAGAAAGCTTTAGCTCTTGTTCTAGCCAGTTTTCTAAAGATAAAAATCTAGAAAGTATTTTAAGCTTGAGAAAAAAATGATTTTAGTAAAAATAAAAAGGTGCTTTTAAAATCTATGATTCCATACTGTTAAGTTCCCTTCTAGATGAGATGACCAATCATATTTTTCAAATCTTCTTTCATTTATTCAACAAGTGTTTATTTTAGCACTACTGACAAAATACTGTACTTTGCTCAAAAAGATAGAAGGCTAGTCTTGCTCAGCTTGGAAGAGCTGATGTCCGTTTTCCCTCGAGCTTCAAGCAAAGGGAAAGGGAATTGAGACCAGGAACAAAACAAAGGCTCATTGCCAAAGCAGAAGATTCGCTTGGGAGCTGGACTAAATTCAAATGCAGGCACATCAACCTTTGCTTTTCTGAGAATGTCAAATGTCAAGAAAAACGGTAAACAAGTTGCTGTATGAGATGTCCACTCAGTTTCAGCATGGCATGTTATGCATTTGTCCAATTTCCACAAAGCAATTGCTTGACTAAGGCAATATTAGTGGACCATAGAGTGTTAGGGCAGTTAAAAATACCATTTTAAATGAGGGTTGGCCCTAGGGATTTTTCATAGTGTATGAACAACTGAATTTGACTTCCCAAGGTCATTGAGTTCTACATTAACCCAGAAGGACCACATGTAGGCAGGAGTTAAGAAATTTGACATTGTCGCCCCTCCAGACTCATTATCCTTTACAACTGCCCACTCTGAATCTGTCAATCTTGACACAGAAACATTTGAATGTTCAAAAACAGATGGTGAGGAGAATAACCTAAGGGTACCCACAGTTACTGTGCCCAGAAATCAGCAAACCTCTAGTATGCAGGGAATCTGTGTTTCTACAAATAAGATGCAAATCTAGAGTTCCAGGAATGACTGATGCAAATGTAGTCCGTCCATGCCAGTGTTAAATTACCTTGTTCATGGTCTCTACATCTTCTCAAATGGAAAACATATTGGAGTATGGACAATCCTTCCTCAATGTCAGATCTTTACTAAATATTACCAGAATATTCCTTTATATTTTGGTAATTCTTATTTGCTTGGTGATTGCAAAATGCAGTAAACACAAACAAATGGGAAAAAGATGAATAAATGAATGAATGAATGTTTTTCAAGTAATAGTTAAATGAATGCAACTTGGAACAGAAAAAAAGGATTAGATCACTGTAGAGAGATTGGATGAATATTGTTGGATAACCATCATTTTAAAGGGTAACTATAGATTTCCTTTCATACTAATCATATTATTGAAGGATAACTCAGAGAAGGAAATGACAAACCATTCCAGTATCTTTTTCAAGAAAACCCCAAAATGGGGTCACAAAGAGTCAGACATGAATGAGGCAACTGAACCCTGAACTTTAATAACTAGACAAAAATAAAATTTATTTAGAAGAACAAAAAGTCCAGATTTTCAAATAGATTAATAAACATTTTCAAAGTCTTGAAAAGTGAAAATTCCTACACATAAAGTAAAATTTCCTTAATGAACTAAAACAACTTCATGAAATACTTGAAGACTAAAGCATCTTTCTAATTTCTACCTGCAGGAGTTCAAGGACTTACAGAAATTAATGAAATATTTCCTTGCTCTTACTTTTTTGCAAGAGAAACTGAAGGACACCAATTCCCTTGTCAAACACTTAAGGTTACCTAGACTTGTTTTCTTTATCATGTGAAATTTAAAAAAAAAAAAATTTGTTCAGTAGGTACAGGATTACAGACAATTGTTTCTGAATGTGGAATTCACTTGAAAAAACTCCACTGCATGACAGTCTAATGAAGTATATATCCATTCAATCAATCATTGTTCTTCCTTTCTTCCTGAAGAGGACCATCAGGAAGGTGATGTCATGACTTGTGTGTGAACTGGATTTAATCGAGGGAGGGCTGTGCAAAGTCACAAAACTCAATCTTTCCTCCAGAGCTATCTGATCCAGTGGTAAGATATAGATCAGGAGCAGTGGTGATGGCCCAATATAATGGGCCTTAGCTTTTTTTAAGCTAAGGTCTTTAACAGGTCTCAGTTTGACTGATTAAGTCAAGTGATAAAGGTTAAGTAAGAAAAGAAGCGAAGAATCATGTCTTTGATCTGGCCAAAAAACAAAATCAAAATCAATCTGAGAGGGAAAAACCCTCAGGATCTCTGGCCAAAACAGAAACAAAGTGCTATTTACATCCACTTTGAATTCGCCTGAGACCTACTGATGGCCAGTCAGTGACAGCCAGCATTTATAAAGCACCTGTTATGTGGAGAGCACTGTACTGAGTAACGGTGATATAAAACCACAAGTAAAAATAGCTCCTTCCTTCCAGAAACTTGTCAGTATACTAGGGGAGATAATATGGACACAAAAACACATATAAAGCTCCTGAGTGATGGGAAGGCACTAGCATTTAAAGTAGCCAGGAAATATTTCAAACAGAAGGGGGTATTTGAACTGAGTATTGAAGGAAACTAGGGAATTTGAGAGCCAGAGGTAAGTAGCCAGAGTGTTCTTTTCAAGAATGTTCACTGTCATGGAGATGAGAGATGATAGACTTTGTCTGAGGAGCACAAGGAGTTTGGTTTGACTGAATTACAACATTCATGGAGGGAGTATGTACAATAAAGTTTGAAAGGCAAGTTGTAGCCAGGTTGTAAATGGTTTTAAATGACAAATGGGGGAGTTCATATTGATACTGGAAGTAATAGATTCCTATTGGAGCTTAGTGATTAAGGAAGTGAGTAAATGGCATGAAGAACACTGTGGTGTGTAAAATCATAATACCTTCAGTAATAATATTTTGTAGTAACTATAGAGTTGTAAGGATCAGTCATTCAGTCAATTAATTAATCAAGTACCTACTATGTGCCAGCTCCCCTGGGCTAAGTGTTAAACAGTACGAATCATACAACTTATTTGGATTATTTTGCATACCTTAAAGCCTATATATATGCTATTTATTATTAGCATTTAGACTGAGAGGAAATTAAAAAAAAAAAACAATCAGGTTCCAACCTCCAGAAGCTTAAGTATAGGGGAAAAAAGATAAAACTTAAAGACAAAAAAGAGAGGGTAAAGAGTATAAGTGGTACAAGGATAGGGAAAGGACCTGTGATTTTGCTAGTTTAGAGAATCTTCTTTATGAGGAAACTCCCTCTTTACCAATTCATGTTAGCACATTACTGCATTTTAAAATGTTGTCCGGGAACATTCAAAGTAAAAGTGACTTGCCTGGGGTTACTTTGGCAGTGACAAAAATCCCCATTTGTAGTAATCTCATACAATCCTCTCCTTGAGAGACACAAAAAATATGAAAGACAAGAGGCAGAAAAGATCACTTCTGATTAGGAAAAATTAAATAAAGCTTCATATAGTGATAGAGGAGATGACATTTGACCTTTGGTTTTATAAATTAGGTTGAATTTCAAAATGAGAAAATCCCTGCAATGATTTAGGAGAAAAAACTACTTTGATATCTCTTGCCCTGCTTGTCTAGGCCCAGTTTTATCAAATGGGTAACTGTCATGATGACTTAGTAGTTAGAATATTAGACTTGGAATCATGAAAACCAGAAGCCAAATTCTGCCTTTGATACTTGTTAACTCACCCTCAGAAAAGTTATTTAGCATCTCTCAGACTAAATTAATTTCTTCATCTTTAAAATGGCAATAATAATAGCATGTGCATCATAGTGTGTTGTGAGAATTAAATTCACCATTAATACAATATGTGTGTATGTTGTATACACATGTATTATATATATATATATATTTATTATTGTTATCATCATCATCATCATCATCATTATTATCACTAATAATACTCTTGCAAATGTGTTAGGATTACAAGGTGATAAGAGATAAGTTGAGACAGCAGTCTGGAAGGATAACTTAGAGACAACTGGACCTTCACACAAATGACCATCTGGAACCAGCCCAAATGGATTTACTTTATTTTTTACCCTCAAAATTCTTGTAATTAAAACAATAATAATAACAATAAAAATTATCCTGTCTCTTGCAGTACCTGATAATAATAAATAATATTTAAATAATTGCTTATCCAAAGTTGGATAGAACTTTAGAAATCATCTAATCCAATGAATTAATTAAACCTCTAAAGAATCTCCTTTATAGCATCTCCACAAGTAACCAATACTATCTATCATTTAACTTTCCTAAGCCTCAGTCTCTGCATTCACATTTTCTTTCTCAAGAGTTTTCAAGGCCATCACTGTTACACAGAAAAAACAAACAAACAAACAAACTTTTATTCTTTCATTATTAACTAAAATAATCTGCTCTTTTCAGCTTATCATTTGATACATATTTTCTTGCAACTCAATTGTGGCTCTCATACTTGAAAAGTTCAAAATATATAGTAATGTATATTGGCCTAGTCTTCCTATTTCCAAACTCTCTACTTTCCAATACATCTTGAATAATTTTCCTAAGTAATCATCATAAAGCAAAAAAAAAAAATGACCTTGTAACTCTGCTTCTCAAAAATCTTCAGTGACTCCTCCCAAATATCTATAGGATAAAGTACAAGTTCTTAACTTTACTAGCATTAGCTTTTAAGTGCCTCGACAAGGACTTGTAGAAACTTATTTCATACTGCTCCTCTATTTCTAATAAATAAGAATATTCTCTGAAAAAAATAGACCTCTCATTTCTATGAATTTATAATTTCCCTCCCCATCCTTCCTTCTCCATATCTAGAATCCACTACCTTTCCTCTGTCTTCCTCTCGTTGTTTATTCATTATCTTTTTTATAGGCTTATCTCAGTTGTTTTTTCCTTCAAGAAGTCTTTTCTGTTTCCCTCAACTGCCTTATGTACATACACACATACATAAATATAGTACTACACATCTATATTTATGTATAATATTTATCTAGATATTTTCTCCCTCACAGAGAACATAAACACCATAATGGCAAGGATTGCTTAATTTTTTTGTTTTTATTTTTGTAGCTTCTAGTTATCTAAGCAGTCTCTTGATAAATTATTGTTAAATTGAATCTATAACAACCACACTTTGACAAATATCTAGATAACAAATACACCCTGAGTCCAATTAACATTCCACCTCAGGCTATGCTCAGCCTACTTTCCGGTGTTCTTAGATTCATCTGCCCCCAGAGAAGTTTCTATCTGAAGTCCTGCCTCTCACAATATGACAGATACTTTACTCAAACACACATGTATACACTTGGGCTGCCCCATACACACACACACAAACACAAAATTTCCACTACATCATCTCTTGGGATCTTTAAATTAGGTTATAATCTCATCTATCTAGGATAATTTAGATGTGGGTCTGCCCAGAGGGATAACACTGGCTAGATGAAATTTCAATATTTCTCCCTAAAGGTATAGAAATTATTCCCTCTTGCAAAATCACAATAATATTCTAAGCAATTCACAAGAGATGCAGATGTCCAACAATCAGTGTAGTTGAATTTGTAAAGTTTTTTTTTTTTTTTTTTTATCATTATGAGAGAACAAAATGATTTTTCAGAAAGGATCACATATTTAGAGCTGAAGGAACCTTAAAAGTCATTGGATCCTCTCCCATCATTTTCTAGATGATTAAGTGAAATGACTTGAAGGGAAATGTCATACAGGGTCTTTGGTAACATTTGAATCCAAGTCTTCCTAAGGCCAAATTGAATACCCTCTCCACTATCCTAAGTGGGGCAAAAATCAGTTAGAGCTCACTGGACTTAGATTACTGGATTCAAAAACAAGAGAGTGATTAATGTAATTGTTAAAACCATTTCAACTGGAAGAAAAAGGAAAGCCAGAAAGTGCTAATGCGCTTTGCTTATATAATAAATAGTCAAAAAGAGTGATGAATATCAAGGTCAATTCTATCACTAATCATTCTTTTTTATTTTATAAACATATGTAAAAATAATTTTTCAACATTGATCCTGGAATAGCTTTGTGTTTCTGATTGTCCCCTCCTCCCTTCAACCCTCCTCCCCTAGATGGCAAGCAATCCAATATATGTTATACATGTTAAAATATATGTTAAATCCAATATGTATAAACCTATTTATACAGTTCTTTTGCTGCACAAGAAAAATCAAATCAAAAAGGAAAAAAAATAAGAAAGAAAACAAAATGCAAATGAACAACAGCAAAAAGAGTGAGAATGCTATGTTGTGGTCCACAATCAAATGCCACAGTCCTCTCTCTGAGTGTAGATGGTTCTCATTATCACAAGATCATTGGAACTGGCCTGAATCATCTCATTATTAGAAAGAGTCATGTCCATCAGAATTGATTGTCTTATAATGTTGCTGCTGTGTGCAGTGATCTTCTGATTCTGCTCATTTCTCTTAGCATCAGTTATATGAGTCTCTCTAAGCTTCTCTGAAATCATCTTGATTGTTCTTACAGAACAATAATATTCTTTAACATTCATATACTATAACTTATTTAGCCATTCTCCAATTGATGAGCATCCTCTCAGTTTCCAGTTTCTTGCCACTACAAAAAAGGGTGGCCACAAGCATTTTTTCACATACAGGTCCCTTTCCCTCCTTTAAGATTTCTAAGGCCAGTAGTAACACTACTGGATCAAAGTGTATGCACAATTTGATAACTTTTTGAGGATAGTTCCAAATTGCTCTCCAGAGTAGCTAGATCTGTTCGCAATTCCACCAACAAGGTATTTGACTAATCATTTTTAAAGGAAAAGAAAAACAGTGAAATTTCAGATCTTTTAACTTCATGGTAATATGGATCTTGTTCATAAAGATGTATATACACAACATATTTTTAACATACTGTTATTGCTTTTGTTCAGTCATTCAATTGTGTCTGATTCTTTGTGGCCCCATGGACTATGGTCCTTCTATCTTTCACTGTCTCTAAAAAACTGTGTAATCCCATCTTCAATGTTTCTATGATACTATCTAAACATTTTATCCTCTGCCATTCCCTTTTCCATTTGCCTTGAATTTTTCCCATCATTAGGACCTTTTCCAATGAATTCCATCTTCTCATTATGTAGCCAAAGTATGTAAGCTTGAACTTCATTATTTGATCTTTCAGGGAATAGTCTCAATTAATTTCTTTAAGTTTTGATAACTATAACATATGTACCTATATAGCATAGCATATTTTTGTTTTAAATATATGAACACATGCCATTTAAGACTCACATGAAATTGTCATCTCCAATTGAAAAACCATAGAATTTCATAAATAGAAAGGGCCTTGAAGCCATTTAGTTCAAATTGTAGGTAAAAGGATCAAATCTGATCTGATGCCATTGATATAATGAATTTCTCAATAATGATATGCCCCTTAATAGCACAGGTTGTCATCTAGGGATGTAAAGTTAGGGATTTTCAACCTAGGTTTGTTCTGTTAAAAAAAAAAAAAATAACAAAAATAAAACCTGGTTCCTCAGTTTGAGTTTCTCTACTTTTTTTTTGTGAAACAAAGGTTGGAATGGCTTTCATATAAATGTCTTTTATTTATTTATAATTATCAAAAATATTTTCCTTACATCGAATCTAAATTTACTTTATTGAAACTTTTTAACATCTCATAATTCTATCCTTTGAAGCTAAGTTTTATGAGCTTTCCATATGATGGCTCTTGGAAGGTACTCTTTTCCTAAGTCTTCTATACTCCACAATTAAAAAAACAAACAAATAAAAAAACCAGTTCTTTTAGATAGTCTAGTATAAAATATTCTTTAATCCTTTCTCACCTTAATCATTCTGTGAGCCACATACTTTGTATTTCCAAAGAAGCATACTGGTAGAAATGTGGCTAATATTCAATTTCTAGCAATTTTCTTAGCATCTTGTAGGTTCAAACTATAGGTAGCATATGTGTTTAATCATTCTTTAATATTTTATTTTAGAATGTGAACTTCTAACAACAAACTGCAAAGTAGATGTTATTTTTTTAAATTTACAGATGAAGAAATAAAGGTTAAAGAGACTTGCCAGAGATAAAACATGTAGTAAATGTCTGAGGCAGGTATTTTAAATGTATGTCTTCTTGACTTTACTGAGTTTGTGAGTGAAGATCTCTATCTATTAGACATAACAGCTGTGAGTTTGAACCAGGAATGTGTCAGAGCAGTCATACCAGCTTCTGAAATTCTCAAATTTTAACTGTAATCACTTATGCCTTTGAAACAGGCAAAAGCTCAAATCAAGTCTTCCTTCCTTCCTTCCTTCCTTCCTTCCTTCCTTCCTTCCTTCCTTCCTTCCTTCCTTCCTTCCTTCCTTCCTTCCTTCCTTCCTTCCTTCCTTCCTTCCTTCCTTCCTTCCTTCCTTCCTTCCTTCCTTCCATTATTATTCTTTCTTTCCTTTATGTAGATGATTTCTAGGTTTAATAAAATGACAGGGAGAAAAATATTAATAGTGTAGATTAAATTTTAAAATGTGTTCAGAATATGTTTTTTTTTTTATTTTTTTTTTCCTTTTGTCCAGGAAGAGTTATTAAAATTTTCCAGCCCTCCACTGGTTGAACCCAACTCTCTCTGAGGCCACAGCCAGACTTTATCCATTACAATATCTGACAGCTATTTGTAATGGTGGATTTTTCCTCAGGGCAAGACCAAAGCTTCCACAGTAGAAGGCTGAGAAAAATAGATAAATGAGGCGCAATAGCTGCTAGAAGGCTTCATTTTAAATTATCCATTTGAACTGTGTGCATCTCTGTGCTAATATATGTATGTGAACTCTGATTACCGAAGTTCTGAGTTTTACTTGTCCAGAGAAGCTTCACCCTTTCAAAACAGGAGTTCTGTTCTTATGGACAAACTGGCTCCTCTCTCCCAATATTCTCTCTCCTTCTCTGTGCTTTAGCCTAAGGCATTTCTAAATTGCCTGGCTCCTGCTGTGTTATATTATCATTCAAGTTACTTAGCATGTTCTTATAGTCACTGTGGAAACTTTGATTGCTCTATAGATATATATTATTTATCAGATTTGCCACCTCCACCTTTTTCTGAATTTTCTTGTACTAAACTAATAAGGTAAATAAAAGATATAGAAGAGTCTGACTTCTTTTTAAAAGACCGACATCATTTTATAGTCTCTAGTTTAGATGTAGTTTTCATGCCTAATCCTGGCTCTAGCCCTTAGGATTTCTGTGACACAGTCCCTTAGCTTTCTTGAGTCTAAGTTTCCTCATCTATATAGATTAGATACAATAATAGTATGTGATTTTCTCTTTAGTAAAAGTTTTCCCTAGTTATGTAATGTCCTGAATACATATCATTGTGTTATAAAAACTCCAAGTGTCTTATCTCAATCCTTGCTGGGATAATTCTCCCTCTGTTTAAGCATTGTCCCTCACTTCACTGTCTCCTGCCCTTGGCCTTCTTATCTTGACCCTTATCCTGTCAGGACCAAGCTTTGATCCTTTCCTAGAATTATGGATTATTAGCTCACCCAGGGTCCTTGACTTCCCTTATCTGCCTTTGTTTCCCCTATAAGATTAGCTATATAAGTTCTTTGCCTTAATTGCTTGCTTCTGAATGCTTTGGACAAGAGTCCCATACAGCTGGCTAGCTTCAGCTAGTTTAAAAACTCTCCACAATTAAAAGATTAAAAACCAACTCTGTCTTGCCTCAGTTTCTCTGGCTTTACATTTGGAGGCCCTGCAAGAAATGAGATCTGAAAGCAAGGATTGAAGTAAGACACCTGGAGTTTTTATGACTCAATGGTATATATTCAGGGCATTATACATTTACCATTGTTTTGAAGTGCAAGAATTTTCCTTATAAGGTATATTGTTCCCTTAAAATCAAATAAAATAAGATGCCTTCTCTATTAAGTTCCTATTAAAACCCACAATCATAAATTAACTTGGTTAAGACTTCTTTCTCTTAACATGTCATTCTCTATTCTGCACAAGGTGACTATTTTGCCTTATCAGGTATTTATATCTTAGTGTGAAGTTAGATCTGAAAATCCTTGATTGGGGAACAGGTTTTTCTCTTTTCTCCCAAATGCTTAATTAGGAATGTAGTGTTAAGAAAGGATTTCAGAATTAGAGAAGGAACAAAAAAGGAGAAGTGGGTCACTAAAGAAAAAAGGTCTGATTACTCTGGGACTGTGCCTAGAGTTGACTCATTACCACAGAGGGTTGGGGACCTAAGCCAGCAGACTTGGATTTGAATTCTGCCTTACTAGAAGAATAAGCCAAGGTTGAAATCTCTAGATCTCAGTTTCCTTATCTGTAAAGAGATTTCATTCAATGATAGCAAAAAGTCCCTTTTGGCTTTAAACCTATGAGTTTGTGTTCTTCATTTCAACTGTATCTCTTAAAATCCAGAGAACTTGATTGCATGGTCTAAGGGTGCTGGTTCCCCACAGTAGCTGTACCACAATTTCTCCCCATGTACTTAAATGGATGGCACATCTCTTCTTGGCAGTTTTACCTTTAAGAGAATTGAAATAAGAGTGCAAGGGAAAATTGTAGTATCATGGGTGTAGTAGGCATAGAGTCAGGGGGAGCTCTCATTGCTAATTACAAACATAGCTCTTAATATATGACAAATACTCTGGTGAATGTTTAACAATTGTTATCTTCTTTGATCCTCACAATAACCCCATTAAAGTAGGTACTAATTAGAAAATTAGAAAGTCAAGGCAGAGAGGAAACGACTTGACTAGGATTACACAGCTGGATTTGAATTTATGGCTCTCTCCATTGTACCATTTCAATGACAGAACCCTGCTTCTGATCCATAGGGTATTTGAACTTTCTGAGCATCAGTTTCCTTATCTGTAAGACTGGAGTAATAAATAGCTGTAGCACATACCTTAAAGCTGTCCTTTAAAGAATAAAATGAGATCATGTATATAAAACAATTTGTAAATGTTAAAGTGCTAATCTGATGCCTTCTCTTATTTTCTATGACAATTTTTATGCTTCCTGGCCATGAGTAGTCAATGAAAATGAATTGAAGGAAATTAGAGGTAAACATATAGATCCTAGCCAAGCCCCAGTTGGTCATTGTTTAGGTCTTGATTGACTTAGAGTGAATGTTAATAACAGTCATTTCTGCTTTGGCCTGGAATCCTGAAGGTTTTCTCCTTCCAGATTAATTTATTTGTTTTTTAGATTGTTTTGTTTTTACTAACTGTCATTCTTTGTGTCACAATTGCTACCCAGCCTTAATGACTGAATGGGTACAGCCTTAGTCAACTTGAAACCGGTTGAAAACCTTAGCTTAAGAATGCCCAATGTCTCCTAGTGCATGGAAAACCATCTCCAATAGTTCTGATTTTTATCTGGCTACTGGATCCAGATGGCTCCGGAAGGGAAGGTGAGGCAGGTGATCTTGCACAATCTTCCCTGATTTAATCTAATTCATTGGCATATCCTAGAATCACTTCCCAGCCCAGATAAACAGCAAAGACTTTTCCTATCAGATGATAGGATTGAAAGATTATTTCTTTGTTTTCATGAATTTACAAATCAGGATGTATTATTACTGATTCTGGAACTTAGAAAGAAACCCTAATCTAAGTCATACTAAATGCAGACAAATCTATTCAGAGGACCACTTTTTAAAGAGCATTCAAGAAACAGCCAGCAAAAGGAGCAGAACCCAAGAGGCATAAAGAGTGGAAAATATGTTTTCAGTCCCAAAATGGACATATTGAAATTTGGGACTTTGTAAGATGCCCATCTGTCTTTTTTTGGAACAGTTCTTCTTCACAGATGTACCTATTGTCTACAAACTAATTCTTCTATTTATTCCAGACATTAGAAGTCAGAATCATCCTCAACAAACAGAAAAGAGGCACAAACATTCTAAAGCTACTTTAATTTGGTATAGAGGAGGAACCATAGATTAGGAGTCAAGAAATCTTGGTCCTGCCACAAACCAGTACTGGTTGTGGCATTTGAGGGCTTATATATTGGTCATACCTGAAATGTGTGACACTCATTCACAGCTGAACCAAAGTGTACAAAAATCATAAAATATATGTGTATGTCTCTATACATACATATGCATTTAAACATATGACTATGGGAAGAGAGGGATCATTTATGTTTACTCCATCTCCCCATTTTTCCCTTCATTTTTTGTTGTTCAGTTGTTTTGGCTCATGTGCAACTTTTTGTAATCCATGTGTGGTTTTCTTAGCAAAGATACCGAAGAGGTTTGCCATTTCCTTCCCCAGCTCATTTAATAAATGAGGAAACTGAGGCAAAGAGGGGAAGTGACTTGACCAGGCTCAAATATCTAGTAAGTATCTGAGGGAATATTTGAACTCAGGTTTTCCTGCTTCTAGGTCTAGCACTCTATGCACTGTACCATCTCATTTTTAGGGATTAGGTAATTTAGGTTCAAGGATACTCTGGAATGATATCTCAGAAATAGAGTTTAAACAGGGTTCTTCTAACCCCTGAGGCAGTCTTTTTTCTACTATGCAACACTGCCACGAATGAGACAACATAAAGATGTCACCTTCTTTTCCCATGCAGGAAAAGGAGAATTAAGAACAAATGCCTGCCTAGGGACAGAAAGGGCTATTGGAGAAAAAACAAATGGGACTGAGAGGCAAGAAGGGAGACTATGGACTCCTGAAAGAGAAGCAGGAACCTGGAACCTGAAGGGTGAATGGTACAACTGAAATGTCCATTGAATATGCCTCATCCTAAGCACTCTCCTTGCAATCTTTTCACAGTACTGTTTTCAGTGGATTTTTGGTGCTAACTATCCTCAGGGACACTTCCTTCCCTACTCTTTCTCCCTCCCCATTGAAAGATAGTGAAGCTGCTATGTGCATTACAAGTTGAGTCCTGAAATCTTTTCCTAAGTAGCAACAAACCCATCAGCTCCATCTGAGCAAAGGAACCCTGCTGTGGCGAAGATGGAGGAAAAGGCTGCTTGGAAACATTGCACATTCAAGTGTGAACAAATGGAGAAAGAAAAGAAAATAATATGTATTTTTGCACTAAAATTTCCACATGAATCATCTCCTTCTGAGACATGATATGATGGAAAGAGAATAGCATTTGGACTCAGAGGAACTGGGTTCAAATTTTAGCTGTGGAGGTTGTCATCTGCTAGAGATGCAACAGTGGGTGGAGGAAGGAAAGCAGTGCTCTGAAGTCAGAGGATTTGTGTTCTGATACTAACTTTAGAATATACCAACTGTTCTAAAGTCATTGTAATATAGTCACATAAGGAAACAGTGAGAGTGGATAGATGGACTTTCAGTGGTACTTTTTTTTTTCTTTTCTTTCTTTTTTTTTTTGCTAGAAGTACTGGAAAAATAGAAGGAATACCCCCAGTCTATAGAAAAGATTCTCTAGAAAAAATATGTGAGAATGTGCTAAAGAATTACACAAGAGGACATTATGGGAGACCATGTACATCTGTTGCATCTGTTCATTCAATTTTCAATCCTCTCTGACTCTTTGTGACCCATTTAGGGTTTTCTTGGCAAAGATACTGGGATACATTGCCATTTCCTTCTCCAATTCATTTTATAAATGAGGAAACCAAAGGCAAACAGTGTGAAGTGACCTGCCCGTGTCACATAGTGAGTATCTGAGGCTGGATTTGAATTCACAAAGATGAATTTTCCTGATTTCAAGTCCAGTGCTCTATTCCTTGTAACATCTAGCTGCCCTTTATCACAGTTACACTGATGAAATTGCAAATATTTATTTTTAACAGTATTTTATTTTTCCCCTATTACATGTAAAATGATTTTCCACATTATTTTTTTTTTTATTTTGATTTTCTCCATTCTTTCCCTCTCTTCTTCCTAAGACTTTAAACGATCTGATATAGATTGTAAACAATCTGAGTCAAAGAGAGGAAGTGATTTGACCAGGCTCAAATATTTAGAAAGTATTTGAGGGAAAATTTGAACTCAGGTTTTCCTGACTCTAGGTCCAGCACTCTACCACTTCATTTTAGGGATTAGGTAATTTAGGTTCAAGGTCATCATGTAAAATGTATTTCCATATTAAAAAATGCAGATTGTAGTAAGCAGAAAATGCTTTGCTTAGGACCAGCGTTCAAATCCCATCTCTCCAGAACTCACTATCTTTATGAGCTTGAGCAAATTATTGTGTAGCCTTCTTGGACACAGTTTCCCCATTAGCAAAACGTAGGGTTTGTACTAAAATGCCTTTGAAGTCCTTTCCATAAGCAATCTGATCCAATCATTTTAGGGAAGAAAAAATATAGCATGAATTTCACTGCCTGAGAGCATGCCTAGAGAATACTAAACAAGACATGAAAAAGTTGATGCTGGTTTTCAACAGAAAACTGTTCTCTTTCAGCACCTTATAAGCTGAGGAGAAACACATTGGGACTAATCTAACTAGAGTTGGACTTGAATGAAGAATATCAGAAATCTTTACCACACTATTGAAGGGCACAGAGCAGCCTGAAAAAAAAATCTGTAATATTTATATACTAGAATTTCTCAATAATATTAGTCTTTGGAGAGAGCACTAATATTACAACTATATTCTACAGGGATGTTTGTATATGTAATTATTATATTAAGCTAAGTCATAGATTTGCTGCACCATAGGATCATAGATCTATTAACCCAATGGCCATATTTACTATTCATGTAACTTTCCAGTTCAAAAGTCCAACTATGACCATCATTGCTCTTTATATGTAGTTTATTCAATTAGAATAAGTTCTCTGAGACAGTAGATGGTCTTTGTTCTCATATTTGTTTTCAAAGCACAATGCTTATCATAGACAAAGACTTAATTAATGCTTCTTCATTCATTTATCTTGAGTTGGATAGGACTGCAGAGGCTGTCCAGTCTGATTCCTTCCTGAATTTAGAATATATGTGAAAATGAGATACAAGACAATTGTTTTATAGTTGTTGATATTTTAACTTAAAGACTTGGTGATCTCGTTAAAAATGCTTTATTTATGCCATATTATTCTTTACCCAATATAAATAAAGGGGGATTTTTTTCCTCTTGAGATTTTCTCAAGATCATTTAGAAAGTTGTTCATAATACAGAAGACATAGCCAGGCTCCTGACTTCCCAGTTCAGTGATCTTTTCTTTAGATCCTCATCCTCACATGAGGGATCTGAATCATTTAGACATACAGGACCTTTAAAGCATATTTTATTTGAAGAGTCAAAATTCATTAAAGAGAATAAAGCTTTTTCAAAGCACTATTCATGTTCTTCTTGCTTGGTCATAGCCCCTGAGCAATAAATAGTTTTTAAATTTGATTTAATAAAATGTCTATGATTAGCAACTGATGAGTCGGGCTTATCTGAGATCAGAATAAAGTGTGATTGGTTGCTAAACCCATGAGCTTCTTTGGAAGGAGAAGAGAGTGAGGAGCAAGGAGGGGGCGATGAATGGGACAAATATAGAATATACAGGAATGAGAAATACAAGTGAAAATTCCTGAAAACACCTTTTAAAATTTTTCTCAAGCTTCATTTATTCAACTAGTTAATTTAAAAACCCCAGTTCACATTGACATAACACATTATAGTATACAAGTCTCATTCAATCAATAATCAATCAATCATAAATATTTATTTATTAAGCATCTACTTTGTGGTAGGGACACCTATCACATAGGTGATAGTGAGGATATAGAAAGAGGAAAAAGAGAAACACAAACTTCAAGAAATTTACAATCTAATGAGGGAAAACAATATGCAAACAAATACATAGGATAAAGCAAGTTACTTGCAGGACAAATAGAAAATAATTAACATTGGGGAAAAAGTGGAGTTCAAGACATTAGGGAAACTTTGGGGTTCCATGTAGGATTATAGTTGGCATTTAGAGGAAGTCAGGGGGGGTCAATACTTAGAGCAAAGGACAAATAACATTCCAAGTATAGGGGATGTCTTTCAGAGAGAAAGCTTGGAACCAAGCTTTAATTGGAATGTCTTGTTTGTGGAAAAGCCAGAAAATCAATATTACTAGATCCAGTACTGTGTGTTGGAGAGTAAAGTGTAATACAACTGTAAAAGTAGGAGGCCATGAAGGGCTTTGAATGCCAAGCAGAGCATTTTGTGTTTTATTTTGGTGGTAATAGGGAACCACTTTATTATTATTATTATTATTATTTTTAATAGTGGCGATACAATATTCCTCAAGGCAATCCCCAGTGAGGCAGAGTTCAAGCATTACTATCTTTATTTTTAGAGAAAGAAACTGAGGATGAGACAAATTAGTTAATTAGAATAAATTGTCCAAATGTTAGGAGAAATCAGGCCATCTATTCAAATCTCTTTTATTCTGAATCCACTGCTTACTCTACTATCTATCTTATTCTACCTGAGCATTTGTTATATTCCTAAACCTGTTTAATGTTCAGAATAACAACATTCCCATAACTGTTGTATAGAAAAATTTTTTTTTTTTATCTACCATTTGTGTTCCAAGGATCTAAGAATATTCTCACTTGAGGTGGTTTGTCAGTAATGTGGGAAGAGATTTGTTTTATAGGGCCCCAGAGGATAGAAGAAGGAATGCTGTGGGGAAGTTATGAAGAGGAAGATTTAGGGAATTTTTTCCTAACATTACTAGTATTTAACATTTATATAATATATTAAGGTTTGCAAAGCACTTTATAAATATTATCTTAGTTTTAATCTTAACAACAACTCTGGAAAATAGGTGCTATAATTATCCATCTTTTGCAGATTAGGAAATTGAGGCAAACAGGGTTAGTTTATTTGCCTAAATAAACTTTTTAGAAAGTGTTTGAGGTGGGATTATGGACTCAGGTCTTTCTAACACCAACTCCTGGGCTTTTACTCATGTACCACCTGCCTTTCGAATTTTAATTAGCAATTAAGAATGGGGAATTTTAAATAGTTTTTTTTCCTTTAAAAATTATTTATTTTTAATACATATTGCTTTATGAATAATGTTGGAAGAGAAAAATCAGAACAAAAGGGGAATTTTTAAATTGTTAAAACTACTTTGTATACCTGGAGCTATATCTCTGGGGGTCTCTGAATTTCCCAAGGATTTATGCATATGTGTAGGTCTTCATAGGAGCCCATTCTCTACATAGACATTCTCCCATCTGTTCCTGTCTTATTCCAGCTCTCTAGACATAAGACATTCAAGTTCTTCCCTAGATTGTTTTTAAAAGTTAAGTACCAAAGATATCATTCAATTCTATGAATGAACCTGGACAGGACAAAAAGGAAGACGCATACTAACCAAACACTTATGTTCATATTTATTCTTTCTTAAAAACAAACAAACAAACAAACAAAAAAAAACTTCTGACCTCTATATCAACAATAAGATCTTCAAAAAAAGAGAAATAGGAGATAATATAAATGGCAAGCACCAAGCATCATAAAAAATGAAATTGACTACATTTTAATAGATAAGCAAAAACTTATTATGGAATTATTCCTGAGTCAACTATCTATGCACACTCAGAGATAAGAATTTATAATAAGCAAGAAGAATAGGAATGAGAAAAATGTCATGGCATACAATTATGAAGATTAAACCCCTGGATTATTTAAACAACTTTATTATTATTATTATTATTATTATTATTATTATTATTATTATTATTATTATTTTAAATTGGAAAGGGAAATGTCATAGACATTGACTAGTATTTTATGTTGAAATTAAAGCAATATAAATTAATCAGTACAACATGTAGACCAAAAGAACTCAGAAAGTACCTGAGTCAACAAATTTTGTGGATTAAATTGTATCCTAGGGGAATGTAGAAATGACTATCAAAAGAACATTTCAGGATTCAGGTAAGTAACTCATTAAGCTTATATTGTTATCATTTAAGCACAAACAAAAATACAAATTGATAGTTTCTGAGAACGTTTAAAAATGTCTGCTCATTTTTTAATGTGTTGTGAAGAAATAAGAAATAGTTTAATTTGCAACATATTCCTTTGCAAAATCCATTTTGTTTTTGTTTTTCTGTTTTATATTTTTAGATTTCTTTCTTTTTTTAAATATATTTTTATTTCATTAAGTATTTTGTAATTACATTTAAAATATTTTAGCAATCTTATTTTATTTTAATTCAAATTCTAGGGGGCAGCTAGGTGGCACAGTGTATAGAGTACCAGCCCTGAAGTGAGGAGGATCTGAGTTCGACTTTGACCTCAGACACCAAACACTTCCTAGCTCTGTGACCCTGAGCAATCACTTAACTTTAATTGACTCAACAGCAACAAAAAATTGAATGCCAAATTCTTCCTCCTTTCCTTTTCTTCCCCCTCCTTGAGAAAGTAAGCAACTTCATATTGATTACAATGTGAGGTCATTCAAAACATATTTCCATATTAATCATGTTGGAAAACAAAACACAGACAAAACAGAAAAAGAAAGAGAATAAAAAAATTGTATGTTTCAATCTGCATTCAGAGTTCTACCTGTGGAAGTGGATAGCTTTTTCATCAGGAGTCCTTTAGAATTGACAAAGACCTATTTTAGAAAGATGTTTCACTTTTTGAAAAGTGTGAACACCACTGGCTCTACTGGATTATAAAATTTCATAATATGATATATAAGAATACATGATTTTAATACCTTAATTTTCACCCATCATTGTTGACATGGAAATGATTATGCTTAATATATGTGACAGCAGCTAAAGAAAAAGAAACAACCCTGATAGCTAAATCTACAGAAGGGATTGATAATAGGAAAATTCAACTATTTCTCTTCTCCTTCAATATATCCCTTAAAAAGATCTATGTTTTTGATCTCATGGACAATCAAATTTTTTTTCTTAAAAAAAAATAGACTCAAGTCAAGCATGACTTCTATAAAATGCATGAGACTGACTTCTAGGCATAAGAAGATTTTTATCTACTTTTATCAACTCTGGGTCAGAAAAGCTTTTTCTTTAACAATAATGCATTACTCTGATAGTTTTACTATCCCAAATTGAGATTACCATTCTCTCTCCCCCAGCTGAAATCTAGATTGTTTTCCTTTATTCTTCTGCACAGCTGTCCATTAGCATCACCATTCACAATCACATAATTCCAACTCTGACCCATCTTTGCCTTATTTTTCTCTCCTATTATCCATTAATTGCTAATCACCAATTACTGTCCTTTAATCCTTTATAGGGTTATATATTTAGACCTAAAATTTATGTAGTCTAAACCTTTCCTAAAGAAGAAGAAACGGAGCCTTCATGACTTGCTGAAGGTGAATCAGGTATCTTACTTAATATCCTTAAGTAACTGAGAAGAAATTCAATCCCCAATTTAAAATGTTGTACCACACCACTTGCATTCCATTCTACAGTATCTTCTCCTGTGTAGCCAAGCTATTTCAGAATTATTTTATTTTAGAGGATATCAATAGAACTATCCTCCTTTGTTGTTTCTGGTTTCCTGAATTTCAGTCAATCTCCAAACCTCACCCTTACTACTCCTAACAGTTCAATGGTTTTTCCTTTCTTACACATTAAAAGCCCATATTTCTCAACATGATTTTCAAGGACTTTGACATCTGTCCCAGAAAGGGATCTACATGTGCAAAAATATTTGTGGCAGCCCTCTTTGTAGTGGCCAGAAACTGGAAACTGAATGGATGCCCATCAATTGGAGAATGGCTAAATACATTATAGTTTGTGAATGTTATGGAATATTATTGTTCTATAAGAAATGATCAGCAGGATGATTTCAGAGAAGCCTGGAGAAACTTACATGAACTGATGCTAAGTGAAGTGAGCAGAACCAGGAGATCATGTACATGGCAACAGCAATATGATAGAACGTGATTTTTTCCAACAATGAAATAATTGAGGTCAGTTCCAATGATCTTGTGATAAAGAAAGTCATCTACACCCAGAGTAAGAGCTGTGGAGACTGAATGTGGATCATAACATAGCATTTTCACTTCTTTTGTTATTGTTTGTTTGAATTTTATTTCCTTTCTCATTTTTTTCCCTTTTTGATCTGATTTTTCTTGTACAGCAAGATGATTATATAAATATATATGCCTAAAGTGGATTTAAATATATTTTTACCATGTTTAACATATATTGGATTACTTGCCATCTAGGGGAGGGGAAAGGGGAAAGTAAGAGGGAAATTGAAACACAAGGTTTTGCAAAAATCAATGGTGAAAAATTATCCTTGTATATATTTTAAAAATAAAAACGCTTTAATAAAAAAAGAAGAACATAAAAGAAATCTGTCCCAGGCCAGCCTTTTCAACATCATTTCTATGTTCTACCCCTTTCCTTTCTGATGTTTTCTCCCTATTTCCTGAGAATATCCATAGTCATCACTGTATCTTGTCTTGTTCAAAGTGTAGCTGTGCCTCTAATGCCATGCTGATAATTTCTGAAGGGCAGGTAGAATTGGGATGGACAAAGTCCAAGTTAAGTATTATATCCTCCATTAAGACTTCACTTACTATTTCAATTCACAATAAGGTGGTCCTTCTGAATTGTGATTGGTGATTATCCATGCATTGTGATGCAATAATTTATTGCTCTGTCATTTACATGGGTCATATTTATATTGTGTTTCCTATTTCTTCAATAAGAATATAATCTTCTTGAGGTTAAATAATTTTGTATCTCCTAAAAGATATAAGCCTTGCAAAATGCTGAGAATGTATTAGTTGCTCAAATAAATAGTTGTTGAATTGAATCAGTTTCAGTGGGACTTACATATATAGTTATCCCTTCCAGATTGCAGGGATTAGAGGTACAATGTCCCCAAAATGTGGAAAATACGTAAAATATTTTGGAATTCCCTTCATACCAGAGAAGAAATCTGATTTTTTTCATTTTCTTTTGTGGAGTGTTTGCAGCACTTTATTGTAAAATTGGGGTTTAAACATTTAGTCATAGATTTTGTGTTGTCTACTGATCTTTGTGTGTTATCTGCAGTTTCTACAAAAATTCCCCCCCCCATTCCCATTTAATTTCTTATCCTGACCCATGATATATTGAAATCATGATGGATAAAGTTGCAATATGGAAGGGAAAACCGTATATACTATCCAAAGTTCCATCAGAGTCCTGGGCCTAAGGATTGCCTATTTGTTCCTGCTACTATACCAAATGTACTGTCATCAAATCTGTGATGGCAAAATAATGTAGCCATTCTGGACCTCAGTCTCTTAATTAGCAAACTAAAGATAATGGACTAGATAAGGTAAAACCTAGCTCTAAATTTTTGATTTTCTTATAAAACACCAGTATAAGGCTTTGATATGCCATTCTATTAGGGATTACAGCAAATGAATTAAAGAACTCTGTGACAAATCCATAGAAATTAATCACATTTCAAATGATTTCTATCCTTCTTTCATGGAGATGAACTGGGAAAAAAACATTAAATCAGCCTTAGCTAGAATGTATAAGGGAGGTAATAGTTAATAAACTTTCTTTTCCCAGAAAACCTCTAGGGGAAAATATTAAAAAGTAAATCATGATCAATGGATAATATGCCTTTCTAGAAGCTGGGTTTTCAACATGAAAACATTATTGAAATATTTGGAAAACCTTCCCTTTTATGTCCAAAGCTCTACCTGGACCAAAAGCACAAGAATGGAAAAAGGTCAATAAGATTTGATTGTCATCACTACTATACCAGATATTTTGAGATGGGAAACTTCTAGATCCAATGGTGTTTTATGTGTTTTTTTGAAGTTCTGGTGGACTTTTTGTTCCTGCTCTTGGCTTTAAGGAGTTGATTACTGAGTTATAAAACATATGTTCCTTCTGGAGGGTAGGTGATGGCTTTAGTTTTTATAAAGATTTAAGACAATTTATGCCATAGAATTATAAACCCATAAAATGTTAAAGTTGAAAGGCACCTTAGAGACCATTTTTCTCTGCAGTTCCAATGATAAATAATGATGGAAGGAAAATATTATTGATGCATGAAGAATTACATTTCAGTTCAGTTAATCAACATGTTTTATTTTAGTGCTCAGTTCGTATGGATCCATCAACCTCAGAGGTAGGGAGTTATGAAGTAGTCTGAAGAAGTCTGACTTAAAGAAGCTCACAGCCTAAGGGCAATAAAAGAAGTCATGGCTCAGATACCACTTCTTCCAGGGAGCCTTTATTGATGCTCTCAATTGGTCCTGCCCCTTTCTACCTTAATTTTTCTGATATTATATCTCTTGATGTAAACGTTTCATCACTCATGCCTTTGAACAGACTGTTTGGACTTCACTCCCCCCATCTTTCTGCTTTAAGGGACCTTTCTCACTTTTCTCACTAGTATATCCTTTCTCTTTTCTCTTTTGCTTATCCAAAATGATATCTGTTCAAACATCATCTTTTCTTTTTAATCCACCTATGGTACTACCTTCTCCTCTCCTATCTTTCCCTCTTCCTCTCTTCTCCTCTTTCTCCTCTCTTTTTTTCCTTTTTTAAATTAACCATTTAACCTAATTATCCACAATGAAGAATTTAAAAACCAAGTCAGGGCACATATTTAAAATCCTTTAACTTCGTTGAAATGACAAAACTTAACAATTACTTAGCAAAAAAAAAAATAGTTAAAACAGGGGCTGAAATGAGTTCTACCTACCTCTACTCCTATTTTATGTCCCTATTAGCTGTATTTTGCACTTATAGGACAATGGCTCCTTTCCCAACAGTGTTATATCTCACCAACATCAAGGGCTCACTTTATTTCAATTGTCCTTAATATGATCTTCAACATTTACCCTGGGTACAAAGAATACTTAAAAAACAGAAAGCAAAAAATAACTAATTATAGTTGAGTCCTACAGCAACCAGGTTTCATGACCCCAGCTAAATTGATGGATTAGTTATGGTTTTCAAGTATCCATATCGATGCTTCCTTTTCATCATCATGAATAAGTAAGAATCACTTGTACCCAGTCTTAATTTTCAGAGGAGCTGAGAAATAGAAAAGGAATGAAGAACTGAGTAAATTACGTCAAGTTTTAATAAATTGAAGTTTGGAAAACATGCCTCTGAAGTTGAGTGTATAATAGATGATAGTGTGCAAATCCTCCACGCAAATGGGAGAGAAACAGAAGAAGGAATAGATTGACAAAACAATGATTGCTCATATTAAAAAAAAAAAAAAAAATCCTTCCTAACAATAGTGCTCTACCCTGGTTTGAAGTACTAGTATCATTTGTGAAAAGCAGACAAGACCGCACAGATATACTCATCCTGCTCTCGGAGGCCATTCATCCACTCATTCTTTAGGATTAGATTATTTAGTTTACAATTAATTTTTGTTCTATTTTCCCCTGGCCTTTTATTACTTGTAATTTTTTTCTGCATCATAATCTGAAAAATACGCATTTGCTGTTTCTGCCTTTTTGCATTTGATTTTGAGATTTTCATGCCCTAATCTATAGTCAATGTTTGTGTAGGTTCCATGTACCACAGAGAAAAAAAAATATATTCCTTTCTGTTCCCATTCAATTTTATCTAAAGGTCTATCATACCAAACTTTTCTAAAATTCTATTTATCTTTTTAACTTCTTTCTTGTTTATTTTGTAGTTCAATTTATCTAGTTCTGATAGCATGAGGTTGAGATCCTCTGGGGTCATTCACTATAATTTCTATGGCTTATTCAGTCTGATATCTAGAGATACTTCCAGTGTGATATTTCTCTCTATCATTTTATTAGGGCAAAGGTCCCAGAGATCCTGAGGCATATGCTAATGATCTTTATTCCCTAGTGTTGTAGAACTATCTTTTTCCTATCCAGGGCATGATTATTTTCTATAACATAATCTCTGATTCTAGGAGTACAGAGTTAAACTTCAAAATAACCTTAGACTTTATTAGATCATAGTTTATTCTACCAAAATGAAAAGATTACAAAGAAAAAACCATAAGCCCCAAAGCAGATACCATAAAAATAAATATTTGTAGCCCCAGAATTTTTTTCCCCCCTGAGGTAATTGGAGTTAAGTGACTTGCTCAGGGTCACACATCCAGGAAGTATTAAATGTCTGAGGTCAAATTTGAATTCAGGTCTTCCTGATTTCAGGACTGGTGCTCTATCTATTGCACCACCTAGCTGCCCCTACCCCAGAATAATTTTAAAAGGTATTTTGAGGATACAGGTTGTCAAATCTGCATATTAACAAGTCCCAGATTTTCCTTTTTTTATTTTTTATTTTTTATTTTCCTGCTTTTTGGCTTTTGGAACTTTTATCCAATGGCAAACTGGGGAATGGAGAGGAATTAAAATGTACAATATTCTAGCAAAATCAAAAAAAATTAGTGTCTGTTTGCCAGCCAGCATATGGAGTAAGAGGAATCTTGGGACAATAATGTGAGATGATAAAGTTTCATTTATGCAGATAGTTGATAAAAGCATGCTAATGAAGTGAATTCTTGGTTTCTTCTACCAGAATGTTATTGGATTTGAAGTGCTAGAAGAGGAGTTATGCTTTTAACTTTAGACCAGTTCATGTGTAAATTTTTAGTTATTTGGGGAATATGCAAGTACTGAATATGGTATTTTCAATGGTCATAAATCATAATTGGCCTATTTAGTGTCAAAATGATTAGGTGGTAAAATGGTAATAATAATAACTAAAGAGACTTTTAGGGTTATCTTGTGACTATAATGCATGTGTGAGCACTTGTGCACGTACACACATACACACACACACACACACACACACACACACACACACACACACCACAATTTCCCAGCATTTACTTTATGCTATGCTTCCAGCATGCAGAAATGAAAGTAAGCACAGTATCTGCCTTTAGAGTTTACATTATGGTAGAGGGATGAGATATATACACAAATTAATTATAATTTGAGTCAGATTATGAATGCTCCATGAAAAGGAAAGGGCAATATTAAATGCTATGAGAAATTGAAGGTTTATGTACCTAGCCTTCCTTATCCTTTCCGCCCCATGGTAAGTGATCACAAGTTGATTGCACTGCTGGAAAATGACTCACCATTTTCTTATCATCACCCTTTGGGGTATCATATATGCAGAGGAAGAATACACAAGTTTTGCACCTGGACAAGCAGTACAAATTTATCTTTACGATAAATTCAGTTGTGGGAGGAGATGAGGGCAGAATTAATCCAGAGAAAAGAGGAACTAGCTTCAAGTGTTTTCCTTAGGAAAAAAGCCAACTGGTATAGTAGATTTCTGGTTTTACCAATTATTTTTTAAAAATATCTTTTTGTAGTATGAATTTAGTCCTTAACAGATACAAAATTTCATTACATAAAGAACAAATAACTAATTATTTTTTTGCCTATTAGGGACCATCCTCAGTGGTTTCTAAACAGCAACAAGTCCTCCTGTTTGTATTCTTTGGAGTTCAGTAAACTGGGGCAAAACCTCAGTTGCTGATCTTCCTTATGACTCTGTATTCATATATAATGTAGAGATGACACAAGTGCTTAACTCATTTCCAACTGAGATTATTGTGATTTGTTCTTTATCTTTCCCTTTGTTAGTGATAGTAATCTAGGTCTGACAGTATCTCTGATAAACAATTCACAGTGTTCTTAGCATTATCCTTTGGGACTTTAATGTATGTCTAATGTATAGTACCCACGGAACATGAGTGCTTAACAAATGTTAACTATGGAGATAATGATGATGTGAAGGAAAGATTAAAAATAGAATATAGCTTTACTCATGTAGAAGCTTAATGAGAGAAGATATATTCCTCATTAAAACATTTTCCTGTCTCTTCTGAATCAGTCTTAATGCCTCCCACTGAGTTACACCCATTTGATTCTCAAACTAAGCCTTAGGAAAATTCGAGAATTCTACCTTTGATCAGAAAGCCCTAATATTACCCTAATCAAGTTGCTAATGATGTCCCCACCTAATACACTCCCACAAGTAATCTTTCTGATGCAAAGAATAGTTTTGAAATAGATATTTCTAAGAGCTTACCTTTGCCCTTATTAGTTGAAGATATGTATGTCTTTCTTTGATTTGGGACAGAACCCAGTGACTCAGAAAAAGTTTTAGGGCTACCTAGTCCAAGTGAAGCATAGATATATTTTGAAAAAGAGCTTGTAATAATGTATGTATCTAATTAAGTCCTGGTTTATACAGTACAATAAAACCATGAATAAACGCCATCATAAAATGGGGCCATCTAGATGGCTCAAAGATTAGAGTGCCAGGCTTATAGTCAGGAAAACCTTAATTCAAAATTGGCCCCAAACACTTAGTAGCTATATGATGATGAGCAAGTCACTTAACCCTGTTTGTCTTAGTTTCTATAAAAAAGAGAATAATAATAACATCTATCTCCCAGGGTTGTTTTAAGGCTTAAATGAGATATAAATTGTAAATGCCTAGCATAGCACTTGGTACATAGCATTATATAAATGTTAACTATTGTTGGTAATTTTGAAAATTGGCTCCAATTTGACATTTTTTTTCAGATCACTATTAATAACCTTAGATGATTTTTTTTCTCCCTACCTGGACATTATTCTACCTAGGACTGCATAGCAGAACAATGGTTGGGGTTTTATATAATGAGAGGTTTTATATAATATTGGGCAAAGATTTTTAATTTTGTTTATTTCAAAAATCCCTTTGGCAGTGTGATAACAACATCTATAGACCCCTTCTTGAAGTAATATTCTTTAAATAATGGAAGGAAATGCTCAATTTAAGTTAGAAGTTAGGGAAAATAGAGATTTCTTTTTTTCCCTTATTTAAGTCCAGGGACTTTCTGAAATCTGCAGCCTCTAGGTAAATATCAGGTAAAGGATAGAAAGGTATGATAAGAGAGTTCAGCATAGGTAGGGTCATCTGCAGGGCTAAGAATATGAATGATCAGTACAATCAGAGGTCACTGTAGAAATCATAGCTTAATAGAGAAGAGCACCGGGCCCAATTTGCAGTTTGGGTAAATTCAGACAATAGAACAGACCTTAACTGGTTAAGTAGGCTTTGTTCAGAGATTTGTAATTTTTCTGGCTTTCCAGGATGCTCTCTGGTTTAATGCTTTAGTGACACAAATGCTTTCCTTTTAATGTAGAGGCAATGTTCATCACCATCCTAGAAACTGAATACACTGAAAGTCCGCATTGATGCATATGGAACCCAAAACATATGTTGGGAAAAGTCTACATGTAGGGATGCATGTGTGCAAATGAGCCCATAGGGAGTTCACCACTGCTATCCCAGGTGCTTCACTTAGCAAATGAGCTCAGCAATATTCCCCTTGAAATTGGCTGTTACCCTGCACTTAACGAATGGTTGACAGTGTAATGGCCCGAGGCAAAGCCAAGGTAGGTTAACACACTGACAAAGCAGGCATTAACTATGATAACAACTGTTTTCATGGGGGATTATTGCTATTATAAACCTTATTCAACATCACAATGCCAGCAATATTTTTTCTTCCCCCCCCTTCTTTTAAGTAAAAGTTCTCATCTAGAATATGAATGAACACAAACTGGAAGAGATTTGAAGGCCAATTGTCTCTAAACCCTTAACTGTTTTGCCCATGGGAAAATCCATTGGCATTGGCTCTTCACAGAGAGGATGCTGTTAGATAAATCAAAGGATAGGCATATTAAATCATCCACCTAAATTTGATGAGCAGGATCTAGGCAGATAAAAGACAACTTCTAAGGTCCAGTTTTAAATAAGGCCACATGAATTTCTCTCCTAGTGGCTTCTTACTACTAGATCAAAATCTTCACTCTTAGAGGATATCTTCCACATATAAAGGCTGGAGTTTTGTTTTGGGGTTTTAGTTAAAATTAATTGAGAGAGAAAGGAAACATTTGGGGTCAGGCATCTAACTTGCTTAACAAGATTAGCTGATTGCTACTTTGGAAGGTATAGGGAATGTAGTCTTTCATGGAAGGAAACAACATGAATACAGAGAAGTGAAGGAGAGATAAGGAAAAAGGGTGTGGGAGAGGGGCATCATAATTAAAGAAGAAGATCATATGCAAAAGTCCAAGTTGGAAGAGAGAAGGGAAACATAGGGCAATGACTTGAAAAGACAGTTTTGAGTAGGATCTGGGCATGTGGGATCCATACAAGTGTGTATGATTTGGAAGCATGACCTGGAAGGTGGAGGCACCTGGGGCAAATGACTAAATCTTAGAAAGAATAGTAAGCCAAAAAGGGTGCCAATTACAAACCACTGTCTTTCCAGTTATGCCTGAGGCCAGTCTAGGATCCAAAATATTGGAGCTTAGTTTGATGAGAAAATGGTTGCAGCCAAGAAATAGACACAGCTGGTACCTCATGTGTTCATTGGCTGGAGGATGCTGAGCGGCTGGCACCTGCACAATGATTGACCTTTTCCTCTTGCCATCTTCTCCCAATCACTGCAGTATGTATTTGGGTACTTTACCTCTTCCCTTTTCCCCCTACACTCCCTATAAATTTCCTTTGGCTGACTTTTCCTGCTATTTTGTTTCTTAGCTAATTTATTTTTCTTTCTATTTACAATTTTTATTGTACTATTTTGTTTAATTTTTATATCTATTTCTGTGCTTCCTTTCATCTGTCTCTATGTGCCCCTGTCTCTCTTTGTTATTACTGGGTCTCTAGGTTAGTTTCTTCTTTTCTCATTGCCTTTTCTTTTGCTCTGTCTTTATCTCTCTTTGTTTCTCTGTGTGTCTCTCTCCATTTCTCTTTGTAGTTCTCTGTGTCTCTATCTCTATGTATCTCTTCTATCTCTTTTCACAAATCACCTAGTTTCTTTGCCTGACTGACCATTTTACTTACAAATGTCTTTCTGTTGCCAGCTGGCATCTCCTCCCCATTGGCTGGTAATAACTTCCCCTTATTGGTTGCCATCTTCTCACAGCAGCTAATAGGTTCTTAATTCTTTCCTTTGTTCTTTAATACCTAAGGTTTTATTTCAATAACAGCAGTAGGTTCCCAATGGATTCTAATGCATTTACATTGAGCTTAAGCTACTTTTGGGGAGGTAGGGTGAGATGATGGAGGTTTCTATGGACAGGGAAGAGAAAACTCAATAAATTTGTTGAAATTTCATTTTCCCCATGACCTTGATTCTAAGTTCCCATAACCCCTTTCTCAGGAGGATACTGGGAAATCCTATAATGCATACACAATGTCACAACAGGTTTAGCGTTATAGAGAAATTTCAGGACACTTTGAAGAAAAGGCCATGCTGAAATCCTGGCAACACTCACACTAGCCTGAATGCCAGTTTTAAAGGCTCTTAGGGGAACTAAAAATCTCAGCATACTGTAAACAGAAATCAATGGATGCAGCACAAGCAATAGGACAGTGGAAAAATCTAAGCTAGATATATTCATGAACTCATTTCCCAAATCCAGGTTTTCCAAGAACCCATGGACATTTGCCGAAGGGTATAATACAGAATGAAATGAATTTTAGGGCCTGGTTCTGCTCTAGAATTATACCCTATCAGGATTACAATAGCCCCAGAACTTCAAGGGTAACACAATTAGAGGGCTTTTTTATGTTACTGTTTTAATCTTCTGAAAGAACATTTTGGGGAAACTAGGTGGTGCAGTGGATAGAGCAACAGGCCTGAAGTCAGGAGGACCTGAGTTCAAATCTGCCTCAGACATTTAATACTTCCTAGCCATGTCACCCTGGGCAAGTCACTTAACCCCAACTATATAGCTTAATATATCCTCACTCATCAATGGGATATTGTCCAACAAGTTATGATTTTTTTTCAGGAACAATTTTATAGTACTATCTAGTAAAGTATCAAGAGACTGAGATTTATGAATATAATGGATCTTTTAAAATATTAATGCCATTTTGAGACATCTCTTATTTTTCCCTTTTCATTTAATAGCAGAGGAGCTGAGCTCCCAGGCATAGTATTAGGGCTTCCTATATCCTAAATTTAGGCCTAGGTTCTAGCAGATAAGCATTAATAAATTACACTTCTTCCCCTCTACATGTGTAAGAATTCTTCAGAGGCATTCCCCCAATCATTTTATGTGAACATATCCCCTTATAGAAGGTTAGGGTACTCACTGATGCCTTATTGAGAGGACACAGGCAATTCCTGAATGATAATTAGTAACTAGGTTGGACTTAGAAGAAATGGATGGCTAGTAATCAGAAGAATAGGCTTTGATCAAAAGAGAGGAATAGAGGGTTATCAGACCTTTTAAAATTTTTTTATATTTTCCTATGGCCCTTTCAGTAGTGTGGTAAAGGGGGTGTGTGTGTGTATGTGTTGTGTTGAGTCACATTTCTCCCTTCCTCCTTTCCCACAAACAATTACTGGTATCTTATCATAGAAACTTGGGTCTGCAGCAAGCATGTACTGGCTCATATGACTTTGGAGAGGATAATTCCTTGAGTTGGACCTTCCTGCCCAAGAAATGGCAGCTGTTAGGGCAATTATAGAGTTCCTGAAGGAGCATATGGAAGAAACAAATATGTGCTTAACCACTTGGCTTGGACAGAGATTTTAATGGGCAAGCTTCCTGGAACCCAACTTCCTGTTTTAAGGCAGTGAAATTTTTATTTCTTACCATCATAATCCTAGAATCTAACCTTTTAGCAGATAACTATTTCCTGGAAATTATAAACCTATTGTCTTGTGGGTAAATGTAAATTTGAATGTCTAGAAATCCAGATTACTAGAAATAGAAAAGGGATTTTAAATTTCTTAAATAAGATGATAATTTCAGAGAGGGAGTTTTTTGGGGGCAGTTCTAGCAATTCAACTTTTTGGGGTAACTTCAAAAATAGCCTGCTAGTAGTAGATTCTGGATATTAGGCCTTGTAAAAGAGCAAAGTGGATTTCAAGAAAAGATCAAAATGGTGCCTCAATGGCAATATCAATTAAAATTCCTTTCCAAGGATCAGTTGTAAGTACTTTATGTTTTCTTTATGCTTAAGGACTTGACATAACTTGTGTTTTCACTATTAATTTCTTGTACATTGTGAGTCTTTTAAATCTCCTACATTTCTGTGCCTTTGTGGTTGAAATAAAACCATTTTGTCTCTATCTCTCTCTATGTGTGTGTGTGTATATTACTGTAAGCATAGATGCTAAAAACCTCTTTTAATCACATCTGTGGAAACATAGATACATTTGCTGTATTTGGAGATTTTCCCAAAATGACTTTGGGTAGAGATAGTGACCCAAAAGGAGATGACCTTTGGGGAGATAACCATTGAGATTAGATCCAATCTATATGCTTTTAAATATCTGAAAGACTTTGAAGGTATTTTTGTTAGCTTTTTAAAATCATATTTGTGATTTCTTTGATATGGGGAAACCCCAGTGTGGGATTTCTTCTACTTAACATGCAACATCAATTTTTAGAGAGATACTTGGAATGATGAAAAGTTTACAGAAAATCACACAGGCTATTTATGTCAGAAACAAGATTTGAATCCAGGCTTCTCCAACTATGAGAAGGATTGTCTATCCACTATCACTACAGTAAGCTGACTCTCAAGGGAGGGGATGTAGAGAACAAGCATTCATTAAAGGCCAATTATGTGTCAAATAATCTGCTAAGAGCTTTATAAATACTATCTCATTTGATCCTCACAGCAACCCTGGGAGATAGTAGCATATTATTTTAATTTTATAGTTAATGAAACTGAGGCAGACAAAAATTAAGTGATTTGCCCAACGACACACTTTAAGTATCCCTGGCTGAATCTGAAACCAGGTCTCTGTTTCCTGGAAGCTCAATACTCTAATTACTGCTCTAAGTTCCCTTTAAGCATTCCAAACCTTCAAAGTCAAAATATTGCTACTAGTGCTACTGCTACTGCTGCTGCTGTTGCCACTAAGAATATTGTTGCTGCTACTGCTGCTGCTTCTGCCACTATTAATAATGCTATTTCTGATGCTAATGCTAATGCTCCTCCTCCTCCCTTGCTTCCTCTTTGTCCTCCTCCCAAATATGTTTTACTTGTATGGAATTTTGTAGTTTCAAAACTCCTATCACAATCCATCTTATTTAATCTTTAATCTTTACAACAACTGGGGTTGGTCTTAATTTATATGTAATATTTTCTACATGTACTATCTTCATGTTGGTTCAACAGATGTTGACTATAAATCTGTAGCAGGGATTCCCCAAATTAAGGCAGTTTGTATTCTTAAACATTGCACTCAACTTACAGAACTCTTGTCTCTCAAAAGTTGTTTGGATAGAAAATTGAAATGTATTTTAAAAGGGTTTAGTTAAAATAACAGTTGAACTAAGGTATATATTAAAGAAAACTGGAAATGTTTGTATTTACTATGACAGGAAAACACAATATTCTGCAAATTAAGGCATATCCCGCAAACCACTTTCAGAGGCAGGACCTTGGATACTATTAGTCATCAATCTTATCTAGTAGGAAAATCTTACTGATTGTTTATTTTTTTAATTTAATTTTTAATCTTTTTCCTATTTTAAAACTTTTTTATTTTAAATACTAACTTATTTTCAAAATACATGCAAAGATAGTTTTCAACATTCATCCTTGCAAAACCTTGTGTTCCAAATTTTTCTTCCCCCCCCCCACTTTCCTACACTGAACAGCAAATAGTCCAATATAGGTTAAACATGTACAATTTTTCTAAACACATTTCAACATTTATTATGTTGCAAGAAAAATTAGGTCAAAAAGGAAAAAAAAATGAGAAAAAAACAAAAAAACAAAATGCAAGCAAACAACAAAAAAGAGTGAAAATACTATATTGTGATCTACTTTTAGTTCCCATAGTTCTCTTTCTGGAGGTAGATGGCTCTCTCCATTATAATTCTATTGGAGTTGCCTTGAATTAACTCATCATTGGAAAGAGACATGTACATCAGATTTGATCATCTTATAATCTTCTTGTTTCTGCATACAATGTTCCTTTGTTTCTACTCACTTTTTTAACATCAGCTCATGTAAGTCTCTCTAGGCCTTTCTGAAATTCTGAAATCATCCTGCTGATTTTTTTTTTTAATAGAACAACACTGTTTATTTTGTAAAGGATAATCATAGGTTGTAGATTTGCTGGAAATGATATATGAAATCATTTAGTTCAACCCCTTCATTTTAAGGATGGAGAAAATGAGGCTCAGAATAATCAGTTGACTTTCACAGAGTTATGCAGAACTGCTAGGTGATGTGATAGTGCACAGAGCACTGACCCTGGAATGGGAAAGCATCTTCCTGAGTTCAAATCTGGCTTCAGACACTTACTAACTGTGTGATCATAAGCAAATCATTTTTTTTTTTTCTTGGCAAGTCATTTAACCTTGTTTGCTTCAATTTGCTCATCTTTAAAAATTATTTGGAGAAGGAAATGGCAAACCACTCCAGTATCTTTGCCAAGAAAACCCTAAATGGAGCCTTGAAGAATTGGATATGAGTGAAACTACTTAACAATAACAACAAAAACAGTTACCTAAGTAATAATATTTGCTTGCCTCTACTTCCTTTCTTATCCCTCTATTCCTACACATCTTCCCATGCTTGTCTAGGTTTTTTTTTTATATTTTCCAGGAAAAAATATTCCATTGCATTCACATACTTTAGCTCTTCCACAATTAAAGAGCATACTCTTTGTGTCCAGACTATGTCTATTACCAAAGTGAAAAAAAAGTTAGATTTCTACAAGTCATATCTCGGGTACATGGAGCTCTGTATATCTCTCATTGAATGTGCAAATGTTGAATAAAGAGGGATTCTAGAGAGAAATAAACTAAAGCTTAGCTAGGAGAGGCTAGCTGCTGACTGGGTATCATTCTGACTACACTATACCTAAGTAGTAGGTGAAAATGAAATTGATGCTATACATCACATTGATTGGATAACTCATAAATAAGGACTCTGATTAAAGTACTTTCAGTTGAATTGATAATCCAACTTTAATCATCCTAGGAGTAATCCAAGGAATTAAAGATGGATAGGGAAATTAGAGATATCACAGAATTGTAAATGTAGAGCTGGAAAAGATCTTAAGGATCAGGAACCAATTTATTCTAATACTTCATCTTGCAAATGAAAAGACAGAGGGCAGGGAAGGCTAAGAAACCTATCCAAAGTCATAGCCCTCAGAAGTGACAGAGCCAGGATTAGATATGAAGGTTGTCATATAGAACAGACTCCAGACTTGACCTGGGGGTCATCTTTAATGTATAATTAAAGTAATTTTACAATTCAGAAGCATTAATTCATATTGCATTAAAATGAAACTTAGTAATAAGTAATTGGTTATTGGAAAAGACTCTACAATATATTGTTTGGATAGTCTACCTATCTGCTCTTAGTGTTCAGTCAACAATAAGACCTTATTTACTCTAAAATTAGAGATCAGTGAAGCAATACAAACTTTGCAAAATATAAATATATCTATACAAAAGTGAATTATTTTACATAATTTATTCACTCAAGTTATTTTACTTAAGTATAAATATTCCCAATGAATATTCTCTACTTTGACTATATTCAATATAAGTGTAAATGGTTATGTCTTTTTTGGGTTATATTGTATATTCACATTCAAGGTGAAGATAAAAAAAAAAAAAGTTGCTGCCTTGAGAAGTGTGACTTTATCAAGTCTATAAAAGAGAGATATCAATCATTCACAGTCCTCAAGTAAGATAGCTATCTTATGTTATTGTGGCCCAGCATGGAAAAAGGGACAGTAGAAACCCAGCCTTTGTGGATTTATATGTTACTTTATCTCTGATATATACTAACAATGTGATCCTGTAGATGACCTTGGGTGTTGGAAAACTGAATAATCTCTTCTTACAGCCAAAATCCATGCCTGGACCATCTTTGTACTGCCTATGAGAAATGATCTTTCTTCTCCGTATCTCTTCCTCCCTTCCTGCCACCCCCCTCTGTCTGTCTTTCTCTCTCACACACATATATACACACAAGAGACAGAGAGATAGAGAGACAGATAGACAGAGAGAGATAAAAAGAGACAAGAGGCAGAAACAGACAGAGACAGAGATAGAGAGACTTCCTTAGCTTTGGACTCTCAAACATAGGAGAAAAGTTAATGAGAGCAAACTGTAAACACACAGCACTACCTTATAATCTATGATATAAACCTGGAGGAGAGGGCAATTGTAAAAGCCTTCAAATAGAAAATCAATTAAGCAATGGGACAACTTTACTAAACCTTCCATTTTCTTTTTCTTTTTCCTAGTTTTTAAAATTTCTGTTCTATCTTACTTTTTTCCCTAATTCAAAGTTCCTGGTCAATACATCTTTGTATATGTGTGTATGTATACATAAATTTATATGTGTATATTTATACAGATATATATTATACATACATATATCTGTCTGTATATATTATTAGTATTATGCATATATTACTATAAATATTTTATGCAATATGAGTTACTACATTTCATTCAGATATATGTACCCGCACATATATCAATACCATTCATATTACCATATACATCATTACAATAGTTATATACACACATATATAGTCCCCTGTGATTTCATTGATATGGGCAATTCTTGATGTATAATGCAAGTATAATGCAAATATAAATAATGCAAGTGTAACTAATAGTCTTAGAATGTTGCTAGAGCAGAGAGAGACTAAATGATTTGTCTCATGGTCACATTGTTAGTATATATCAGATAAAGTTTGAACCTGGATCTTTTTAACTCTAAGGTTGCATAGCTACTAACTATCCCATACTGCTTCTCACAATATACACATGCATATATACATAAAGTAATGTACACATGCATATGTGCAAACAGAATTCAGTGAGTACATGTATATATATATATATATATATATATATATATATATATATATATATATATATATATAATAGATATACTCACAATAATCTAACATCCATACATACTCATACAAACACACAGAATATAATATATATATATATATATATAAGCATTCCCTATATTACTTCCTTCAGTACTTACAAAACACATATCCTACTACTCAATTCTTTGTATTGTCTTCCTTAGCCAGTGTTTTTTTTTTGTTGTTGTTGTTTTTTTTTTTTTTCTCCTCTCTCTCTCAGATCCTCCTTCCTCTAGGGTCTGTGCTCTGTCCACTGTGCCACCTACTTGGCCCCAGATGTATTCTTCAAATTCTTTAATTCTCACTCTAATGCTGAATCTGCAATAAATACTGGACACAAAAAAGTTTTTAATTTCATTATAGCTGTGTGCAGTTTGTCTACACAATAAATTTGCCACAACACTAAATAACTTCATGGAAAGTGAAAACTCACACTGAGCTTTCATTAGAGCAAATATAGTTTTTGAGCTTTCCTTGATCATTTTTTTCCTAATATTTAAGCATTTGATGTTAAATGAGAAGATAGTTTGATATAATGGGCAAGTTTTCAAGACTAACAGTCCACTATCATCTACATTCAATCTGCATCTGCTTTCAAAGAAATATTATTTGCACAGAAATCTTGAATTTTCCACATTCAAACTACATCTCTTCCTCTCTCCTTTCCTTTCCTCCCATTTTTCCTCTTTTTCTCTTTCCCCCTTTCTCCTTTCCACTTTCCCCCCTTTCTCATTTTCCCTTTTCCTTTTCCCTTTCCCTTTGCCTTCCCTTCTCTTTCCTTTTTCCTTTTCATTTCCCTTCTCTTTTCCTTTTCCTTTTCCTTTCCCTTTCCCTTTCCCCACACCTACTTTATGGCAATAGCACTTAACATTTAAAAAAAAATCAGATCTCATTGTAGTTACTCTAAAATTCTTTATTATTCTTCTGCTATATCAGTGTTTCACCTTTTAGTCTGCAAGATACATATATTCCTTTTTCCCATTAAAACATTTTCTATATACCTTTCTTGAATACTAGTATCAATGCCACCCATTAAATACAAAGAGATAACAGGCATTAGAAAGATAAAGACTGGGTTTTTGGACTGAATAACCTAATCTATAGGGCACTCTATTGACGTACTGAATCTATCTTCAGAAACTGTGAACAAGAAATTCAGATTTGCATCTTCTATGTTGGAAATTTATAAAAATATGCACTTCTCTTGCTGGGAAGGAGATTAAGAAGCAACTGAAAGATATAGTAACTGGATTTGAATTTTTGCATAATTATTTGTCTTGGTCACATGGAATCTGGATTAGGACTAGAAGGGGAGGTAAAATGACTATGGTAGAAAGATAAAAGTCCTCAGAAAAATAATTTTAAAATGTATTTATTTATTTAAAACCAAAATAGAAAATAAGAAAAAAAATACAAAATAGAAAAAATAAAGAAAAAAATTGTCATGTGCTCAGCAAAACAGTAGAAAAGATTCAAAATATGTAACAATAAATTTTCATTTCAAGAAAAAATATAATAGAACATATTGCATCCATAATTGTCCATCTTTTCTTTGTTTCCTTTTCTTTGTTTTCTGCTGTACACCTTATTATATCATTTTTGTACCTTTTCTTTCCTCTCTACCTCCTCTAAGCAGGCTATAGTTAAACACAATTATAATTATGTATACATGTATATAAATATGTGCACACAACGCACACTTATAGGTATATATAATATATATACATGAATACACACATACATATTCAAACATCTAAAATAATATCAATATGGCTAATATGTAACATAAATTTATCTTTTGATTGTGACTTTGAGAACAGTTGATTACTATCCCTACTTTTTCCCCCTAATAAATTCTATACCTAATCATTGTATATTTTTATTTCCTATGCCTGCTAACTCTTCTATTTTACTTCTACTCCTTGTCTTGCTATTATTTAACCTCTCCACTGCCTCCTCTCCTACCATAGATACCTCTCTTATCTTCTCAGAGTCTTTCCTCACTATTTATCCCTTTCCCATTAATCTACAAACCATGCTATCCAGGAGGTGAAACTCATTGCAGTTAGGGTTAATGCCACCACTCTCCCCCTTTGCTGTTTCAATAGAGCTAGACTACTATTAACCTCACAGGGATTAAATTTCTGTCCTAAGCTCTTTCTCTGGTATTCTTTGATTGTTTCAGTAGGACCTTTGTTTTGCCCCCAGTCTTATTTGTTCTTCAGAATCTGTATTTTCCCTGAGGCACAATTTTGTTTTGTTTGTGGGGGAAATCTGGAGTGCTTAGAATTTTCCTACCTACTTCACCATCTTTCCAGAATCCTTCCCAGTAAGATATAGGTTTTTTTTTTTTTTTTTTTAGAAAAGAAAAAAAAAAATCATAATTGACCTTAGCTTGTATGTAGATGTGTATGAATGTGATTTTATTAGCCAATTTCTCTTAAGGAGAATAATCTCAGACATAAATTTGATTCAACATATATTTATTAAATGCATATTATAAAGGGGTTCTATACTAAGTCTTAGACATATAAGGAGATAATTTTTTTTAAATAGTCCCTGTCCTCAAGGAGTTTACAATCTACTATATACAAATACTATGTTAAATTTTAATCGTATCATATTCATGTATCAGCATTCTTCACATTATTTTGCTATAGAATCTATACTCATATATGCCTATTTCTTACCTGTCCTTCTTACCCTATAATCTAACTACTTCAATGAAATAATTAAGAAATGATTGCCTAGTTTCTTTTATAGTATTTATCTAAAAGACAAAACCACTAGTTTCCACAACTTCTTCAAATAGATATTAAGTTCACCTCAATTATATTCTTTTTGAGGTTATGAACTCCATCATTAATCTCATCCCCCCTATTTCTAGTATCAAAAATAATATTCTGAGCCTAAAAGGCATGGAACGTTTGTATGTTAACTAGTTTCCATCACAACTAAAAAGTATGTCCTCTTCTCTAAGCAACTATAAGGACTATGATTAATGCTATTGAATACATAATGAAACTTTATACATATCTCCCCACTCTCAGTTGAGGAGGAAGGAATGAAGATTGTGTTCATATCTTATACCATGTGCTTGAATAATCAGACCTTCTTACTTCATTGTTTTTCTTTCTTGCAAGAATTTGTGAAGGGGGCCATATCAATAAATATCAGTGATGTCTAATAACAATAACAAAAACAACAATAATAGCAAGCATTTATACAGTGCTTTAAGATTTGCAATGACATATATATGTATCTATACCTATCTATCCTTAAAACAACCCTGGGGATTAGATGTTATTATTATCTCCATTTTATAAATGAAGAAATTGTGCTAGACAAAATTTAAGTGACTTGTCTGCGATCACATAGGGGTGAAGCTGGATTTGAATTTAGGTCTTGTTGATTCCATATCCAGTGTTCTATATTCTATGTCATCTTGCTATAATAAATAAAATTTCTTAATAAAAAGTCTTTTTTTTTTTTCTGAAAAGGTAACTATTGTTACTCTCAATTCCTGATGGGTATTTAGGATAAGAAAAGGCTAATTCATAAAGAACCAAGAAAGAAAAAGGAATTTAAACTTGGATAATTTCTCATTAAAGGCCCTCCTTATACTGATAAGTCAATGTTAGATATCTAAAAAAAATCCAGTGATGAATCAAAGCATTTAAAATTCATCACCTTGTATCATCTGAATATGCTATGCACATTCAGACATAAGAGTATTCTGTTGACATTCACTGTTGGCAATTTAGGGAACTGTCTGCTAAGAGTTATTATTCATAGTGGTGACTACCCTACAAGTTGTGGTGACAATACAATGCAATGTAGCATCATCTCATTACAGGCACTGTAGTAATTATTGATGTTAAATACAAAGTGATTATTGCCAACATAATGATTAACATTTATGATACATTGTAGAAGGCCAAACTTGTTACATAAATGGTAAACCTCAATAATTCAGTTTTTTAAATAACAGCTTGAGATTTAATCAACACACAGTTATTGCATCAAGTTTGAATTAAGCTCACATTGGAGATACAATAACATCAAGTGAGAGCTTCTTGTTTTCCCCCTTAGTTAATATATAGAATAGATCAAGTACTAATCAATTTAGTTCAACTAAAATTCAATGCATGAGAAATTTACCAACTGTAGCAAATTTAAATCATCACTCTATAAGGCTTTAATCAATAAGGAAGGATATTAAACATTACATATACCTATACATAAATATGTATATATGTATATTGCATATAAATATAGACATATGAGAGAGATTGAAAAACAATGATTTAATTGCTAAATTTCTTTGATACAGAAGAATTATTTCATCACAAAAGAATTCACTACATTAATGATATGTTTTTAAAATTATATTTTTCATTACAATTCACTTTAAAAAAGCTGTTTAGATCCAAGAGTAGTGTTGATGTTAAACCTATTAGCCAGGTAATTCTTTAAACTAAAATATAACAACATGAGAATTTCCATGTAGAGTCAGATCCATGTTTCTGTCCACTCAGAAATCCAATTTGGATGTTTCTGTTGAGTGTGTTGTGGAAGGGCCAGGTCATCAATACATGTCAATATATGTTCACTTCAAAGACTAGACATTATTTCCAAACTACTAGGTTAAAAAAGTGTTTAGACAAATCCATGGTTATTAAATCAAGAAGTTAATCAAGAAGGAAAAAAATTATGTATTTAGTTTTCACCGTATTTGATATTTAAGTAATTAGGGTAATTTGTAAACATGTTTGCTGTTGGTTCTTTAAAAAGTCTTAAGGAGTGCCCCCTGAATTCTCTTATGTGTAGATTAATTAAATAAAGTTATTTTCCACCTATGAATAATCTGAATTTTAAAAATACTTCAGTTATACTCCATTGTAGTTTTTATTTTCCATTTGAGTTGAATTAATATGAAGGATCCCTCATTCCTCTGATCCTGTGAATTGCCTTAAATCTCTTGGGTTTTATAACATCTCTTTGTAAATTGTGATAAACATGCTATCACAGAATAACAAGTAAACCATACCATAATTTTGTAAGAAAGCAAAATAATTTGAGAGTTATTTTGGTCTGCTTACAATATACTTCCTCCTGATGCCCATTATTTTATATTATTTTGCTTTATCATATTTAAATTGGGGGCTATAAAGAAAACATTGTACCAATAGCTTCAGAAAAGACTTGACAATAGCTCCCAGGTTCTCCATCAGGAGTTTGGAGGATATTTCTACAAATTCATATTTTGGATTAATTGTCTTTATATACATTATCTTATATCAGTCCATTTTGTAGAAATGCAGCTGTTTTGCAGCTCATTCACATGCTCATTCACATAGTTGTGAAATTTATCATGTTAACTTGACATTTCATTACTGGAATGTTTTGCTACCTTCTGTATATTGAAAGATTTCAATGTGTAAACTTATTCAAGACAATTTAAATAAAGTCACATAAGACTCTTTCAAGACTTAATCTCTATACATATCTTCATTATACAAATGTTTATTCCTAACCATTTTTTGAATCTTTTAAAGTCTTTTTCAATGCTCAGAGTAAACTTATGTGTCCCTTTTCATACTTTCTCCTCCCCCATTAAAATCCATAATTACTCAGTTGCCTAAATTGTTTTTAACATAGTCTTTGTTAAAAGGCTTTTGGAAAGTCTAGATTCACTAATCTATCAATTTTTCAAATTGTTAGTACATACTCTATCTCCTTAAAGAACTAGAAAAATTTTGACTTAATGTTATTTCATCTTATTGAAAAAATGTTTCATTTCCTCCATTCAAAGTTACATTGATCTATTATATATTAAAAATTCCATGAGTTTGTCCAATATGGAAGTAAGAATCATCAATTTATTATTATTAAATTATTTCACTTCGGAAGCCCTCTCATTAATGAAATAGAATGCGAGTGATCAACTGGTAATTTACCTGTCTTCTAATATAGTGATCATTCAAAATATTAGGGACAAGTAGGCAAAATCGAAGCAAAATATTGTAAAAAATAGCTTATTGCAGGAATTATCTGTTGGAAAGAATATATTATTAAAGTATATAGCACTTTGATATGAAGTCAAACATTGAAAAGAGCAACCAAAAATCAAACAAGGAAAGAGAAACTAACATCATGTGATAAGGAGGGTAAAATGAAAAGTAATATAACAGAGGACTGCAGTGTGTAAATAAAATAGAGCAGAATAAAAGGGAGGAATTAAGGAAAATTGGAAGAAAATAAGTGGAAGATCAACACTATAGAAATAAATAGATCTATGAGAATAGATAGGGAAAATGTAATAAAAATAAATAAATTGAGAAAGGGCTAAGTTACTTGGATAATAGGTATATCAAAACTAGGCAACAAAATGAAGTATGAAGTTGAATTATTGCACAAGAGTAATGTAGATGGATTTGAAAGTTAATGAGGAAGGGACCTAGGAGTCTGGAAGAGATATAAAAGGCCATAGAATAAAGAATGACAATAGAAAGAAAAAAAAATCATATCTTCCTTCTATTTTCAATATGCTTTCATCAGTGACATTTCATCTATGAAAAAATTAAAGAGAATGTGATGTAGATGAGTAGTTTGTTTTATTTTATTTTTTCTTTTGGATAAGTATATTTGCGAGAGATAAGTTAGCAACAATTTCTATAGGACATTTTACTAGCAAGGACCTGTAGTAGTTACTAAAGATAATACAAGAGTAGAAAGACATAGTCCTTTCATTGAAGAACTTGTAGCTGAGCAATTGTAAAATAACTACTGTCTGGTTAAGAATTTTGTTATTGTGTCATTTTACGATGGATACTGATGTGCAGAAGAACTAAAATCTTGGTCATACAGTGGATTTATGTCTTTTGACTTTTGGAGAAATAATTTTAAATGTACTCATTTGATTTCTAGAAGAGGTCTTATTTAAAGTATGTAATATTCTTTGAAATAACACAAGAAATATTTGTTATTGAAAAAGAATAAGAACGAGAAGAAAAGATGCAAAGAAAATCACAATGATGACAATAACCTACCTTTAATGAATCATTTGATTTCATCTCTTTTTCAAGATGGTATAAGAATTGTTTAAATATTTAGAACTTTCTGTAAGACAAGTGATAGATATATGCAAAAATATCCAAAATATAACTATGAATATAGTTATAATTTATCATCACTAGCTTCTGATCTATAGATCATGAATTTAAATCCTTTGAGGCTTAGAACTGTGCTATTTTGTCACCTTTGGGTTCCCAGAATTGAGCAATATGGAATGCTCATAGTGAGCAATGAACTGACATTTTTTGAATTACAATTCTACTATTTTTGCTTCTGCACTAAGTTCCTTAACTCCCTCTGCCCCATCTTAGTCTGCCTAGTCCATCTCAAGTTTACATAATCCAAAACCTATTTGTGAATTATCCTTCTCATTCATTCACTTGCATCTTGTCCTAAGCCACATATGATGCAGGAAGTCTTTCCCTTCAATCAAAGATCAAATTTTTACTCAATTTATTGTGGATAACATCCTAACTAATCAAACATTTTCCACTCATCCAAATAGCTACTTAAAATACCTACCTAATAGCTCCATGAAATCTTACCTGATTAAGAATAGGTAAGTAGTATGTCAAATACAGTCAAAGATAAGATTTTGTTTAACTGGCCAACTATCTGTATGGTGGCAAGAATAGTGCTACATGCAGATGAGTGCCTAACCCACTATCAAAACAAAATTTAAAATATTCAAATTCAAAACAAATTTAAAGCATTCACTGATAAAATATAAACCAAATTTCTTGTTGTACGATATGCTCTCAGATCCCTTCCTTAGAAAAATGAACAGTGTAAAGACCACAAACATGTTCTGCCATTAGTCACTATGCATAAACCTTCCAATTTGCCTTCATCTTTCTTCTACTCTCTCCTTCCCCCAACCTACTTCCATTTGCTTTTTCTGTGATGAAGGCAGTATTTATGGCTGAGCTAGTGCTGAGTAAGATGCGGTGATTATGGCTGATTTTATCACAGCTGTATTACTTAGCTGCAAGGTGAAGCTCTGTGCTAAAATGGCTCATGAATCCCTGAAATTGACTATCCGTCACCTTTATAATCTTGATGGAAAGGCAGGTCAGATCAGGCTTGACAACTTCTCATGCAAACAAGAGCACAAAGGCAATGTTCCCTCTCTTTAAGGTACTAATGTATATGGAAGGGCAAATATACACATACCAGAAAGAGGAGAATAGGCAGCTACTGTTTTCGATATTGATCCTACTAGGCAGTATGGTAGCCAGAACAACATGGGTAAAGTCAAGTGAGGATGGAACACTATGAACACAATTTTCCATGACACTGTTGATATTTCCTGTCTGATTGTAGAACTATTGCTAAAACTTTAACTAGTTTTTAGTAAGAATAATAAGTAATATTAAACAACACTTTAATAATGTCTTCTGGTAGATTATATATTATCATATTTGAATCTTACAATAACCTTGATAGGTACTACAATGTTATTCCCATTTTTGAGCTGAGGAAACTGAAGCTTAGAGAGAATAAGGCACTTGCCTTTGGTCACACCACACAGCTATTTTTTGAGCTATTTGGTGTCATTTGCCTTGATATTAGAAATTAAAAATTAAAATGTCATAAAACATAGTAAAAGTCATAGAATCTTAATGTTATAAGGAATCTCGGGAAATATAATCATCTCATCTTCTATCCAAAGCACAAGTCCATTTAAAACACATATGAACACATGTATGTATATGTATACACATATAAATATAATTTGTATAGGCATATAGTCACACATATATATGTATCTATCTTCTATCTATATGTTGGAGAAGGAAATGACAAATCATTCTAGTATTTTTGCCAAGAAAACCCCATGGAAAAGTCCACATGGTCATGTATAATTGAACATGACAACAAAAACAAAGCTATATATTTGTCTATATTTGTATGTATATTATGTATATGAATTTATACAAATAATACGCATATAGATACACAAATATATCTCTTTCTCTCTCTCTCTCTCTGTCTCTCTGTCTCTCTTTCTCTCATCTAACCTAATTTAAACAACATCATGCTTTTGCTTCTGATGCTACTTTCTAGTGAGGATGAGTTAGTTACCTCCAAATCCAGACCATTTCATTGTTTGGAAAGTTTCATTATTCTTCCTTATGCATGGAGTCAAAATTCCTCTTCTATAATTTCCATCAGGGGTCTTATAGACCATATTGTTTCCTAAGATCTACCTCTGTACATTCAGGTTCTCTGTGTTCCTTTTTTTTGAATATTACTTATAGTATTTTCCTAATTTATGAATTTGGTACCTTGCCTGATATTTTTGTATGTGTATCATGGGGTGTATCATTCAATGTTTAGATTGAAATACTATCAAAACATTTTATAACTTCCTGCCTGAAACTGTTTAAGAGATTCAGAAGGAGATGTTGCTACATACCATCGGTTTTCAGAAGACCAAATAACATTAGAAATGTTATTTTTATTTTCTACCTTTCAGCACTTACAGTCTTCCTCTATTCCCATCTAAGATACTTGTCACCTTTCTCCCTGATTATATTTTCTGGGAAGCCAGTACTAGCCCTAGAAGCACATAATTATTCAATATGGGCAAATATTATTGAATCTTTCTCTCTGCCAAAGCACTTTAATCTTTTACGACAGATGTTAATCTTTCCATCTCAGTCCTTCAAACAGTTCAACCATTACAACTCAAGTCTATTTTGCATTTCTCTGCTATTTCAAGTCCCAAGATCCAACTAAGAACTAATTCTGCTAATTGAGCTTTCAAAAAACTCTCTAGTGACTAAGTATATCACACTGGGCTTCATTTTCCCAGAGGTCAAAATACCTAAGTCAACTAAATGACTGAACTCCTAATTCCTTTAAAAATCAACATTTTTAAATGAATATTAGAGCATCGGGCCCATTGGTTCTAAATATAAGCATTGGCCTTTCACATTTCTTTATAATAAGATCTTTTGCTTGTGTTCTCTATAATTACTCTGTGTTTGCATATATGTATCTGTGCATGCACGTACATGGTATTAGTTGTCCACAGAATTCATTTGTTTCCTATTAATGAAATCTCTACGCTAACAAAGCAGAAGCTAAAAAAAAAAAAGGTAAATAGCACTCCCTAGAAACAATTTGTTTCTTGTTACATGTGTTCTTGTTAAACAATGTCTCAGGGTAATTTTTACCCAGCAAAAAGGAGGAGGCTACATATACAATAAGCTGAATCAAGAGGAAATATAATTATAGTCATAGTACAATCAAATAAATACCCTTACTTGTGGTCTTACAAGGAAAATGAACATGGCATATGTTGTCTGCTTACAGAAAGTAAAGGAAAAGGTCAAAAAATAAGGTTTAAATTTCCAGGTCAAATAGAATACTCTGTTATTTAAAGGGCAATGGTCATTCATAATCCTTCTACTTTATGCCCCAAGGGATTTCAAATAATTTATCATACTTCCTGACCCTTGAGCATGTGCAAATTCTGTGCAAATTCATGTGCAAATGCTGTGTGCAGGGCACTGTGCTAGGCAGTAGGAGAGACACAAAATTTAGATAACACATGATCCTGTGTTCATGATATTTATGTTCTATGAGGGGATATCACACTCTGTAAAACTAAATTACAGATTAATTGACAATTTGGAATGGTAGAGGTGGGTTTCTATTTTCCTACCAGCAGCAACTTGTAACAATGGAATGATAGGTTTGAATTGACCATCCTATCTCTCCCTCCTTTACAAAAAAAAAAAAAATAATAATAATGCATTAGAGAAATAAACAACAAAGTGTTATGTGAGAACCCAGAGGGAAAATGAAAAGGTTCCTATGCAGTAGGAGAATCAATTTCCTGAAGGAGTCGACACTTCAATAGAGCTTTAAAGGAAGGATAGAGATTTAAGAGGTAAAGTGGAGGAGGTAATATGTTGTTGATTTACACATATATGATATATATTCAAATCCTGGGCCTGAAGCCTGATAACAGGTACTTTATTCAGAGGAAAAATGAAATCATATTACTTAGTGGATGGAATGTTGGACTTGGAGTCAGGAAGAACTAGATTTAGATACTTTATTAGACATTTATTAGCTCTGTAATAATGGGAAGGTAAGTCCCTTAATGCCTTCATTAAGGAAGTTAGACTAAATGGCTTCTAAGTTCTCCTCCTAAATCTATGGTCCTATGAACCTACAAAGAATAGAAATGTAATTGAACTTATTTTTTCCCCATCTTCCATGGGCAGTGGGGCAAGATTAACAATATATGAATAGAATCACTAAATCAAGTCTCCAGTTCATGCCTCATGGAGAAAAGAACTTTTATGATAATGGACAATTGACAGTTGGATATGCTTGAAATGATTTACTTCCAGAAGAAAGAGAAGATGAGAGATTCTGGACTGATACTCATACTTTTGATGATGACTCTGATACTTGTATGAACTTGGGTAAGTCATTCTTCTCCCCTTTGCCTCACTTTTCTTATCTGTAAAATAAAGTGGTTCAACTTGATTCCTTCCAGATCTAAATACATAATTCTATAACTCTATGACCTAGAAACCATAGTGATTTCTATTTTCTATTTATTCTATTTCTATTTATTCCTGGAACCAAGTTCAAGGAACTCTGATCTCACTCTACAAAGCTACAAGTAACCCACCAATAACATTACATGATCACTTAGATCATCTTGTTAATTCTCAAGCTATGTTGGCTCTGAGTATTGTCTAAAGGTGCCATGTTTCCATTTGTATATCCCCTCTCTATGCTTCAATGTTACAGTAAAGTCCTATTACAGATAATGTTCAATTGCTTCCAAAACTGGATCATTTTATAAAATGTAAAATTTAAGCTTTCCATAGAAAATTATGACATGGGCATTTATTTCATCAAAGTACAAGAAATGTTCCATCTGAAGATTCTTCAAGGTCACTTGACATATCGTTGATGAAGTCACTGGAAAAAGCCTTAGTGCCATTTATCTACAAGCCTTTGCTTTATGATCCTAACAAATTCAAGTTTGATGTAAGATAAAATTGATTTTCCTGGTATGCTGTCATCAGAGTTTTAGGAACAGCTGCCTTTTTGGCTCCTTCTAAGACTGGCTACTTTTGTGAGACCTTCTCTTCCCATCCATCTCTATCTTAAGCAAAAACTGAAGAATTCCTATCTTGGGGACACATATCCCTTCTCATTATCCTCATTATTTATTTATCAAGTACTTTTGTGTCAGAAAATATACTGGGCATTAACCTCTACCTTTATATGAAAAACTTTGCAAAAAATAAACCAAGGGAAATGTGCACTAGCACTCTAAGGCTGGGGAATATGAATCAAGAAAAGCTTCACATTGAAGGTAATGCTTGTAGAGAGTTTCAGAAGAAACTAAGAATTCTAAGAAGCAGAGGTAGTGTGAAAGGCATTCCTTACAGGAGACAGTGAGTACAAAGACTTGGAGTCAAGTCAAGGAATATTAGGTATGAGCAACAAAAAAAAAATCCAACTTTACTTGATCATTGGATACATAGAGAGTGCTATATAATAAGATTCTAAAAGTTACAAAAGGCAAAATCAAATAGATTTGGAACAATTGGGGTTAAGTGTCTTGCCAGAGTCATATAAGCTAGTGACTGTTACATTACTAAGATTTGAACTAAGAACTTAAGTTCTCCTTATTCCAGGGCCAGTGTTATCCATTACAGCATCCAGCTACCCTTTATATTATTATTCTAGAGGGAATAGGGTCCCTCTTCTTCCCAAAACAAATCTACCCTTTGCAGATTTGTTACTCCTCTCTAACACACACACACATACATATGCATATATACCACGCATATATATGTGTGTGTGTATATATATGATGCATATACATATATGTACATTATATATCTGTGTTTGTGTGTGTATATATATATGTATATATATATATGCCACAGATGTAGATAGCGCTAGAGTTAGTTCTATTTATCTCTCTATACATGTTGTTTATCCTTCATTTTAAGAAGATAAATGACACTATAGTGTGATGTCTTAACTTGCTCATGAATTAGATTTAAGTGAGACACAGATGTAGGAAATCATTAGCCTCATTTTCTCTTTCACAATCATTGAAGTCTAATGGCAAGACAAAAGTCAAGATTGTTGGTGATAGCCTGTGGATGACAGATAAAGCTATAGTCTATCAATCTATCCATGCAAATATATACCTGTATAACTATAAATGTATTGGTGCATGTCTGTAGACACATGCATGTATATACCTGTGTGTATACACATGGTTGCACACATGTTTTTAGCCATAGATTAACATGTGTATATGCAAGACATATCCCCTCTCTTCTACAATAGACATTACTCACATCCCCTTTTCCCAGTAATGTAATATTCCAGTGCCCTAAGTTTTTATGCCCTAAGTATGCCTTCCCATAAGACATGAAATCAAATAGACTTCACTTTTACCTAGCTATTTTTTTAGATCAGATATATGATTTAATTACAAGATGAAGAAATTGCCCTCTAGCTATGCAAATGTGCACGTGCTCTGCAATTTGTCCCCTGAGCTGCCAGCAGCACTAATAGATTAAAGGATTTGCCTGGGATCATACAGCCAATGTGTGTTGCCTCAGACAAACTGAGACCTGGGAAAGAACTTAATATAGAAAGACCAAGGTCACCACTGCATCTGAGCCATCCCCAGTCTTCCTAACTTTTATTTTGTTACTGAACTGCAAGGACCCTGGAGGAGAAAGCATGGCTGATGACCTTAGGCAGCTCTGACTGACTCAAATGCAATTGATGCAAAAGCAAAAAATCACCCTCATGGTACCAATGGTTCTTTCAGAGAATGAAGGATAAAGAATGTCAGTAGAGCCAGAGCTTCAACATTTAGCTTTTTGATAGAATGTGACTTCCTTTAGGGCAGAGCCATTTTGTTTGGTTTTATTTCATTTGTTGTATTTCTTGTACATAAGCACAAGCTTGGCACATGATGAGCCCTTAACAAATTATTGTGGATTGACTGAGTCTTTATGTTTTGAAAGACAACATAGGCCTATGGATAGAGCAGTGAACATGAGGTCAGGGACACCTAGGTTCAATCTCTATGTCGTCCATTTACCAACTAGATGATCTAAGAAAAGCCAATTAATCATGCTAGGTTTCAGTTTTCTCATCTATAAAATAACACTAATGACTTTAATGTCCCTTCCAACTTTAAATCTATGATCCTATGACTTTTAGATAAGCACTCTAACCACTACTCCACATTGTTGGCTCTGATTTACTTATAACTCTAACAAATAACTTCTGGCATCACCATGAATTTCCCGTGGAATGGAAGAGTTTTCATGGTGTTTGATTTTCTGGAAGAGTTTAGAGATGGGTTTACATGAAGTTTTCAGATTATACATTTTTATTAAATTGGCCATTTAATTCAAACTGACTTCACAATTAAATTGAGTATAAAAAGAGAGGAGATAGAGAATTATATTCTATTTTTATTTTTTCCTATGACTGCATTTCACTCTATGAAATTCAAAAGCATTTCTAACTCTGCTACTGTCACCAGTAATCTAGGTATTTTCTATTTTAGAGACCAAGCATGAAGATAGACTTTAGACATTGGTCTTTATCGCTCTCATAGAGGCCTGAGTTGAGATTGAAAAGCATGTCTTTCATTTTCATGGCCATTTCTGACCAGTCTATAATAATGGGATACAAAATACCAACCGTTTGATTCCTCAAACCACACTGCAGAAGTTAAGAAGGATGTGGTTTATAGTCTCCTATTAGAGAGATGCAAAAACTTCAATAACAAAAAAGCCATAATCATGCTATTAAAGACAATTAATAATTCACTTGGTTCCTATTTAACTTACCAAGGCTATCTTACTTCTTCTAAGAGATGCAGCTGCAGAGGTGAAACAAAGCATTAACAGGTGTTGCAGGATCACAGAGGTGATCTCACATTAGCCACATGGTAAATGTGCTGGAAACCACAGCAAGTACCCTGTAACTCACAGGGCCACCAGTGCATCAAGTCGTTATGTTAAATGAAGTTATTATTTTGGTTAAATAAATTTCAAGTTATTATTATAACCATATTAATTAAGGTTTATGGTGTAATGAAATAGGCCCATTGTTACTTACACTCATTAGATAAATGGAAAACTGAATATTTCAGTCAGGTTCCAGATTAAATGACTATGGAAAATAAAGACCACATAGTGGATACATTCTTATTGTGAATGAGTTCAGTTTCACTCTAGCTGTCCTAATCTTTTTCAGCAATTTCGTGCCCAAACCTTTTCTAAGGTCAAGTGACAAGAGAGTTGGGTGCTTTTCTTGGAAGTTCTGACCCTTGATTCTGCTTCAGTTTGCAGTCTTATAAGGCTACAAGACCTAGAAAGACCCTGGAAGTCTATCAAGTTGGTAGATGAAGAAATCAAGGCCAGAAAAGCATATTGAACTTCATCAAGAGTCACAGAGTCACATAGTCAGGATTCAGATTCAGCTCCTCTTGACTCCAAATCTAAAGATCCTTCACCAAGAGGAAGCTGATGGATAGAGTACCAGTGCTGGGGTCAGGAATATATGAATTCAAATATCAGACACTTACCCTTTTTCCCTCAGTTTCCTGATCCGTAAAATTATTTGAAGAAGAAAACAACAATTACTCCAATATCTTTGGCAAGAAAATATCAAATGGGATGGGGAAGAGTCAGATTCAACTAAAATGCCTGAACAATAGGACTTTCACAAAATTACATATTTTTTTTTTTGCTTCGCTCGAAGTTCCTGATCTGTAAGACACACTTAAGTCAGGGAGATTTGATTTCAAATCTCCTGCCTCTGTCATGTACTTAGTTATGTGACTGGCCAAGTCACATAACCTTTATATGTCTCAAGCTACTCCCTATAATTTTTTCTGGTAAGATATAGGTTAGTTCCATCTTCAAAGCTTGAATTATACTTGTCATTATGAGCACTCAATAAACACTCCATGGAATGGTCTTTGCAAGATCATCCCCTAGTTATTCATTCTCCAATGCGACACATGCTGCACTTGAAATCCATAGGTCTTTTTGAATTCATCCCAGTCAATAGGATTGTAGGATCATAGATTTAGAGTTTTAAGGAAATTTAGAGGACATCCATCCAAGCCCTTCATTTTACAGATAAGCAAGCCAAGACTCAGAGAAATTAAATCAATTCTCCAACATCATACAACTAGAAAGTAGAAGACTCAAGATTTGAACTCAGTTTCTCTTTAAAAAACACAGTATCCTTTTTCTATAACATGGCTGTGAAAAAAATGTCCATTTCTACTTTTAGAAAGACATGCTTTGCCATAGTTAGATCGAGAAATAGCCTATGAGAAGAAAATAAATTTTAAAAGCAGCTTTAAACTGACATTTTGATCCTGAAGGTCAAAGCATGTATTTGAAAATTTAAGTCAGAGCTTTCAGCTAATTGTCATAGACTATGGAGAGCAGCTGTTCTCCATCTCCAAATGAGGACAGGACTGAGGAAATGAAGCTTAAACTGAAACTAATGGGATTTAGCATACATATAAAGAAGACTTTCCCCCAGGAGTCAATAGGTGTGATTGGAAGAAAGAAGATAGTTCAAAATTTGCATTAAACTGTTTGAAGACAACTGTAATTAGGAAATGCCAGGGAGAAAATCCCTCATTTCCAACTTAAATGAATAAACAATAGTCACTGAAACTATTAACACAAACATAAATGTGTTTATGTATATGTGCATACATTTGTGCTCCCACAAATGTGCATACATATGAATATATGAATGTATTGTGTTCATGTGTGTATATGTATGTATATATATATAGATGTTAATATGCATATACATCACACACACATTCTCTCTCTCTATATATATAGGTGCATGTATGTATGTATGTATGTATATATCCCTTAGTTTTGCTAAAAAAGAGCTCAAGGGCTATTACTATCTTATCAAATATTCCATTAAGACTAACAGCCCTGGAAGAGAACCATCATTTACCAAAAGTTTCCTCTAAGCTCTAGGAATCCTTTTTTGTCAGTGTCATGCTAGATCAGGATTCAATACAGAAAAGAAATGAAGTCAGAACCTGGTTAATATATAATTAGCAATAAAAGGAGTTGGGGGATATCTGAATAATACATTACATGGGCAGAGAAGAAAAGAGTCTAGAAAATGAAGAGAGGACATGGTCTAAAGATAAATCAGATATGAGGGATAAAAAGTATAAGAGATAGATGCCACAAAGAAAAATGGGTTGTGTCATATTTGGATTGATTTTTTTTCTCTAAAAGATTTCTAATATTAATACTGATTCCATTTGTGATTTAATCAAGAAGCCAATTCTGTTCTGTAAATGAAGAAATTAAGACAGATTATGGTGAAGATGCTGATTATGGGTCTTTCAGGGGAGTTAGTTGGTTGCCTTGGACCTCCCCTCAATTCTCCCCCCAATAATAATTTACTCACAATGCTTTTGGCCTAGTCACAAATGAAGGGAGGAAAAAAAGAGAAAACAGAATACAACACAAACACACACATACACATGAACACAAATCATAGAACCAAAATGTGCCCAATTTTTACTGTGATGGGCCCTCATCATTTCATCTCTCCAATCATAAGGATTTCATTTCTATATCTTTGAACCTTAATACAGTGGTGATTCAAAAAAATTTTTTTTGGATATATCCTTAGTCTCAGAGAGAGAATTAGGGAACTTTTTCTTTTATTCTTCTATAAATGCCTTTCCCCCTTAATTCTACCCTTTCTTCTCTTCCTCATATAATGGCATCTATCACTGGTATTGGAATATATCAGGAGAACAAAGAATATATATCCCCTCCCCTCCGAATGTGAGTTGTTTCAAGATGATGACTATTTTTGGTTTTACATTATATCCTTAGCACTTAACATAGCGCTTGGGACAAAGTAAGTGTTTAATTAATGCTTGTTGATTGATTTTATTTTCCTCTTATATGGCAGCGAGGTATGAATGATGCATAGACCAGGTGTCCCAGAACACCTGGGTATACTCAACCCATGCTTTAAACACACCTATGCTGGCAGCCCCTCAGTTTATATAATGAAAGACTGTGTACCAAGGCCAATAACTCTGGCAATGTAGGGCTTACCCACAGCTCTGCCATCATTGCTCAGGGATGGATGCCAGCCATCACTCCAGGCTCTCTGCCAACACCATGGTCTCCCTGACAGCAGAAGTTCTGATGGGCCAATAAGGAGAGGGAGGACAGAAAATGCTGAAGACCCCCCTTCCAAAGCAACAAAAAGCTAATGCCAAGTTTAAGCCTTAGATGATTTTATTTTCTAGCAGGCAAACCTTAGTTGATAGTAGACAAACGTTAGCTACTGCCCTTTTCTAGCGCATAAACGGTAACTGGGCGTTTATCCATTGGCCTGTGAGGTGACCTAGTGAATTCTGCACTTTTCTACAGTAGAGATAGGTCAATAAGCAAAATGCCAACTTCTGAAACTCTGCCTAACTACCTGGGGTCCTGGAGATTTTGCCAGACATACTTAGCAAAATATAGGTGATCCAGCCAGTATTCCATGATGCCCAAAGACTTGGGGGGAAAAAAGAATCAAGGTAATTTATTTATAAGATAAACACATAAGATCTTGGATAATGCTGATTTCTTTGTAAAGAAACAGCACTTAAAGATAGTTATATTTTTTTAAATTGTGGTACCATGAGTGCTTTTATGGAAGTAATGCTTTAAGTACCTTACTTTAAGTTTAAGTTTTACCTATTTCAATACACATTTTTATTCATGGCTATGTGGGATTTTGTTTTACTTGACTATGCATATTTGTTAAGAGAATTTTTTTTCTTCTCCACTACAAGAGGAAAACAATAAATGTTTTTTAATTAAAGAAATTGAGTAATTTTGACCCAATTTATAATCAACCAGTTTATGAAGCTTTTTATATATCTACCAAACAATCTGGACTATTCCATGTTTATGACCATAGACATTTGGTAATCATAGTATTTAAGTATCAAATCTAAAGGAATTAGGCATAATTTTATTTGTCATGAAGCTTTTTTATTGTTTTTATATGTTTCATTGATTGTTATCTGTATTCAGTTCAATGGACAATTCACTGAGATGTTCCAAGATAGATATGTATATATATATATGTGTGTGTGTGTGTGTGTGTGTGTGTATATATATACATATATATATACATGTAATATTATAATATTCAATAAATAATATATTAATATGTATTAATATTATGTATAGAGAGAGACAAAAGGGGAAACTGTAATAGATAAAGAACTATCTTGGATTCAGGTTTGGTTTCTAATATATACTGGCTGAGAAGATACTTGCCTATATTAGAGTGGAAAATTCCCACTAATTATTCTCTATAGAAATGAAATCATAGACAGGATCCAAATTCAATCTCTCTGTCTCTCTATTTTTCTGCCTCTGACTCTCCTTGTCTCTCTGTGTCTGTCCCCATTTATTGGTTTCACATATATCAAAATATTTATAATATATATATTTTTTTTGGTAGGAGCAAATAACTAGAAGAAATAACTAGATCAATACCAATCAATTAGAATGTCAAAACATGTTGTGATACATTAATGCAATATAATATTATCGTGCTAAAAGAAATAAAAACTATGAAAAATACAAAGAAACATGAGAAGGCATACATGAACAGACGTAAATTACAGTAAAGAATACAGAAAACAATCCATATATTGACTACATATTGTAAATGTAAAGATAAACAAAACAAATCAAATGGAATGTTCTGATTTGTAATAACCAGACTTGGTCCCAAAGAACAGATAGTGAAATATTTTCCAAGACAAAGTCCTCTACTAAGCCTACAATAAACAAACAAACAAAAAAAAAAGCAAATCTGTTGCTTAAGAAATCAACCACCTTATCCGATGTATTAGAATATGGGCAAGACTTATTGTCCTGGGCATTCTTTTGCTCATTGAAGGATTTAGGAATTTCATAGTAAATATGTTCTTTCATTTTCCAGGGCTAGCTAGGGATATTGGAGCATTCTATTTATACTCCAGTCACAAACTACAGGACCAGTGGCCCAGAAATGCACTCTATGGTCTAAAGTGTGTATGCAAAAAATCAGAGCAAGTTTAAAGTTGTTCTTGGGGGAGGAGAGCACCTAGATTGAGCAATGTTTTAACTAGTACTAGATATAAAAAATAGTGGTAAATTAACTGTGACTTGGGCTGACCTCAGGTATATGGAGAACCACCAACAGAGTAGACATTTAGCCTATGGTCCATTCTAGAATTCCAAGGAGTAATCCAAAAATGTTAGGTGGAGACAGAACACATAGAAGTAGGAAAAGTAAATTCAAACTGCAGAATGAAATACTTAGACTAAGACCATTTGGGGACAACAAATAGTTTTTCACTAAATGGGGTTTCCTGCATTGAACATGGCCTAAATCCATATCCTGGGAGATTCCAGAATCAACCTCAGAACTCATTTCAGGAATATGAGTCAATACAAAATGAGAATTAGGAAATCTGTACATCCAAGTAATTTCTAATTCAACTGTAGCGAGAATGAAACTTCCTAGACTTTTGTCATATATTTTTGACTTACTGTGCAGACTTGCCAATTTGTTCCTTTTACTTTGCAGGTAGTGGTAGATTGTTAACAACTACCAGCCCCTACAAAGAAACCAATAACTCCTCTGTAAACACAGACAGAAACATCAAATTATATACCTCAATAGAACAGCTCAGACATCCTCATATTTTCAGACAATTTTTGTATGGAAGTAAATTGTCTTTTCAGCTAATGTTTTGCCAATGCTTGACTCTCACACTTTGTGTGACTGCAAGAATCTCGTCTAGCAAATTTAAAAGATTTATTAAGGTAAGAATGAACTATCTGATTGGAATTTCTATTAGTGATTTTAAATCTGAGATGTATATAAATATAGATAGAAGAGCCCAAATCAAGTGTTTTAATCCTTTCCTAAATCTCTTGAGTTTACTAAAAGACATTGAATATTTACTTTGTACAATTCTGATGCTATCAGTATTCTTTGTTGTTTTTAGTATCATTCACAATATCCTCAATGTTCTCTACATTAGTAAGCTAATAATAATAATCATCCACATTCTTATCATTATACAATCCTCTTCCATCTAACTTACACATACTTAGTTTGGCGTATGAATGATAAAGTTCCTTCAATATTTCTATAATCAGTGGTGGAATGTTTTCCAGGGTTTTCTCCAAAGTCTAATGCTTTCTTCAGAAGAGCACCTTTGTTTTTCTGAGGTCATCTTCACTGTAAATTGAAAACAGAATTCTAGGCTCCAATTTCATATTCTGAAATATGATTCTAAAAACAATCTTCTTAAAGCGTCATAGAAAATAGATGGACTCATGGGGGTAATAATGTGAAATAAATTTGTCACAGACTTAGAGTTCAAAACAACCCCTTAATTTTAGATAGAGTTGGGGAAACTAAGGCCTAGAGAAGTTATTTTTCTTCTACTCTAGAGAAGGTCATATAAAAAATAAGGATAGGAGCTGAAATTCCAACCCAAACCCTGTGTCTCTAATTTCAGTATGTATTCCTCTATTTTATCATGCTGTAACTTCTTGCACCCCAAATACAGTCTCCATTGGATAAACTCTAAATTGTCTAGCAATGAATATCTTATAGCTAATGGGTCTCAGGCATGATATACAGATGCCCCTTAGGTTCCATAAAGAAGCAAACACCTTTCTTCCCTTTCTTCCAGACTGACAAGCTCTCCTAGATATACTTTTCTTTGCTATTAGGGTATCTGCTCCTCAGAAACCCTTTTTAAGACTCCATAACAATGTAAGGTAAAAACAGACACATGGTTTGGGCATAAAAGACGATACAATAAACAAATTAGGAGAACAAGGGATAATTTGCCTATCAGATCTTTGGAGAAGGGAAGAATTTATGACCAAAGGAGAATTAGTGAACATTATGAAAGGTAAAATAGACAGCTTTGATTACATTGAATTAAAAAGATTTTGCACAAACAAAACTGACAGAAATAATATTAAAAGAGAAGTACAAAGCTAAGAAAAAAATCTTTACAGCTAGTATTTCTGATAAAGGTCTCATTTTTAAAATATGCCAAATTTATAAGAATCCAAGTCATTCCCCAATTGATAAACTGTCAAAGTATATGAACAATTTTCAGATGATCAAATTAAAATTATCTATGCTTATATGAAAAATGCTCTAAATCAATATTGATTAGAGAAATGCAAATTAAAACAACTCTGAGATACTACCTCAAACCTCACAGATTGGCTAAGATGACAGGAAAATATAATAATAAATGTTGGAGAGAATGTGGGAAAACTAGGACACTAATGCATTGTTGGTGGAATTGTGAAATGATTCAACCATTTTGGAGAGCATCTGGGGCAATATCCAAAGGGCTATCAAACTGTGCACACTCTTTGACCTAGCAGTGCCATTATTGGGTCTTTATCTCTAGGAAATCATAAAGGAGGGAAAGTACTCACATGTACAAAAATGTTTGTAGCAGCTCTTTTTGTGATAGCAAAGAATTGGAAAATGCATAGATGCCTGTCAATTGGGGAATGGCTGAATAAGTTGTGGTATATGAAGGAAATGGAATATTATTATTTTATAAAAAATGTTGAACAAGCTGGTGTCAGAAAGGCCTGGAAAGATTTACATGAAGTGCAACTGAGAGAAACAAGCAGAATCAGGAATATATTATACACAATAATAGCAAGAATATGCAATGATCAACTATGAAAGATTTGATTCTTCTCAGTGGTTCAGTGATTCAAGGCAATCCCAATAGACTTTGGACAAAAAATGCCATTTGCAGAATTAAAGAGTTTCAATGTGAATCAACACATGCTATGTTCAGTTCCTTTTTTTCTGTTTTTTTTTTTTTTAATCTCTTCCATGGTTTTTCCCTTTTGCTCTGATTCTTCTCTCTCAACATGATTCATAAAGCAATGTGCATTAAAATAAATTCATGAAAAAAAAAGAAAAAAGAAATCTTTTCTCAGATTATCTTCACTCTCACCCCAAAGGATATATATTTTTAAAATTTATCTGTCTCTTCTCTGTTTCTAATTTTCTATTTGGTTTTCATCTTATCTATTTCATCTCTTGTGATTTTTCCCATTCATTTGAATTTCTGCATGAAAAATAGAGTCTCTATATATAGCCAAGCACCCAAAATTGAGCCCTCTAAATCAGGTATAATTTTTAGTTCTTCCAATCTACTTGGTTGTGCTTATTTATTATTAATTAGCTAGTTTTGTTAGGAGTGTGTGTGTGTGTTTTCTTTTTATTATTCTAGAATATAGAGCTCTCAATAGTAGAAGTATACCTTTAATGTATGTATTTACATACACACACATACACACACACACACACACACACACACACACACACACACACATATATATATATATACGCCTGTAACATGACATGTATATATATGAGCAACTATGATTATTATTGCTGTTATTACAGTTGCTGTTGTCATAATAGTTTTCATGGCAAGATGAAGTACTTTGATAGTTTATCAAAAAAGTACAAAATATTGTTATATAGAGCTATTTGCTCATTGCCTCATATATAATAAAAATTCAAGTATGTTAAGATAAATTAATCTGAATATTTACCAAGAAATCTAGCATCAGTTTGGAAGTTGATTCTGATTTCCTAAAAGCTGTCATAATTTATTTTATTTTGTAAGAAGATATGTAATAATAACATACAGTATTTATATAGGTTTGCAAGGCACTTTGCAGATTTTGTCTTCATAGTGACCTTAGGAATTATTTGCTAGTATTATCCCCCTTTTACAGATCATCATAGGCTGAGAGAGACTAAATAATTTGACCAGAAACACATGTTGGTGCCAGGTTCATACTCTATCAATTATACCAAAGCTTTTTAACTATCTTACCTCATTATTCAAGAAAGTTAAGTTTTCTGGTCTTAAGATTTCTGGGAATATCAAAGTACAGAATGCATTCTATAAAAATGCATAGTAGTCTCTTCAGAACTTCAGGAGCTCAGTTTTGGATTTGAAATTATTTTCACTGATAAAAATATAAAATTATAATGTTTACCAAACATTTATTGCTATGGACATTATCTTTAAGATCAATTTTTTGAGTGTGTCACATGATGAAGTGGACAGACAATATTCTTAACATCCAAAAAGGCCTGGGTTTTCTTTGACAACTTTAACCCATATTACTTGTATGATCCTGAGCACTTTATACTCAAAAGAATAAGTAATGTGGAGGTGTCATGGAATTATTATAGATTTTCTGGAAAGTTGTGTTCACAACCTACTACTTTTTCAGAGTATTTTACTTTTCTCTATGTATTTTTGTTGTTATAACTTTTTTTTTTTCTGAGAGGAGAATGGAATGAAAATGGGATTACAAAAAAACAAACAAACAAATAAACTAATTCTCATCAGGAAGATAATTTTGGGCAGTAAGCATAACTTCCTCTTGGCATTGTAAACTTAGCCATAGCAACATTGAGGTGGTGCATACTCTATTCTTAAAAAAATATATTCTAAGCACCTTTAGATTTTAGATTTGCTACCAGCCCTTAATTTTCAGAAATCTGAAATAAGAATTAGGAAAGGATATGAGAGGAAACATCCCTGCTATATTTCATCCCTAACTACTTTTGTAGTCTTAATTCATAGTACTCTTTTTCATGATCTCTTAATTATTTTTCCAAACTAGCTCATGACATTTTATCTTCTGGCTTTGCAACTGTGGTTTCCCCATGTAAGGAATGCATTAACTCCTTACCTCTTCTTCATTCAATTCTTAACTTCCTTCAAAACATAGTTTAGGTATCAGCTCCTATAGGAAAGCTTTCCTGACTTCTCTGTTGTAACACTCTTTATCTTGATCTTTGACACTGTATGTCCTTTGTATCTATGTCTAAATGTCTGAATAGCATAAAAGATTCTTGAGGTCAGTGACTGATTTATCTTGAAGGAGAACTGTCCCTGGAGAGTTGACCTGGGTTCCAAGTCCTGCCTCTTGTATTTACTAGCTGTGAGGAGAATGTTACTTAATTTTTTTGGACAAATCTATAAAATAAAGGGGATAAACTAAATACTCTAGGTTTCTTCCAACTCTTAATCTCTGATCCTGTGATCCTTGGCGTCACTAGCATTTAGTACAGTATCTTGTACATAGTAATTATTTAATAAATGTATTTGTTACTGTTGTATTCATATAAGACAATGTCTACCTTATTTAGATAAAGGTTGGTAGTATGAGAAACCATTCCCTACCCTAGATGGCAATCTTTTTGGGATAGTTGAGAACTTTGACCAGAATGAGACAGTGGCTCAGTTCACTGAAGCAAAACCTTGAATGCTTTTCAAAAAGTCAAATGAGTAAATGGAATTCTTTTAAAGCTACCATCAACTCTGGCAAGTATGTATGTATGTGTATATATATATATATATATATATATATATATATATATATATATATATAAAGAGAGAGAGAGAGAGAGAGAGAGAGAGAGAGAGAGAGAGAGAGAGAGAGAGAGAGAGAGAGAGAGAGAGAAAGACAGAAGACATTTGGCAATGAGAGTATAATGGAACATACATTTATAAAACAACTAATCCAAGATGGATGTAAAGGTATTTGTCACAGATGTCAAAGCTTCCCAGTGTTTTGTTTTGTTTTTTCCCCCCATAAAACATTCTTTTTTTCAGAACCAAAGACAAATATTATGGGAAAAGATTGAACATCCTTTCCACCAGAAAAGATGGAGGAGATGTCAGTTTGTTTCTCAAGGGAATAAAGATTGGCAGACCTTTCTCAAGAGAAAGGCAGTTTCTAGTTCTATGTCAAATTCCCTTGGACACAATGAATAAGAAGCTGAAAGAAAAGATCCTTGGTATTTGGAGCCCATGCTCATGCACGTATGTAAGTGTACATACACACACACACACAATCACATTTATTGAACAGCTCTTTGTCAACTAAATCAATAGAGCAAAAAAAAATGAGATGAGGAGGGGAGGATAAATATTCATGCTGAAGTATAAAAACATTACAGGACAAAAAAAGGAAGATCATCTGAAGAGCATAAAGTCCCCAAATCAATCATGGGGAAGTTGTTGGGGTAACTATTCCACATTCTGGCATATTTCTAATTACTCCTCAATATAGCAACAATTTTCTTTCTTTAGTAACACATATTTTAAATGCAAGACAATAACTGCATTGGGCACCACTGCTCACCAAAGCTCAGATTGTGAACGTCATGATCCATTAGTTAAAGGATGCATCTAAGCAGTCTGAAGTTTATTAAATCTAAGTGACAGCTTTTCCTGATCACCTTGCTCCAGGCTTCCCAAGGGCAGGCATCAACTGGTTCAAATAGTCCCTCAATCTAGTCTCCAAACAGTTCTATCTAAATTCTAAGTCTATGAATTATTAACTGGGGCTGCTTGAGCTTGTAATTCTTAGTTCAGCTCCTCCAAAGAATCCTCTAATATCTAGTTAGAGCTGGCAATTGTTGTACCTCAGAAGACATTATGAGAAATGAAGATCAGTATCCCCAAATGAACCAAATCTGCAAGAGGATTGTGATGGAATGATAGTAGAACAACATAGGAAGTTCAAGATGGAAAGGACACTGAAGCTGATAAATTCAGTCTTGGAAAATGTATTACTTGTCTATTTGTATCATTTTTCAATCATATGGACAACATTCAGGACAAATTTTGTAATTAATGTGTCTGAACCCTCTTTTCTCTGATCTCCTATGATACTTTTAGTTACTACCATGCAATTTAGTCCAGCATATTCTCCCCAGGAAACTCCAGAAAACCTTGAACTCAGTAGGGCCTTGGTCAGATATATGTTGGAGCTAAGTTGTATTGGATCTCAAAATATGATTTTTTAATTTTCAATGTGAATCCTTATACCTTGGAAATTAGTAAACACCACAAAACAGGACTTGATATATAACTTTGTTGATCTTCTAATTAATTGTCTGTTAATTAAATAATGAGAAAATTAAACTTAAAAAATATGTCATGCATACATTTTTCCCCTCTGGAAGCTGTTGTTAAACATTTACCAGTATATCCCAGGTCTGGGGAAATGCGAACCAAGCATTAGTGAAGTCCTAAATTTTCCCTTTCCAAATCAATGGAACTATGTGTCATATCTGCCTTTATTTTTCAAGTGCTGAAGACATATTCCTGCATACTACATCAAAGTTACTTGAAACAAATTATTTCTGGAGCATAGGATCTGGGTTCAAAGCCTATCTCTGCTATTATTACCTGTGTAATTTGAGTGAGCCATTTTACCTTTATAGGCCTCAATTTTCAGCTTTAATCCAAGATTTGTCTAAGGTTCTAAGATAGATCTAAGATTCTACGTAACTAGTTCTATATCCTTCCCCAATTTTTTTCATTTGCATACTTTTTTCCAATTGGGGAAAGGAAGAAACATTTATTAAATGCCTACTAGGTACTTTGTGAATACTTCACTTGGTTTTATAATTATACCCTAAGTTCTTTGAATTTAGGGATCATGGATTATGCTTCTTTTATATCCTCCATAAGTCTTAGATAAATAGGTATATCTTAATAATTTCTTGTATTTGATTTTTTTATTATTTAATTAAAAGAAAGCAGTATCCATAACTACCATATTAACCCAGTCTTCCATTGCCCCAAAAAGACATTTTCTCCCATCTCTCAAATCTGTCTTCACTGAATCATAGCTTTAAATATTGAAAGGATCTTACAACATTTACTTAATTTTATAATTAAAGAAACAGGCCTAGAAAAGGTTAACTGTCTTGTCCAGGGTCATATGGAAAGTGATAGTCATGAAGTGTAAACATAGGCCTTCCTATGGCAAATCTAGTATGTGTGTGTATGTACCATACACATACATATACATACATATATAACCACGGCATACTTTTTTATAAATGCTATTTGAAATTTGTATTACCACAATTATTTTGATTCATTTTATGATCTCTAATCTCTTTTTAAGAAAGAAAAGGAAAGTATAGATCATAAAAATATGTAGAACATCTATTTAAATCAAAAGAAATTTAAGAAGTAGTCACAATATTTTAATATGATAAATTTGACTAACTCTTTTTCAATACATACTAATCTACCCGTCATTAAAATCTTACTCTGATGCTCATGTGGTGTAGATTCTAAGACAGAAAACAAAACAAAACAAAACAAATTTTGATAAGTCATACAAGCTGGAAAAGGCTTCTAGCTTTCTAAGATCATAGATATGATGTAGCTAATTCTAATAGTCTAAAAATAAAGGGTTTTTTTTTTTGTTTTGTTATGGTTTTGTCTTCTCTCTCTATGAAATTTGCCACCATGACGTATGTGCCTTTTAAATCCTGAACTTCCTTCAACACCTTTCAGCCTTCTCACCGTGACACATCCTGCTATAAGCTGATCACCATATTCCAGTGATGACTTCCTTCAGGATCCTCCATTTTATGGATGAACACAGGCAGCTATTCTTGATTCCCCTTCCAGCTTTTTGACTCAATGAATTTGGTTTGACCCAATGACCCCAAGCAAATTTCTTCTCCCTCATATCCCTACTCTTATTGCTTTTCTATTGCATTTTATCTTTTCTATAAGAAGGTAAATTAAGGTTATGGCTTCTTTGTTTTCATTTGTATTTTCATCTAAAGTACTTAGCACAACGCTAGACACAAAATAAATACTTAATAAATGCTTGTTACCTGACTATGGTCTAACTACAGCAACTCTTAAAAACATCATATACATTAGAGATACCTGAAATATTCAAGTATCAAAATATTGTTAAAATAAAGACAATTAGGCAAAAGAACAGAGATACTTTGTATCTGTTTGATCATCAGCAAATCCCTTCCCTTTTCTCAACCTTACATTGATGATTTATAAAATCAAGTTAATACCTGCACCTACTTTATAGAGTTGTTATAATAAAAATAAAATGAAAATGTTCTTTGTAACTTCAAAGTGATATATAAATAGTAGCTGTTATTGTTAGTATTTACTTAGCTACCTCTCCTATTTTATAACCACATGTATTTCATTCAATATAAAACCTAACTTTTTGTTTCTTTCGCTCTTTTACTTATGATGTAAGAATATATGGGGACATCTGAGTACTATAAAAACAAAAGACATTAATAATGTCTATTTAAAAAAAAAAGATTTTGGGCAGTGACATCTTTTTACTGCCAGTGGTAAGAATGTTATTCTTGGAGATAGGAAAACATAGCTTCTAATCCTACCTCTGACATTTCCTATTTGGGTGAATGTTTCTCAATCTCAATTCTAATCTGAAAAAATAAGGGGATTACAGTTTGACATCCCTTCTAGGTTAAGACCTAGGGTCCTATGATTTTAGTCAAGGCAATTCCCAGATTTTCTAAGTAAGTTGTCATGTTGAACCTCTTATTTCCAAAAAATAATGCTTATGTATAACATATTGGAAACAGAACAAGTTTATCAAGGTAAGACACATTGATAATAAAGCAAAATAGTCTCTGCTTTAACATTCAAAGATCATTTAGTTTAAATAGGCAAAAAATCAAGTATACAGTGATGAAGTATGGGCATGATCTTAAGATATTTGTTGGAGAAAAAAAATGGAGATTAATTCCAGAGAGGGAAAGAATTCATTTATTTATCTTGCATACAATAGAATGTCAAGTTAGAGAAAGTTTCTTGAGCAATGGAAATCCTCTATGTCACAGATTTTCTAACATGTTTATGGTAGTCATATGAGGTAGATTGTATCATTTAATGTTGGTTTTTTTTTTATTCTCATGTCATTGTTCCTACATTAAATTTCTCCATTAATGTCATATCTGGCTGGTATAGAGCTCCATGCCTAAGGAACATTATACTATAAATCCAGTCAGTTCACTATAAGCTACAAAGATTTCCAGGATGCACCAAAAAAGATTATGTCTGTTCTGAAGACCAACACAGCTGAGTGTCCTTGCCAGAAGTTTGTCCCAAAGGAGATAGATTTCAGAGGGCATAGCTATTCAAGAAACTATCTAAAACATGTAAAGGAGTCACTTGCTTTATGAAAGAAGTATCTCTAGAGACGTATTAATGGGGATTTAATATTAATAAAGACATACATAAAAGTAATATGTTCTTATTTTCATCTGATTATCTATATTGTGTTACTTCAGATTTTGTAATTCGAATCTATTTGAGGAAAGCTATATCACTGCAGCACTTACAATGTTGATTGTATATGTTAGATTTTCTGAGAGCCATTAGTCAACAATATAAATATTAATTTTCACACATCAATTCAGTGCCAATTAATTTGGCTTAATATTCTATAATTTTTCATTGGTGTGGTATCTAATGCCAAATATTAACTAATTTTAACTTTTTAGAAAATAATGAATCAATCAGCTTCTGTTAGATGAAATTGCTTGATTACAGATAAATAAGTGATGCAGTGAATTGAACTCTGGACCTGGAGTAAGAAAGATCTGGATTCAAATTTTGTCTAAGTTACATCTATATGACCCTAGTCAAGTCAAAACCTCTGTCTGCTTCAGTGTCTTTAACTATAAAATGATGACATCACCTATTTTCCAAGGTTGTTGTAAGGATCAAGTAAGATAATAATTGTAATTTCCTTATGACAGTTCCTGACACATAGAAGGTGCCATTGTTGTTATTCAGTTGTTTTAGTTTTATCCAATTCTTTATGAGATCATTTGGATTTTTTTTTTTTTTTGGCAAAGATGGTGAAGTGGTTTGCCATTTCCTTCTCCAGATCACATTATAGATGAGGAAACTGAGGCAAACAGGGTGAAGTGACTTGCCCAGAGTCATACAACTAGTAAGTGTCTGAGGCCAGATTTGAAGTCCTGAAGATGAGTCTTGTTGGCTCTAGGCCCAGTGCTTTATCCACTGTGTCACATGGCTACCAAAAGGTGCCATTTTCTTTCTCTCTACTGTTTCCTGTTGTGGCTGGATTAAGCTGCTTGTGTATGTGCAAAGTAAGCATAACTTAAGAACAACAGTATTGCTAATATTAAGTTAAGGGGGGGGGCAAAAGGTTAGAAGTAGCTTTAGGATTACTAAGCAATCAATCAATTACCATTTATTAAGCTCCACATTAAATTAAAGACTAAGGAAGCAATAAATACAAAATGAGACAGTCTTTACTGTCAAAGAATTTACATTCTTGGGGAATACAGCATGTTCCCAGACAAATAAATATTTGATACAATCAAAACAACAATATAGAAAAAAGGAAGATCAAACCATTTGAAAAACCAGAAAGGTTCTTTGAAGGAGGGGTCACTGGAACTGCTATTTAAAAGATACTAGAAGTGGTAGGAGATGCAGAGAAGAAGAAAAAGCATTCCAGATATTAGACAACCTCCTCACAGACATAGGAACAGAAAATGTAATGCTGTATTAAGAAAATGGCAAGCAGACACATTCAGCTAGAATGTAGGGTGTAATAGTCAGTCTAGAAAGGTTGTGAAATGCTTTAAATTGAAAAAGAGAGAAGTTTGTTTATGTGTCCTAAAGGAAATGGAGAGCCACAGAATCTTTGTGAGCAGGGGATGATAAAGCTGGAACATCAGAAATCTATGGGAAAAATTGAAATCAGGAAATATTGCACTGGGTATCAAAATCTATCTCATGAATAGACTGACTTGAACAAATGCAAAATCCTATCTTATATAGATGTCAACTTCCTGAATAATACTGCAATTGTGTTAATAATACCACTCTTATCATTCTGAAGTTTCATAGCAGCTATTCACCGATGAAAGAGGGAATTAACAGTATATTGGATGACAATAAAATGTTGGAATGATTAAAAATGGGGGGGGGGAAGATGTATCCTTGGATAAACAAGATCAATGTATTTGTTATAGTTTTAGTTCAATATCAAATTCAATTAAATATTTATTGTGCAACTACTGTTTGTACTCACACATGAAGGCCCTTTGACACTCTTGACTGCAGAGTGTTTTGCTTATATCTCCCACAGACTTGAGGTGAAGACATGCCATGAATAGGGAAAAAAGGCTAGATCTGGATAAATAAGTGGTAACTCTTTAGTCAGGATTTCATCTTTCGAAGAAGAAAGGACTAAGTAATAAGTCTTGAGCCATGTGCAATGCTTTCCTTTCCACACTGATGAATCAGCCAGGAAGGCTTGGCATGAGGGACTGTTGGCCACCTGGGAATGTTGTGATTAGAGCAAAATTCACTTCAGCAGGAGCCTGGCCATTTAAAATGCCAAGATTAAAGACAAAACAAAACAGAAAAAAGTCTCCTACAGTTTTGGCCAGCAGACCTAATCACACATTCTTTTGAAATGCAATTCCCTGAAAGAGAGCTCAGTTAGCAATAGCATGGAAGTATTCTACTGCTAGAGCCCTTCTGCCAAGTCGCGGATGAATATTCATACCAAGTTATTTTAATCATGTTTTTCTTGATGTGACATAATTCTACATAATTTATTTTTCCTTCTCAGCTAAAAAGGGGGAACATGCTCTTCCTTGACTGTCAAGTCAGAAAGTTCCTTAAGGTGTTTCTTTGTTTTGTTCCTTCTCCTGACTCTGACACAAAATAGAATATAGAATAATGTAGTCAGGTTACTATGCTGACATGGGACCCTTGGAAATTGATACGAGTGTCTTTGACTTAGTCAGAAAATGGTCTGTAACAATTAACTACCCAACATTAGTCATGGGATTAGAGATCTGGATGTGGAAAGCTCTGTTGAAAACACCTATGGAAACTCTTCTGAGACTCAGAAGTAAAATAACAAGATAAAGGTTAAGCATGACATTAGGAGCAGAGGTTAGATATAAACCTAGGTCCTCTATAAATCTTTATTTTTTTTCCACTGTACTACACTGCCTCTCTAAGAATTTGGAAGCAAAAATTAGACACACATTTATCAAGTTCTTTCTATATGTAAAACACTATGGGATTACAAGATCATGCATGAATTCAGAACTAGTAAGTACCTTAGAAGCAATGGAGTTTGATCCCTTGTAGATGAAGGAGTTGAGCCAAGAGTATTTAAATGAAAAGCCCAGGGTCATATTGTGGGTGTCTGAGGCAGGATGCAAAACTCAAATCATTCTGAAATCAGAATTCTGATTTATATCAGAATATAAAATATAGCATTTTATTACTGTATTATATAAGATATAAGAAGGGAGATAGGGAGAAAGGAAGAAATAAAGGAAGAAAAAACAAGCAAAAGGAGGGAAGAGAAAGGAAGAAAAAGAAAGAAGGAAAGAGGAAGAGAAAAGAAGGGAGGAAAGGAAGAAAAAAAAGGAAGGAAGAAAAATGAGAAACTAAGGGAGGAAAAAAGAAAGTAAAAGAGAAATAAAGGAAGGAAAGAAAGACAAGAAAAACTAGGTTTTAAGGAGTTAATATTTTGTGGTCAGAGAACACATGTAAGTAATTAAATTCTATGCCTTTGAGTCATGTCCAATTCTTAATGACCCCATTTGGGGTTTTCTTGGCAGATAATAACTGTCATTTCCTTTTTCAGTTAATTTTTTCTTTTTTTTTTTAATGTTTTTTTATTAATTTTATAATTATAATATTTTTTGACAGTACATATGCATAGATATTTTTTTTTACAATGTTATCCCTTGTGCTCCCTTCTGTTCCAAATTTTTCCCCTTCTTCCCTCCACCCCTTCCCCTGGATGGCAGGCATTCCCATACATATTAAATATCTTATAGTATATGATTAGTACAATATATATGTGCAGAACCAAATTTTGTTGTTGTTGTTGCAAAGGAAGAATTATATTCCGAAGGTAAAAATAATCTGGGAAGAAAAACAACAACAACAACAAAAAATGCTCACAGTTTATACTCATTTCCCAGTGTTCCTTTTCTGCGTGTAGCTGATTCTGTCCATCATTGATCAATTGGAATTGGATTAGTTCTTCTCTATGTTGAAGATATCCACTTCCATCAGAATACATCTTCATACAGTATCATTGTTGAAGTGTATAATGATCTCCTGGTTCTGCTGGTTTCACTCAGCATCAGTTGATGTAAGTCTCTCCAAGCCTCTCTGTATTCCTCCTGTTGGCCATTTCTTACAGAACAATAATATTTCATAACATTCATATACCATAATTTATCTAACCATTCTCCAATTGATGAACATCCATTCATCTTCCAGTTCCCAGCCACTACAAAAAGGGCTGCCACAAACATTTTGGCACATATAGGTCCCTTGCAGTTCATTTTTTAGATGAGAAAACTAATACAAATTGGATTAAATGACTTGCCCAGGGTCACAGAGCTGATGTCTAAATCTGGATTTGAACTCAGGTGTTACAGATTTGGCACTCTATCCACTGCACAACCCAGCTGCCCATTAAACAGCAGCAACAACAACAACAGCGACAACAATATTATATATAAAGTAAAGTAATATAAGCCAATATCCAAAAGGAGATCTTAATAGAGATTGGGAGAGTGAAGTGGAAAAAAAAAACTTGTAGAAGACAGCATCTTATCTGTGTTTTGCAGAGATCTAGGAAGCAGTGGTGGGGAGAGTATTCATTCCAAACTTTAGGAACTGCCTATGAAAATGAAGATTCTGACCATGGAATATAGATGTAAACACTTGTCTGTACTTGGGAATATAGTATGAGAAGAGTCAAAATGGATAGAGGAGACTATTTTTGCACTCATTCCCCTCCATCTAATAAGTCTGGATAGTATTCTCTGTCTTTCCATTTCATTGATATGAAAGTCATTTTTTCATTTTAGAGGAGCACCCCCCAAACATGAGTAATCTCTCTTGGGGAGCTACCAATCTTACTCTGTCAGTAAAAGCAGCTCCCAGTGGTGAATCTGGAATGCAATATAAATCCACTCTGCCACCTTTGGTATTGATCTTGTTGCAAGAGGAAAGGAAAGAGGGCAGAGGGGTGGGGAAATGAAATGATTGCTGATCTATCTTCTCTTTTTTCTTTGAGTCTTCATCCAATTGGAATCTTGCAGTCAGTTCACATCATTTTTACTCTTAGCAAGAACAACAATGAAGAGCTTCCACAAAGAGGAGAAAAAAAAATGAGCAGGGAAAGAGAAAAGGCAGAGTGAGAAGGCTTTGCAAAGGAGACCTCTATTTAGCTTTAATTAAGAAGTGGATGTATTCTAACATATAGTCATACGCCTCAGTGACAGGCTGGAACAGACAGTTAGGAATCACTAATTGCAGCCCGTTGTCTGAATGCTGTTTCTCTGCCTTGCTTAGAACATCAGCTCTCCATTTTAGTCCTGCTCTGACAAGCTGTTTGCAAAAATGAAATGCTCTAAGGATTCTAAACCAAAAGTGTTTCAGAAGCTACTGCTCTCTTCACTTGACTGTCATGGTGAATTGAATAAAAGTCAACTCAAGTAAAATCCACTTTACAGGTCTTTTCTAAATGGAGACTAATTACTTCAAAACAAAAGCAAACTTTCTTTCCTTCAACAGATGCTAGTTTTACTATTTCAAAAAAAAAGTCTTAATGTATCTTTGTCAATTCCATCATGCTTTCCATTTTGATTTATTTTCAAGATCTGGGACCTGTGTGTGGATGTTCTCATAATATCTAGTGATGACCTGAGATTCCAGAGGGGATAAGATTGTTTTGCAAGGCGTGTGTGTGTGTGTGTGTGTGTGTGTGTGTGTGTGTGTGTGTGTGTGAGAGAGAGAGAGAGAGAGAGAGAGAGAGAGACAGAGAGAGAGAAAGAGAGAGAGAGAGAGAGAGAGAGAGAGAGAGAGAGAGAGAGAGAGAGAGAGAGAGAGAGAGAGGCAGAAGATAAAACAAAGTTCTAAAAGTGTTCTTGTCATTTGGAGCATGAATGAAAATTCTTCAGAATAAAAATATCTTGCATTTGTAGAGAGTTTGATAGTCTACAAAGTACTTTCACATAAATCATTAGCTCATTCAGTACCTAGTGAACTATACTCTGAGGTAAGTAGTGTGGCTATTATCTGTAGATATGCCTGGATTATTTTGCCTCATTCTGGACACTATAATTTAGATGGTATATTGACAAACTGGATTATATCCTAATGCAGGCAGCTCATCAGAATGGTAAGGGAACTTGAAATTATGCTATATGAGGACTGGCTGACAGAAGTAGAATGTTTTGCCTTCAAAAGAAAAGATGTTTTCTATTTTGAAATATCTGAAGGGTTATCATGCACAAAATGTATAAGCATTAACCTGCTTGGCTGAGGTAGGCAGAATTTCTACTAAGGGGAGAATTACATAGGATGATGGGATTGAGGGTTATCAGGGGCCTTGAAGAACATCCACTTCAACTCCTACATTTTACATAGAAGTAAACTGAGGCCAGATATTTGAAGTTGTAGAGAACAGAAGAACTGAGATTCAGAACTATGTCTTCCAAATCAAAATCCATCCTGTCTTCTATTACACCTTACTGCATCTTAAGGAAGCAGATTTTGGCTCAATGTAAGAAGCAGATGGAAAACTGAGTAACCGGATGACAACTACCCACTTCTAATGATTCACGTGGGCACAAATGATGCTCCTAGAAGGAAAAAAAAAACTTAGAAAACATTGCCCAACATTATGAAATCTTAGGCAAGAAATCAAAGTCCTCAGCACTAGTGATTTCATCATTATTGCTCATCTAAAGGAAAAATTCAAAAAAGAAAGGCAGATGTAAAAAGTTGATAACTGGATAAGAATATAGGTTCTAAGAATGGAATTCACTTTTTAGACTTAGGCTACTGAAAATGCATTTGCCTATAATTTTACAAGGGAAAACACAATGATTTTCAACTGAAAATGAAAGGGGGACTACGAGAAAAAAAACACATATATTCATCAAGTTTGGTGGTACAGATATAATGTAAGAAAAATCACAGTAGAAGAATAAAGAAATCCATAAGACACAAAATCCAAGAAAGGAATCAGTAATAAAAACATAGTTTCAGTTGTCTTTATACAAATACTCAAACATGTATTACAAGCAATAAATCATCATAATGTAAGGTAAATTCACACAAATGCTCAAATATGTGTTACAAGCTATATATGATCCTAATATAAAATAAATCAGACTATATTAGCATCGGGAGATATGTTGGGATCAGAATAATGATTAGAATATGTCTATGAAAGGATATAATTTATTCAAAAGTAATAGAATAGTTAAAAGGGGTTGTCACACCAAGTGGAAATTTTTATTAATTCCTATAAACATGCACACAGTATTTATGAGCATTCCTGCAAAGGTGCATAGATACATTTTTAAGCACATATATGTGTATACATACATGCATTAATATATGTACATATACATCTGGAAACTCAAAGTGGGAAAGCATGATAAAAAGCATTTGACTGAAGTTCAGTGAAATCAGAAACAAAAGCTATATTGACTTCAGAGCATACTATTAACCAACTGGAATGAAAGAGTAAATAGATGAGGAACTCATGAAACAGATCACAGTCTGACAGAGAAGCATATTATATTGTTAAGTGATATCAATTTTTGCACTCTCATTATCCATACGAATCTAAGCAGAATGATACTTTCTGAGTTGTCCTAAAGGTAATTTTGGGTAATTGGGTGGTGCTGTGGATAGATTGTCAACCCTGAAGTCAGGACAATTTGAGTTCATATTTGACTTAATTACTAGCTGTGTGACCCTGAGAAAGTGACTTAGTCATATTTATCTCAGTTTACTCTTCTGTAAAGAGAACTGAAGAAGTAAGTAGTGAACTATTCAAATATCTTTGAATTTAAAGGAGATATGGTGGGGTCAGAACAATGATTAGAATATGTCTATGAAAGGATATAACTTATCCAAAACTAATAGAATAGTTAAAAGAGGTTGTCACACCAAGTGGAAACTTTTATTAATTCCTATACCTATGCACACAGTGTACTTATGAGCACTAGTGTAAAAAATGAAAAGGCCAAATGTGGTCAAGATGGGTTGGACATGACTGATGGACAGCAACAACAATAAATAATTTTATCCTTCAAAAGGAGGAGGAATCAACAAAGGGAAATATATCTTAAATTTAATTCTTATTTAGACAGAGAAAGTGGTTTCTGAGGTAGAAATGATTGGAAGGAACTTGGAAAAAATTAACCATTTTATCTTCATATTTGTTAACAGAGGGGAGGAAAAACTGAGAGTAGTCTGATATTGCACCCTTGATTTTTGGTGAGTAGATACGAAAAACTTCAGATAAAGGATAATCAGTCAGGGGTCTGTGACCTAAAAGTCTATAGGCTAAGTCATTTCAAGAGGTATGGGAGGCTGAATGATTTTTTGAAGACATAATGGAGAACAATTCTTATGAGGAAGAAAAAGGATTGTTGTCTAAAGTGACCTGTGTGGCTGGATACACAGGGAACTCACCAGCCCAGTTAGATTATAAAAAGACCTCAGAAGATGGAATCAAAGGCAGGTAATAGAAAATGAATACAAAATGTGATATGGTCCTGCAAGAATAGTGTCAGAAGTAATAATGCTCAGAATGAGCAAAGGCTGGCAAAAAAGCAAGGATAAGAATAATAAAAAAAAAAAAAAAAACAATCTTGGGGAAAATAGGAGAAACAAAGAATGGATAGGCCTACTCCTTGAATTGAATGCCATAATGATAATTGATAATGGAGAGTCAGCAAACTTGTTCAGCTTTTATTTTGTGTCTGTTTTCTCTGTCACAGATAATAAATTTTGGATTAGAAAGTATGGAGGAAAATGGTTTAATGGGTAGTTGATTGTCAAAATACGTAATGAAAAAATAAAAGAACACCAAGTCACTTTTGATGAGTTCAACTCACCTGAGCTCGATGAATTGCATACAAAGAAAGGTATTCTTAAAAAAAAAAAAAAAAACCTGACAAGATTTAGTGAGCTTAGAGAAGGAGAGGGGATTATACAGATAGGGAAGAGTAAATGTTCTAATTTTGCTTTTGCAAATTATAATCCAATGGTGTTGAATTCAATTTTTTGTAATATTCTAAAACATATTAAGGGATCATTAGTTAATATTTAGAAATACAGCAGTGATCCAAAAAGCCAACATGATACCATCCAGAACAAGACTCATGTTTCCTTCTTTGACATGATAACTAAACTAGTATATCAGGGAACACAATACATATAATTTGATAGATTTGATCAAAGCATTTGATAAAGTTTCTCATGTCATTTTTTGTGGAAAAGATGGATATAAGTGAGGTAGAAAAATAGTACAAAGGAAATCCAGAATATCCATACACACTGAGTAGTCACCAGTTGTCAACCTCTAACGATGTCATTCCTAGAGAGTTCCTGATATTTATGTGTTTGGCTTTGTGCTGTTTATTTATTTATGATTTATCAATGACCTGGCTACAGGCATAAATGGTATGCTTGTCAAATTAGTAGCTGAAATAAAACTGGGACAAATACTAGCACAATGGACAGCAGAATCAGGATTCAAATAGATCTTGTCAGCATACTAAGCCAAATCAATATTATAGAATTAATTAGTGACAAATATAAAGTTTTACACAAGTTCAAAAAACCCTCTACATGAGTATGAAATGTGGTGGGGAGGGATAAGGAAGAGTAGTTAGACAACAGTTCATATGAAAAAAAAAAGATTTGAGATTTTCCATTTTATTGAAAACTCAATATGAATTGACATTGTGATATGGCAGTCAAAAAAAGCTAATGCATTCTTGAGTTGCATTAGTAAATTATAATTATTGAAGCATAGGGAAACAATAATCTTATCATATTATGTACTAGATGTACCACTGGATTTAGTTTTTTGGCACCATATTTTAGGAAGAACATTGTTGGTAGGACTGACGGTATCCAAGGAAAGTGAATAATATGAGGCAAGGCTTTGGATTCATGGTATATGAAGGCTGAAGAAATTAGAAATGTTTTGCTTGAAAGGGGGAATTTTAAGAACATTGGAAGGATTATCATGTAGAATAATAATAATATCTAACATTTATATTATACATACTCTTATAGAGGTATTGTGCTATTTGCCACAGTTTCCTTTAATTGTTCTGCCTCAGTTTCTCTGAATTGTTTGGCCTCAGTTTCTCTGAATTGCTCTGCTTCAGTTTCCTTGAATTGTTCTGCCTCAATCCCTCAGTTGCAACCCCCTTCCTGATTATTAGGACTGATATAAATTAGGGCTGGGAGTCCTGAAGCATTCCATAAGAGCAGATGGCTCATCTCAGATACCCAGCTGACACCCTCTATCTTTCTTGTTCCAGACTTTCTTTCTCTAGTTTGACTACCTCCTTCACTCCCAACTTAATAGAATTTATTGTCCTTTCCTCCAATCTGTCAGAACCACATTTATGGTCTGTTCCTGGAAATTCCTTCTCACCAGTGCTCTAACACTCCCACATACACACACACACACACCTCTGCCTTTGTCTCTCTTGATCACTAAAGTCTTATAAAAATCCCTGGAATTTTTCATTCATTTCTGAATGCTTTGAGACACAAGTCCCATTCAGTCTGCTGGAGTCAACATTATGGATCCTGTTTTAGCCCCAGACAATCTCTCTCTCTCTCAAATAAAATATTAAAAGCATGCAAATCTCTATCTTGTCTCAGTTTCTTTGGCATTACAGTGGTAAACACTTTACAATTATTATCTCATTTGGTCCTCACAACAAGCCTGGTAGGTATGTTCTATTATCATACCAATTTTAGAGGTAAAGAAAGTAAGACAAATGGAATTTAAATGGCCTGCCCAGGTTCATCAGGTAAGTATTTGAGGCTGTACTTAAACTCAGGTCTTCCCATTTCCAGGACCAGGATGCTATCCAGTGCACAACTTAGCTACAATTAGACTCATTCTGCTTCTCACTAGAAGGCAGAACCAGAAATAATGGCTAGGAATTGCATAGGGAAACAATGCACAGGGACTTGATGAGAGGAAAAATATCCTAATAGGACAATCCAAGAATGCATTGGGCTTCAAGGGGTTGTGAGCTACACATCATTGATGATCTCCCAGTGAAAATTGATCATTATTTCCCATATTGTAAAGTACACCTTTGTTTACACACTAGTTGGACTAGGAGACTTCTGGGATTTTTTTTTCAGTCCTAACATTATGTGATTCTGGAAACTTCCTAACAATAAGAAATCCCAGGATGTATTTAACTGCCTTGTGAACTAGGGAATTTCTAGATATTGGCAATGTTTAAAACAGAAGCTAAATGACCACGGCATTGGTCCCTCATGGGGATCGAGTCTTCATAAGTGCAAATCCCTTCCAAACATCAGATTCTATGTTTTTATTCTTAATCCTAACATTAAATGGAGGTTCAGAAATGTTGTGTCATTAACTAAGATTATGGAGCAAGTAAGGTAATTTCATAATTGAGATCCAAACCTAGTTCTTTAACATTTTGAATCTACAATTCTTAATGTTAAATCATTTTGTGATTGTGATAAGGTATGACTTAATTTGGCAATGCCTCTCTTTCCAATCCATCATCTTTTCTCTTTTCCTTTACAATATTTTACAAGATTCTCTCTCCTTTCTGTTGTTATTATCATACAGCAGTGATGGCCACTTAAACTGACTATTTGAAAACAGGTCATTGACTTTTGTGTAATGTGAAAGGTTCAAAAAAGACTCATCTGAGATGCCTAACTCACTCTGAATCAGTATTTGCATTTCACAAAGAAAATTTCTATAATCACTTATAATCACTTTGGTAAATGGAATCCATTTTCCCCTGTGAACTGGAAATGCTCAATTCTTAATAGCTTCCCCAGGGTTTTACTTCTTACTATGAAATCTTTAGTGATTTTTATCATTGTTTAGGCATAGTAAACTATCACAATTTAAGTAAAATTATCTACGTGTTCTTCAGTCAAGCTATTCCCTGCCTGGTTTGGATATTCCTTAAAGTAGAAAATTTTGTTTTTCTTACAATTTGAGTACAAACCAATGCTAAATTAGTTTATAAGCCTGGTAAATATTGGTATAAGCATTCCATAAACTTTTAAAACACAATAGCAACTGCCTTGAGTTATAGAATTCACTCCACATTTCTCTTTTTCTTTTCTGCTCTTAAAATATGACAGTAAACCTGAAGAGGAAAAGGGCCAGTCTTTATTTCTGCCAGATGCTTATTCTCCATCAATAGAGTGTATGTCAATTTGTCCCTTATCTAAGTAAAATCTCTCAAATTGTCTTCAAATCTTGAAGTTCCACTTTAGCTCACAACACATCTGTAGTGTTTATTGGGTTTCATCTCTTTAGCTGAGTCAGGCACAAAACACAGCACAGGGTAGACAAATGTTTCTTAGATCAAGGTGGATGATATTAGCTTTAAAATGCAGATTTATTAAAAAATCAATTTGAGATTTTTAATGTCAGTATATGAGCTTAGCATGATCATAGTGGAAAAAATAGTGAATTTAGAAAACAAGTACTTTGATTGGAACCACAGCTCTGTCATTCATTATCTGTGTGACTGTGAGCTAATCATATTACTTTTCTGGACAACAGTTTCCTCATTTATAATTTGAGTGAGTTAGATCAGATGAAGGAACCAAGTCTCTTTGAGCTCCAAATCTGCCATTCTATCCACATCCCTATTTTGAGAACTGATTTGAAAGATTAGTCACCAAATGTTCTCTTTTCTTTATTTCATATTGACATGTATGTGATGTGGGTTAAGATTCTTTTCTATTTCCCAGCCCCCATGAATTTCAATGGGTTTTTAGATAAGGAACTATTTGTGCTTGGGGTGGGGGTTGGGGAAACCTGAGCAGATCATTAGAATGGGGACTGGGACAGTCCAAGTTAGCTCAGATCCATTGGGGGCTGGGAATTATAAAGGAATCTTAACCCATATCATTCCCTCCTCAAACAGTTACAGCTTAAATTCATTTAAAAAAAGATTTGGAGCAGTGTCCCTCATTTGAGGCAGGATTAAAGATTTTTTCCAAGGATCTTCAGAGTAGCAGGGTCCCCTCTTCATATCTAGCAAAATAACAGTTACATTGGCAAAGAGTTCACTTGCCTGTGACAAGGAAGACAGGTTTATGCTTCCTTAAAAATATCTCTATTTTAAAAAAACAAGTTTTGCTCTGCTATGTTTTGAAATATTCTTCCTAATTTGTAAAGTTTTGGTAGCTCCTTGCTTGAGAGTGTTGTAGTGAGAGTCAGTCTCAAGCATAGATAGAGAAGGCTATCTACCTGGCATCCTGTCAAGACATAACAATAAAGCTTCTTCTTCCCCTCAAACTGTACCCTCACAATTTGGCAATGCCTGTCTTTCCAATCTATCATCTTTTCTCTTTTCCTTTACAATATTTTACAAGATTCTCTCTCCTTTCTATTGTTATTATCATACAGCAGTGATGGCCACTTAAACTGACTATTTGAGAACAGGTCATTGACTTTTGTGTAATGTGAAAGGTTCAAAAAATTTCAAAAATTAGAATTTAGCTCAATGCTTTTATTTCCATAAAATACAAATAGCTATGAGTTGAGCAATGCTAAATCACTTTGAACATCTATTTTGCTTTCACAAAGATCTGTTTTTCATTGATCTCTTTCCTATTTATCAATTCTATTACTCCTTTTTTGCCTACAATTGACTTCTGTTTACCAGCCTGGAGATTCTATGCTGAGGTAGGTCAATCCTGCCTCAGGAATACCCTAGACACCTTATGTCCTGATGTTGTGCCAATGCTCAATTCTGGATCACATGCACTATCTTCACTGCTTTCTCCATTTCTGCTTCCAGCTTACAGAGCATAACAGAAGAAAGTAACAGAAGTGTGGAGACCTACCTCATTACAATGTCAAGCAATTTTATTTCTTCTTAGTCCTTGCTGCAGCTCAATAATCCTTTGATTCATCTCATTGCTTTCCTTGATTGCTCTTCACAGTAATGGTTCCAACCCCATCCTTGCTCCATAACTCTCAGATGATGACCCTACTTACTTTCTGGACACAACTGAGTCAATCAATAAAGGCTATCTCTTTTTTCTCCTCCCTAATTCAGAAGTATCATCTCTAAATCTATTTATTCCTATTTTTTCCCAGTATCTGAGGAAGACTTTCCAAAGTTACCCAGGATACTTTCATTCCCATTATTTCTTTTTTTCTCTTGGATTTTATCTCATTATCTGTTTTCTTTTTAACACATTAAACACTTCTCTTTCTATGGACTACCCAAAATGCCCTCTCCACCCCTGGTGGGAATGTATATGGAGGAAGTATGTTATCTGTATTTTATATTGATTGTTTTGTTTTTTTCAATCATGCCATTTATCTTCTTTATATTTTCAATCTTTTGATCTGTGATCAATACCTTATTTCCCAAGTTATTCAGCCTTCTGAAATCTAAATACTGTCCTTACTACTCTATTTAATTTGCATTCTCAAAGATTATCAATGACCTCATTGTATCTAAATCCATTAGACATTTCTTCCTCCGTGATATGTCTTTTTATTTTATATTCTATATTAGTAAATATCAAATGACTTATATATATGGATAGTAAATACCATAGGTGTTCATTGGAGTGAAATGGAAATGTAGACTAGAATTTTGAAAATCTTTATTTATTCATTAAGGGATGTTTGAGATTTTTCTGAAATATGAATATAACTTAGATAGAAACCCAGAAAGCAAACAGCACTTAGCAACATCTTACACCATTAACTATCCCTTCCTTCTTTAAATTCCTCTTCCATAAACTCAAGCTTTTGATGCATCATATCTGGATTATTAATCTCTTTGGTTCCAGTTTGCTCCTGTTCTCTCCTTGGGTCCCCCATCCTATATACCATTGACAAAGTAATCATCCTTTATATTCTACCTTTTTATTCCCATGGTTTGTAAATTATATTCACATTTCCAAAAAACTTCATCATCTCTCCTTTATGAAGCCTTTCAAAAATGCTCCAGTCTGTACGCCAAGTAAAAAAAACTTCCACTATAGGACTGTAGTACTGTTCAAAGACCAGCCTAGACAGTTCTGAATAGCTATTCACTTGGCTAGTGATAAAGAGATGAATTTTATTTTTTTTAACTGAAGTAACTCTCAAAGGACCTCTACTTGATGATAGAAGGTTTGCAACCTGCCTTGGAAGTGAGGACATCTGTACCATTGAAAATAGAATAATTCTATTTATTTTGTTTTATAATTCAAAATCACTATACTGAAGAGAAGTTCATAGGCTTTATTTGACTGCCAAAGGGTACATGACACAAAGAAAACTAAGAACTTCAGGACCATATCATTTTTAAGGCCTCCTTATAGTTTATTTTTAATGTTCTTAAGATCTTAATCAATTACCTAGGCTCCTATTCTTTGATGTCCTTCAGATCAACATGTGCACACATTGTCTAGCAAGATAGAAATTTAATTAAGTTCTAGACTTATTAGATACATGGTTCTAAACTCAGGCCCCTAACTCAACAATTATTTTTTTCTCAATTTTCTAGATCTAAGAGTATTCAAAATTAGTTTCCTAAAATTTGCTTCACATTATTTTATTTTATTTTTCTTAAGCTTTTTTTTTCTTTCACAATACTTTTATGGAAATGTTTTGCATAAATTTCACAAGTGCCTTCTCAATGAGGGGTGTGAAGATGAGGGAGGGAGAAAATTTGGCACTCAAAGTTTTAAAAACAAATGTTAAAATTGTTTTACATATAACTGGGGAAAAATTAAGTATAAAATAAATAAATAAATAAACTTTGCTTCATCATCTCCCTACCTCAAAGGAAATAAAGGCTTGTCTAGAGTGTTTCCTGTCTATGGGAAGTTCCTCACTCTTTTTTTGTACTTTCCAGTAAACCATTATCTCAATGGGAATGTATTCAGATACTTTTAGTTAGGTAGGGTTGTACTGGAATGGACTTTTACCAACAGCTTAGGAAAATTATTATTAAATTTTCAGTGTGACCATTTACACCTCAGAAATTAGCAATCACTACAAAGTTCAATTTGATTCATTGTTTTCTTGATTATCCAGACATAAGAAAGTATTATTATGCAGATCAAATTTAAAATCATGTATGAATGTTTTTTTTCCCCTAGATCTTGATCATTAAACTATTACCAGCTCATTACTATTTTTCTGCATAAACAGAGCTAGTACCCTGTTCTGCTTCAGGAGTGCAGTAGAAGTCTAAAATCACATGAAGTCACATCAGCCAGGAGAACTGGTGGATGTAGGTTAATAATAATAATAATGATAAGCAGGTTTTTTTTTTTTTTTTTTTTTTTTTTTTTTTTTTAGTATTCTAAGGTTTGTAAAGTGTTTTAAATTCATGATCTCACTTGAGGCTCACAATAGACTTGCTCCTAAGATACATAAAGGATAGATTTCAAAAACTATTTAGTCTATCCCCCTCACCTCAGTTCAGAAAAATCTCCTCTGGTTTAATGATAGACTTTGTAGCTACTCTATATTTCTTAAAGAATGCAGATCAAAAAACATAGAACTTGTCTGTGACTTTTGGAATGGAAGATGATATTAGGCTATGTTCTTTCCAGCAGAACCCCAACAAGACACTGTTTAATTCAGGCCTTAATATTCTGAGTCCTTGCCTTCCTCTCCTACTTCCCCAGCATGTTCTTCCTCTTTAGAGAGGAGAAGGTATTCACTGCTTAGTTGCTATCATTTCCCATTTAAAAAAAAAAAAAAAAAGCTTGCATTATTTTATGCCTTCCTGCATGGTAGGTAGTTCAATTTGGTTTTTCCTCATTCTCTCATCTATTCTCTATAGCTGCAAATGTTCCCCACCCATTCCACTATTTGGCAACTCCCCCATATGGAAACTATGCTGCCAAAAATCAAATTACAAGTGACTGATTGAAAGCATGAGTTAAAAAAAAAAACCCTGTCTCAAGAGACACAATTAAAATACATGCATGTACATGCAAAGAAATAAATGATTTTCTTGTCCCTCCCCTTTCATTTTCAACAAGTAACAAGACAGGAAAAAAGTGCCTCTCTGCTAGAGTGCCTCTAAAATTGGCAATTAATATGCATTCTTCTCTGATCTGCCTAGAATTTCTTCCTTTTTAAATGTTTAAATATATCATTCAGTTTTGCCTCTATCCTTATGTGGTTCAGGGAGGACCTCTTGGTCCTTTTGACTTTTCATTTCCAGATAGGCACAGCGGGCTTTTCTCTGAATGAAAAGGTTGCCTCTGCACATGCTTGCCCATGTGGGTATAGCCTTGTAGAAATATTGCAATGGAAGTCTTCATGAATTTTGGCTGATTAGATGTAAGCTCTTAATAGCAATTCTGTTACCTGATAATTCCTCATCTCTTGTGTGTGTGTGTGTGTGTGTGTGTGTGTGTGTGTGTGTGTGTGTGTGAAAAGAAGAATAAAGAAATGGAAAACTACAATATTATAGCATATCTTTATTTTTGTTCTTATTTGCTGTTCAGAAGCTGAGCTTACACAGAAAGTTTCAGTGTAGTCTTTGCAGAGAGAAGATTCTACCTAAGGGAAGAAAGGCTCTGAGACAGAACTGCCAACCTCTTTTGTCTGCTATTTGAGAGTCAGAGCCTGGGGAATCACTTTTCCTCTCAAAAGTTGACAATAGGAATGCTGCCATCCAGGGATCCTTCTCCTCTTCTTTGACAGTAATAGCTGAGTAGTGATGTCAAGGAAAGGGTTGGGGGAGGATAGGACGTGGGCTCGATGAAGGAAGGTGAGACTCTAGGCAGACTCATTTGGGAGACACCTTCAGCTTATGTAGAAGAAAAACATCTATGACAAATAAAATAGAACTTCAAAATTTGGAGAATGTTACTACTGTCCTATCCATTACCAAGCAAACAGCAAAAATATATCAATTTTAGAGTTTGTTTTTTCAATAAACATTTACAGAGAGTTTAGCTCACTGTATTCAAGATGCTGATTTGATGCTATAAAATAGAGATAGGGGACAACAGAAATGTCTATATTATCCTCAAAGGAGATTGCAATGAGGGACTAGACATGTAAATAAATCAGAATTCTGTGTGTATTAGAGTTAAATTCTCTAAGAGAAGCACAAACTACTGTGAAAATGCAGAGAAAAAGGAAAGGCTAAGTGAATGGAATAATATTTAATGCAGGAATAATTAACTGATTTTCTGCCATGGACTTTTTGCTAGTCTGGTGAAACCTAGGAGTTCTTCCTAGAAGAATGTTATAAATACACAGGACCACAAAAGTAAATCAATGATATTGAAGCAGTAATCAAAATTAAAAAAAAAAAAAAAAGAAAAGAAAAGTTCACTGAATACTATTAAGGACTTTGTGTAATGCCTAGAATGGCTCCTTATCCTCACAATCTTCAACAATTAGTATTATTTAATGCCCATCTCTAGGTTCCAGTAATATTTTGAATCCATAAATAGGAGAGATATGAGAACTTTTGAGCTTAAGTGGCTTAGCTTATGTTTAGCCATTCTGGCTTTGGATTTTAGTTTCAATAATGGAACTCCTGTCTTATTAAGTTGTCAAATGACCAACATCTTTGCATGAAATACCTCTCTTTGGAATTAAATCATTCCTACCAAGTTCTAGTCTTTGGAACTGATATCTTATCAATTGATGCTAATTATCCTATTACAATGCCCAGATTTTTGGTTATGCTAAATGCTGCCAGATACAGGTTTCTTAATCTTGACTCTTTGAACTATTTTATATTTTTAAGTAATTGCATTTCAATTTAATTTGGTTTGTTTGTACATTAAAAAACTCATCAACTCCGAGAGGTCACTCACTGGCTTTGATCAGACTGTCAGTGGAACTCTTAATACAAACAAAAAATGTTACAACATTCTCTCTGTATATAGCTATACAAGTTTATTATTATTGCCTATAACTAAGTTTCATGTGTTATTTGTTCCAACCTAATCTCTATGATTTGAGCTCAAATCCTATCTTTAAGGCTTATTGTGGGGTGTCTTTGGGCACTTAATTTCCCTAGGTTTCATCTTTTTTTAATCTATGAAGTGATGACCTCTGAGGTACCTAGAGAAGTAACTTCAGAATTAGGGATTTTTCATTCTATGATTGAACTCTCTATGTTCTTCCATTTTGCCATTGGCTGAGAACACAGATCTAACAGACAATCTCATAGAAGAATTAGAAGGATGGGTAGAAAATCAATAGATGTAAATATGAAGAATAATATTTCAGGGAAGGGGAATTGAATGAGGAAAGTTGCGAAGAATATTGGGAGAATTGGAGTGACATGTTAAAAATCCTTTGAGAATGATTTATTTGCGAGGCATTGTGATATAGTGACTATATATATATATATATATATATATATATATATATATATAAAGTTCTTCCCTGAGTTCTTCTCAGATTGATCAAATCCACTAACATTAGCAGGTTCATTAGCAGTGTTAGGACTTGGAAGTGGTAGATGCTGGAGGCAGAGAGAATAATCAGGAGGCTAATATATTATTATTTTAAAAAATGTAATCGAACACCTTAACTAGTATAAAGGCAGAAGAATTAGAAAAGTAAAGGAAAGGAGAAATTGTAGAAATAGAATTCTCAGGATTTGGGAAATTATTGGGTATTGTCAAGGTATTAGGAGATACCCTGCTTTCCAGAGCTGAGGTCCAAAACTCTGGAAGATCTCAGCATGGCAAAGTTCCAGAATTGTTTCATGTAATTCTTGCATTCCTTTGTTGCTGAGCTCCGACAAACATCTGTTGTATCCACGTTCTGAGCATGAAGCTCTGCTATAATTCAAATTTGTCTCCTTGATGTTGTTATTGCTCCCTGTCAGGGGTACAGCTCACTATGTAGCCACTGGTTAAGTATTGAGCTCTTCCTGCACTACCTACCATCCCTACCTCTAAGGATGGGGCAGCCACAATGTATCTTTGCTTGCAAGCCATTTCCCTCATCTTGAAATTAAATTTCTGTCTGATTCCTGATTATCCTCTTTGTATTCTGCTCTGTTATGCTATGGCTATCCACAGACTCCATCCAGGTGATAATATGAAGAGGCAAGGAAAGAGAAGGATTTTGCTACAGGATGAAAAGTGGGTAGGAAGAAATAGAAATTATTAAATTAGGAGGAGGGGAAATGATAGTCTTTGATTTAGAAAACAGGAGCTTTGAAATATCAGCAGAATATTTAAATTCAAGTCACCAAATAATCATTTAAGCAGTTATCATACTGAAAGGCATAATGCTAGAAAATTGGAATCCAAAAGCAGCAATGATAAAATTTTTGACTTAAAAAAAACCCTTACTTTGGTTCCATAAGACAATATCTTACAGCCAGCTAGAAACTTGAGCTAAAATAAGGTCAGTCACAGTTGAATATCTAGATTAAGAATGATCCAGATAGAGATGTCAGTAGACAGTATGAAAATGGGTAAGAAAGTTAAAAGAGAAGAAAAAGGACAGTGAGGATAGAATTTTCCTAAAATCTTTTCCTTTTAGGAATAAGAGGAGGTAGAAGGATCATCAAAAACTGTATAAGTAGTCTGAGAGATAGGAGGAGAACTAGGAAAGTTCAAAGGCTGTTTGAAACCAAAGGAAAGGTTTAAGATAGGAGAGTGAACAATGCCCAAATAAGGTCAAAGAAGATAAAAGTTGAAGAAAAGTTATTAGATTCAATGGTTATTGGTGACTTTAAAAAGAGAACATTTTTCTTTAAAGAAGGTGGAAGAGAAGCTAAGTCTTATTAGTATAGTGGGAAATGCAGGAGTAGCGAGCCATTATTCTAAGGCATTAAACAGGACCCTTGTTCTGACATTGGTAAGATGCTCCTGACCACTTATGACATTTTCTAAGGAGTTTAACTCTTTGACCAAGTCTGAACTTTCTCATGGATCCCACATTTGATGTTGTTTAATCCTACTCTTTGAGACTGTAAAGATTCAGGTGGGCTATGTCAGTTTAGGTGAGGGAGGCTGCTTGGTAATTTCATAAGCAAGAAGACCATATAGGTGAATAGATCCCCTTGAAATTTGTGTTGTTGTTTGTTTTGTTTTATATTATCTCTTTTGAAACTCTTAGTCATTTATCCTTGTGTTTGTGAGTGCCATCCTGGGTAGTATAGAATACTACTTTGATACCACTTCACACTTCTCACGTTAACTAAGATGACAAAAAAATATGATAAATGTTGGAGGGGATATGGGAAAAATGATGCATTGTTGGTGGAGTTGTGAATCGATCCAACCATTCTTGAGAGCAATTTTGAACTATACCCAAAGGGCTATAAAACTGTACTTACCCTTTGATCTACCATGCTCTACTGAGTTTGCATCTCAAAGAAATAATAGAAGAGAACAAAAAGGACTCACATGTGCAAAAATGTTTGTTGCAGCTTTTTTTTGTAGTGGCAAAGAACTGGAAATTAAGTGCATGCCCATCGATTGGGAATTACTGAATAAGTTTGGTATATAAGTGTAATGAAACATTATTATTGTTCTATAAGAAATGATGAGCGGGTTGAGTTCAGAAAAGCCTAGAAAAACTTACATGAACTGATGCTAAGTGAAGTGAGCTGAAACAAGAGAACATTGTATGCAGCAACAAGATAATATGATGATCATCTGTGATAGACTTGGCTCTTTTAACAAATGAGATGATTCAAAGCAATTCCAATAGACTTATGGTGGAAAGTGCCATCCACATGCAGAGAGAACTAGGGAGAGTGAATATGGATCAAATCATAATATTTTTACCTTTTTGTTATTGTTTATTGTTGTTTTTTTTCTTTCTCCTTTTCCCCCCTTTTGAGATGATTTTTCTTGTGCAGTATGATTAACAATGAAATATGTTTAAAATAATTGCCCATGTTTAACTTAGATCTGTCTAGGGAAGGAGTAAGGAGAAAGGGAGGGAGAAAAAATGTAAATACAAAGTTTTGCAAAGATGAATGTTGAAAACTATTTTTGCATACATTTGGAAAAAATAAAAAAATCTAATAATAAAAGAATATTATCTTGAAAGCATGATAAGGAAAGACTGAAAAAAATTAGTGAAGAAAAAAGTTGTTGAAGGAGTTGACTTCACATTGTCTTTGGACAAGGTAAAATAGAAAGTAAAATCATTTACTGGGACTGGGATACTGGAGGCCAAAGATTAGTGGAAAATATTTGTAATGTTGACTATGAAGATTCAATAATAAGTAAAGAAAAGAATAATTGATTGTGGAAGGGCTGCAGTGACAATGTAGATGAAAAGATAGAATGCATTTTCAATGCATCTAGTTAGAATGGTTTCATTATGCTCTCCATTAGGTACTAGAGAGAATATGTCTCTCCATTAGGGATTGAGAAGAGGAATAGAGAAAACAGGTAAATGATGACAGGAAATCTGCATGGCAGAAAAGTCCCTATATAATATTAAAGGATGTCAGGGCACCATTGAAAGGCATACAATTTCTAGTCCTGAAGAGAGACAAGTAAAGTCAAAAGGGGAGTGATTGATGGGGAGAATAAAGTTGAAAAAAAAGTCATGATTATAATACAAGAATAAAGAGTGAGAATTTGGGAAAGGGAAGTTATTAGTCTCCAAGTTTAAACATGAAAAAGATAGTTCTAAGGAATGAAGAAGTCCTACATATGGACTGTCTAGATAGATGGAATAAAATCAGAAAGAGAATTGTCAGGAAAATCATCACTTTGTACTAAAAAGGGTCTAGATAAAAGTTCTTATAAGCAAGATTGTCTCATGTGGGGGAATCTAGAGGGCCCTGAACCTATTTCAAATTACACTATATTCCTTCTTCATTTTTCCCTGTGGTTTCTTCATTTTTGTGTAGATGAATGAACCATCACAGAATATGTTATCTTGAGGAGGTCTAAAAAGAAAGGATGGTTTGCTTTACCTTGGATCAAGAAGGGAGATGGAGAAAACTCAAAGGAGCTAGTTCCATATAAAGATAGGAGAGAGATAGATTCACATTCTTCTGATACTTCTAGCAATTGCTTGATTATGGACAAAACATTTACCTCTTTAACCCTCAATTTTCTCATCTATGAAATTGGGAATAATGAAATCTATAGTACTATATACTGTAAAACATTGTTGTTAGGATCAAAAGAGATAGCATGCATGAGAAAAGAGACAAAATGACAGGAGACCTTAAAAATATAGACTCTCTAGGATGCCAAGGAAACTGCTTGAAAGGAAACTGCCATAAGGGGGAGGAGAGGAAATCTTGGTTCAACTCTGAAAGCTTGGACTGGTGTAAAGAAAAGATAACCAGTATTTGCATCCCATTTTAACTAATTGCTCTTGCTATCTGAATGCCAAGATAGGTTGTATGTATTTACTAAAGCAGTAAAATGCTGTTAGTACCTTCAGTAATATGTACCTTGGAATTGAGTCCCAGTTGTCTTAATTTAATTCTGGTTCTAGTCTTGATGCCTAGAGCTGGAAGCTGCTAGCCTAATTTAATATATTCTAGAAATGATTTTATTGTCCAATTTAAATTTTAAAAATACATATTATGGAACCTCATAGTTTTACATTAGAAAACATTAAAAAAAATATTCCAATACTTATCATCAAGTATATTCTTTCTTCTCCTAGGCTCTCCTTGTACAGTGTGCTTCAATAATGTTGAAAGGATATTAGGAGCCAAAAGAATAAGAATATGAATTAAGTTCATCCTATCATCTTACCACACCTGTAATTATTTCTGTGTTTGGGTCTCTAGTACACATAGGAACATAGGATTCTACCCTTAGTCCTGCCTGTGATTCCTCCATGAATACTCTAATTCATTCTCTCTTACACACATCTCTATGGATTTGCATCACTAATGGGAATAATGAGATCTCTGGATTCAGCACTTTCCCCCTCTGTATTTTTATAATCACATATTATTACAATAATGAGAGCATAATGCTCAGTTGCTTAGAGTAGTGTACTAATGAGGTCAAGGTTAAAGGTTCAGTTCCTTTGCAAGCTAGTTAGCATCTCAGAGAATTTCTATTTCATGACTACAAACTTGCACCCTAAACTCAAGGCAGCTGCTCAGCTGATTAAAAGGAGGTTTGAGTGTGAGGGTGAATCACTGGAAATCTGTCATCACTTCTAGATAAAGGTAATTCAGCAAATCTTAGTAGTGACAGTCAATAGTAACTTTTTTCATGAGGAAAACAGATGAAATGTTGATGGAGCTATAGAATTAATGTAGAGACTCTTCAAGGTACTTTTTCTGTTAGTATTGAACATAGAACCTCCATCTTAATTCCATGGAACATTTTAGCATTTTATCTACATACTTCAACTAACTCTTGCATTATTAGTAGTTGGGGCAGCTAGGGGGTCCAGTAGATATGTTGCCAAGCCTGGAATCAGGAAGACTCATTTTCCTGAGTTCTAATTTGGCTTTAGACACTTATTATCTGTATAAGCCTGGGCAAGTCATTTAAACCTGTTTGCCTCAGTTTTCTCATCAATAAAATGAACTGGAGAAAGAAATGTCAAACTATCTCAGTATCTTTGTCAAGACAATAATAAAGGAAAACACAACTGAAACAACTGAGCTATTAATAGTTCTACTACTACTACTATACTATTGCTTTGAATCCTTGATTTTGTTACATAATAAATTTTCTTCAAGGAAGAAAGAATAAAAGAAGTAGAGACGTAGACTAACAAAAGTTAATCAGAGAACAAAGCCAAAACCATAGTTGACCCAAACTCAAGCTTAGAAAAATAAAGTGAAGTTATTTTGATGGATAGAACTTGAGATATGAAAGCTTCTATCTTCTATTATAGGAATAAAAGACCTAAAAATACAAAAAAATAAACTGTTTGACTTTCACAGAGAATCACAAATTGGAAAATATGTTAGAAATTCTTGTCCCCAATTCTCTCTGCTTTGTTTTTGAGCTGGGAAATCAGGAAAAGCCTCATATAGAAAGGGGTGCTTGAAATGAAGCTTGAAGAATATTACATATTCTGATGGATAGAAGGAGAAGGGAGTATATGTTAGGAATGGGGGATAGCCAGTGTGGATGAAAGAATAGTCTCTACAGCATATTAAGTGAATCCTTCTATCCTAGGCTTTATAGAGAATTTGTGTAAAGGCATGGAGACAGATGATGGAAGGTCCTGTCCCTCTAAGACAGGTAGGTATAGTTGCAATAGAGGATTTCAATAACCTGAATATATGTGCTCTCTCTGTTTCTGTCTCTCTCTGTGTGTGTCCCTCTCTGTGTTTCTGTCTATCTGTCTCTCTCACTCTGTGTATGTATGTCTGTGTGTGGGGTTTCTGTCTCTCTGTCTCTCTTCTCTGCAAAATGCAGATTAATTGATAAATCTAGTGAAAGATTTAATAGATGAGTTAATTATTTGTGAAGGCACAGGCCATTTAATCCCAAGGGAATTAGAGATAAAGAATTAAGAAAAATGCATATAGGGATTATTCTATTTCTATTCTTTGATAGAAGATATAGTGACTATATAGTAGAGGACCCTATCCAGATAAAGACAACCAGAATGCAGAGCCTGAGAGCATTTGGCTTGGGAGCCATAAAGGAGTTAAAATGACCTTTAATCTAGCACATTTATTTCACAGATGAGGAAAATGAGGCTCAGAAAAGTTAAAATGACTCCATCATAGTATTTGAGCTATTGTGTCAGAAGCAGGATTTTAATCCCAATCCTTCTGACTTTATATCTAGTACTCTTCACAACACCACAAAAATAATGGCACATTCAGGTTGGGCAACTGCCAAATTGGAAGGGAATATTCAGATGGGAGTAGCATCAAATGGCCAGAAGCAGAGAGAGATACAGATACACTCTTTAAAAAATCCATTTTGGAGAAAAGTTTATGAACAATTCCACAGACAAAGAAGAACAGAAAAAAAAAGATTGGATTTGAGATCATGAAAGATCATGAAACTCTATTACATATAGGTCAAGAAGGATAACTTTCTTGTTTTAAATGAAAATTATAAAATTTAAAAATATAATTTATAGAATTTACATTATAATACAATGATTTTCTTGATTCTCCATGTCTCCTTCTAAATTTCCTTTTACTTTCTTGTATTTATTGTACAAATAAATGACTAAAACTGTCCCCAAATGGGCTTAATTAGAAATTCTGCAATGAAAATATGTCAATATACATAAGCTGTTATTTACTGCACATAGACACTGAAGAAAATTTTGCTAGGGTTGGGTTCAGTCAACCAAGTAGAGACTGAAATAAAACATCTTTCTGAGATATTTTCCATAAGAACAGAGAGACTAATAAATTGAATAGCCTATAACTGAGGTGTGGATTGACAGAATTTTAAAGCACTTAAATGCTTCAAGTGTGGAGAACTAGGGCATATCACAATGTAGTGAAGAAATAACATTTATGGAATTTGCATGTCAGTTAAGGGCATATTTACTGCAACTGCTTAGAATAGAATAGACAGGTTGAAAAAAAATAGAAGCTTCAGGGGGTATCACAATGATCCTTGTCAATAAACTCACAAGGAGAGACAGGGTTATTAATTACATATACAAAAAGGAAAAGAGGAATATGATATTTATGCCATTTAAATACCTCAAATATGGTACCTACTGCTTTTATAAGACTTGGTACTTCCTATGCTCTGACTGCCATGGTATGGTCTCTCCTTGGCATCTTGTCATGGTTTGATGAGCCTCATTATTGGACTCTATCCCCCGGAATTGAAAGCTTAAGTCTTATAACATTTAGCACATAATCTGTTCTCTCTTGCTTTTTCTATTTAAAAAATGTCTCCCTGTTACAATGATAGAATAAATCTATTAAACTTCAAACAGGAATAACCACATATAGGAGATGCTGAAATAGTAATATTAAAAGAATAATCAATAATTTTAAAATAATAAGTAATAAAATATTTTAAAATATTGAATAACTAATAATTAACATTTATGTAGACCTTACTTTACTTATGTAGCCAGACAGTGAGATAAGAACTTTACAATGATTATTAAATTTGATGCTCACCATGACCCTGGGAGATAGGTGTGATTATTATCCCCATTTTTCCAATAAGGAAACTGAGGCCTTGACTTTCCATCAAAGCTACTAAGTCTCTGAGGTCACATCTGAACTCAGATCTTCCTCATTCAAAGCTTGGTGTTTAATTTACTGAGTTACCTATTTGGATTTAGCAAAGAATTAGAAGAAATAGAACACATCAGTAAAATGGGTACATTCTCCCATTTTATTTCATTTGACACATAACTAATTAATTCTGGGCTATTAATGTGCTCTAAATCGTTTCAAGAGGAGGAAACTTTACAGTGGGCAGTATTACTTCTTAGACTTGTAAGTTGAAAAGCCCCTCAAAGGAAAATACTCAACTGCTTGAACAGGAACATTGCTCTAGAAATGGAAGAAACATCAGAGGCTAACTAGTCTGGCTAATCTTTCCTTACAGGAAAGGAAACTAAAGCTCAAAAAAAAAATAAGTGATTGGCCCACAGTTGCACAAATATTAGCTACTTTAGTAATGTGAAGGCAGATCATCACAGGTTTCTTCTTACTAGCCTAGGCTGTTATAGAACTCCAGGGTACATCTTTTCCAAGCATATCTTTGCTCCTTTCTTTACAGAACAGCAAAGCTATTAAGAAAAACAACTTTCAGTTTTATTCCTTTTCTCTAAATTTTCTCTTGACTTAAAACTAACTTAAATTGATCAAAAAAAGAAGGAAATTTGCCCTTCAGGGTAGGTAAAATAACTTACTTGATAGCTACTGGCAATTCTCTTGTGACTCCTTCCTAAAGGATGCTTGATTAACACTGAAGGGATATTAACAACTAAAATGTTAGTTGTTACCATGGAGAGTGTACTGACTACCATCAGAGGCACTGGGTTCAGATCCTGCCTCTGATACTTACTAAGTGTATTAGTTTGGACAATTTACTTAAATTTCTGGGCTTCAGTTTCTTAATCTGTTACATAAGGACTTTGGACTAGATGTCTTCTATGGTTTCTATCAAATCTAGTCAGTTGGAAGTGACCTAAGGTGCTAGACATAAGATAAGGCCTAGCAATTTATCTTTCTAACAAATTGTATAGCTTGACTTCATTCTCTAATTGCAATTCCTCCTTTTCTGTACTCCCCTGCCTGAACACACTACTTAATATCCACAGGCTTCTGGCTATATCTATGAGTGAGCCTGCTCTGGTAGGGAAAAAAAAAACAAAGAGAAGAATAAAGGAAGAAAGAGAAAGGAAGGAGGGAGGAATGGAGGGATGAAAGGAAAAAAGGAGAGAAGGAAGGAAGGAAAGAAGGAAAAAAGCAATGAAGGGAAGAAGGAAGGGAGGAGGAAAAGCATCTATTAAGTAACTATTATGTTCTAGAGACTGATATAAGTATTTTACAAATATTATATCATTTGATTCTCACAAAATCCTGGGAGCTGGAAGCACCTTGGTCTCACTTATAGGGTTCTAGAATAACAGTTAAAGTTTGCATTTTTGTTTCTGCTATTGCCTAATTACGTAGCAGTGGAAAAGTCAGTTAAATTCTGTTACCTGGTTTTCTCATTCACAAAATAGTTATAATATTATGTATTACATCTACTCTGAGAAGGATTATGAAGATAGCATGACATTTACATAACAAGAATTTTGTTATTCTTTTTATAGAAGTAAGTAGTTTCCAAAGTAGGGATCAATCCCTGGTCTTAGATCTCCCCCTCTTCATGTTCCTCAATCTTGAACTTCAGTCTTTAAAAGAATCACACTTAAATTTATTGTTTAATATTTCTCTCCTTCCCTGGCCACTCTCTCTTTTCTTCAAGTTCCTAGTTTATTCGCTTCTTGTTCTTCTCGGCAATTATACCTGACCACTACCAGAACACCTGAAGAAGGAGAATATCTTCTTCAATTCATTCTACATTCAGCTGCCAAAGTGATTTTTAAAAAAATATGTCTCTGACTGTGTTATTCCCTATACAGTAAACTGCAATAACTGCAAATTGCCAAGGCTCAAATACCATTTCATCTTTAGTCATCATTCTTAATTTCTATTGTTGCTCGTTTCTTATTACAAATTTATTATAAACAAACAAATGTATACTGGAGGTGAGAGTACAGTTTTCAAAGGAATGGGACTGATGTGATAGTGAAACAAATAGGAAACCTCCTTTTGGAGCTTAGATAATTATATAGAGGTCCTGAGAAACTGATTTGCATAAAGTCGTAGAGACTTTATGCATGTACCTGAAGTAGTAATTAAACCAAGATCTTCTTGATTGTGTGGATAACCCTAATTCTACTACATCATGCTTCCTATTGAGTTAAAGTAAAACTTATAGAAAACAAGTGAAAACATGTTGATATATTTACATATATATAATTTATATATAGATGCATGCAACATATATGTATGTATGCTTATCTATATCTATGTCAGATATGGACATCCAACTATATTGTCCTTATTCAAAGTTGCGATTGCAATTTGTTCTGGTTTTTTTTTTCTCCTCTTGGCATATCAGGTACTTTAAAAAGTTTCTAAAAGTACAGAAAAGATTTGTAATAATCTAGACATATTCTCTTCTGTCACTGCCATGGCCAAGAGAATGAATTTGTGCAATTGTAAGTCAGTGGCAGAAATGCAGCTTTGATTCTAGAATGGATTAAAGCTAACTGGGTCATAAGAGGATGGAAAGTGAAGTGGGATAATCTCTATCTCCCAGGGAAATTGTGATGGAAAAATAAGACCACATATAGAGATAGTGTCATAGCTGTTGACATGATCTCCTTAATGTATTGGACTATCCATGTCACTTTCATATGAAAGAACTTTTGATGGCTCCCTATTGCCCACAGGATAAAATAATAACTCTTTAGTCTGACATAAGGCTAAGCCCTTCATAATGTGGCTCAAATCTGCTTTTCCAGAATTATTTCACATCAATCCCTTTAGTGCACTCTACAATCCTTGGACAAACATGACTGCTAGTCATTTTGCGGTTTTAGCTTGTTTTATTCAGCATCCATTCTTTTGAGCAGCCTGTTCTCTATGCTTAAAATAATCTCTTCTCATCACTCTCTGTCTAAATCCATCTTTTTGAGACCCAGATTCCCCACTAAAGAGAATAGTGATCTTTTCTTCCTCAAATTGTCTTCAAGTATTTCCTCTGGGTCTTTATTCTTACTACATTTTACCTTCTGTCAAATTTATCCTTGTTTCTCTCTCTCCCTTCTTCCCTCCCTCCCCTTCCATTTCTCCTTTTCTCCCCTCCCCTACTCTCTCTCCTTGTCTCTCTCCTTCTCTCTCCCTGTGTCATTCGATTCCATTACTGAAGATAATATTCGGTAGCAATAGTGATAATGGCAGCAATAAGAGGCAGAGAAGAAGGAGAAGGAAGAGGAGGAGGTGGAGTAGTTGTGGCCATTGTGATGGTGGTTCTAGTAGTGGTGGTTTTGTTTGTTTTTATTTGAATGAATCTGTGATTTCAGTGGTACAGAGAATTCCCAGTGAGGAAACTCCCTTTACCATTGGAAAAAAAGTTGCTACTCTTAAACTTACAGTCTTAGAGCATTGCCTGGAACAATAAGGTGTTGAAATATTTTCAGGATCATTCAGCCAGTTATGTGTCAGAGGTACAAAAAGAACTCAGGTCTTCTTGACCTCAGGATAGTTTTCTATCCAGTAAGTTGATATGTCTCTTGTCGCTATTTTATGGGAAAGAAGCAAATAAGCATAAATGCTATTGCTCTATGTCTTCCATATCCAGTAAGGTATTAAAGTTACATAGGTGAATTAAACACATAAGGTAGCATTACAAGAGGTCATGAAGGAAGCTCTCTCTAATATATCTGCATCATAAACATATAAACATGCTTCATAACAATGCTTTTTGATGACTTCATTACACAAATATACATTCAATCAAATGAAGACATGAATTATATACAAGAATCAAAGTTGAGATTTTTCATACAAAAACTATACAATTACACAGAGTCATCCTTATACACTCCCACACACAACTTATCAAGCATATTAGTGTCAATCCCACCAATGAATCATTAGGCATTTTTCATTAGTCAGTATGCCAGATACTATAAATACAAATACAAAGAAAGATAATCCCTGCTCTCTGGGAGTTTACAGTGTAATGGGAGGAAGCAAAACGCTAAAAGAAACTGAAATTGAAAGGGGGAGAAAGCATGACATCAGTTAAACTGGTAGGAAATATGGAGAAGACTATGCTAGACCTGCTGCTTAAATAGATCTGTCCTCCAGTCAGAGGGTGTAATTAGAGGGACAGAAGATACTGATAAGATGTAGGTTAATTGTAGAATAATGTGATTTCCTAAATGGTGAGTTTCCTGAAGGGTGGAAAAGAGCCATAAACATATACTCCATATCCACATTTATTTTTATGTTGTGTGTATATGTTGCTGTTTGTCTTTCATTTTCAAGAAGCAGCATGACACCAAGGAGGTGATGCCATGACATGCAAGTGAATTGGATTTATGTGAAGGAGGACTGTGTAAAGTCACTTGCCTAACTTTCCCCTCCTGAGCCATCTGGGTGTAGTGGTCAAATATAGGTGACTGAAGATATGTATGATGGGGAAGGAGGAAATGTGTGTGTGGTGTGTGTGTGTGTGTGTGTGTACAGGAATGCATATATATATATATATATATATATATATATATATATATAAAGAGAGAGAGAGAGAGAGAGAGAGAGAGAGAGAGAGATCAATGAGGACCTTTCTCTTCTAATATAGACCTATAACTTCTTTGTAATTTCTATTATTAGATAGTTATCTGGGACATTGAGAGGTAAAATGACTGAATGACTGGTCCAGGTATATACACCCAGCATGCAGCAGAAGTGAGAATTAAACTCTAGATATTCCTGACTAGAAGCTAGTTCTCTATCTTTGATATCAGGCTTCATGAGCTTGGGATAAAGGGTTCTTTCTATCCCACTCCTCAGTCATATGACATATATAATCTGTCATACATGGTCGCCCAATACGTCATAGTCACAAATTCTCAGTGGGGTTCTGCTTCTATGCACACAGAGCTTTCTGTCTCTTAAGTATTTCCACTTTCCACAAATTCACAATTAATACTAATTCTGATCCCGAAAATAAGCTGCAAATCCAATCGTCTTAAAAAGACTGTTCATTAATGAGGAGATTTACCCGAAGATTTTTTTTTTTGTTTCCTCACTCTCCCTTCCTCTCATTTTGTGAAAAATTGCAAAACAGCTTTGCCTAGTGAGAGCCTACTATGACTGTTTATGCATGAGGACATTTTGGCAACTAATTAGTGTGGAAATACAAAGAAAAATAGAGCCTAATCACTTCTCTCATTCATATGCTCTTCACTCAGTTATTCTGAAATCACATATCATATTAATATGTTAATATTAATACCTACACACATTAGCTTATATCTACTTTGATTTAATGTGCCACCACCTTTTTGTCTTTTAGCCCCCTTTTGTAACACTCATAAAGAATATGTATATAACATTGTCTGAGGTTCACACTAATTTATAATCTTTTTTTTTTTTTTATTATATATATATATATATATATATATATATATATATATATATTTTATAATATTATCCCTTGTATTCATTTTTCCAATTTACCCCCCCTCCCTCTATTCCCTCCCCCCGACGACAGGCAATACCATACATTTTACATGTGTTACAATATAGTCTAGGTACAATACATGTGTGCGAATATCACTTTCTTGTTGCACAATAAACATTAGATTCCGAAGGTACATGCAACCTGGGCAGACAGATATTAGTGCTAACAATTTTCATTCCCCTCCCAGTGTTTCTTCTCTGGGTGTAGCTACCTCTGTCCATCATTGATCAACTGGAAGTGAGTTGGATCTTCTTTATGTTGAAGATTTCCACTTCCATCAGAATATATCCTCATACAGTATTGTTGTTGAAGTGTACAGTGATCTTCTGGTTCTGCTCATTTCACTCAGCATCAGTTGATTTAAGTCTCTCCAGGCCTCTCTATATTCCTCCTGCTGGTCATTTCTTACCGAGCAATAATATTCCATAACCTTCATATACCACAATTTACCCAACCATTCTCCAACTGATGGACATCCATTCATCCTCCAGTTTCTAGCTACAACAAAAAGAGCTGCCACAAACATTTTGGCACATATATGTCTCTTTCCGCTCTTTAGTATTTCTTTGGGATATAATCCCAGTAGTAGCGCTGCTGGGTCAAAGGGTATGCACAGTTTGATAACTTTTTGGGCATAATTCCAGATTGCTCTCCAGAATGGCTGGATTCTTTCACAACTCCACCAGCAATGTATTAGTGTCCCAGTTTCCCCACATCCCCTCCAACATTTGTCATTATTTGTTCCTGTCATCTTAGCCAATCTGACAGGTGTGTAGTGGTATCTCAGAGTGGTCTTAATTTGCATTTCTCTGATCAGCAGTGATTTGGAACACTCTTTCATGTGAGTGGATATAGTTTCAATTTCTTCCTCTGAGAATTGTCTGTTCATATCCTTTGACCATTTATCAATTGGAGAATGGTTCGGTTTCTTATAAATTTGGGTCAGTTCTCTATATATTTTGGAAATGAGACCTTTGTCAGAACCTTTGTTTTTAAAAATATTTTCCCAATTTGTTATTTCCCTTCTAATCTTGTTTGCATTAGTATTATTTGTACAGAAACTTTTTAGTTTGATGTAATCAAAATCTTCTATTTTGTGATCAATAATGATCTCTAGTTCTCCTCTGGTCATAAATTCCTTCCTCCTCCACAAGTCTGAGAGGTAGATTATCCTCTGTTCCTCCAATCTATTTATTATCTCCCTCTTTATGCCTAAATCATGGACCCATTTTGATCTTATCTTGGTATATGGTGTTAAGTGTGGATCCATATCTAATTTCTGCCATACTAATTTCCAGTTTTCCCAACAGTTTTTTCCGAATAATGAATTTTTATCCCTAATGTTGGAATCTTTGGGTTTGTCAAAGATTAGATTGCTATAGATGTACCCTTTTTTGTCCTTTGTATCTAATCTGTTCCACTGATCTACCGGTCTATTTTGTAGCCAATACCAAATGGTTTTGGTGACTGCTGCTATATAATATAGCTTTAGATCAGGTACACTTAGACCACCTTCCTCTGAGTTTTTTTTCATTAGTTCCCTTGCAATTCTTGACCTTTTATTCTTCCATATGAATTTTGTTGTTATTTTTTCTAGGTCATTAAAATAGTTTCTTGGGAGTCTGATTGGTATAGCACTAAATAAATAGATTAGTTTGGGGAGTATTGTCATCTTTATTATATTCGCTCGGCCTATCCAAGAGCACTGAATGTCTTTCCAATTATTTAAATCTGATTTTATTTTTGTGGCAAGTGTTTTGTAATTTTTCTCATATAATTCCTGACTTTTCTTTGGTAGATGGATTCCCAAATATTTTATACTCTCAACATTTGTTTGGAATGGAATTTCTCTTTGTATCTCTTGCTGTTGCATTTTGTTAGTGATATATAAAAATGCCGAGGATTTATGTGGATTTATTTTGTATCCTGCCACTTTGCTGAAATTTTGAATTATTTCTAGTAGCTTTTTAGCAGAGTCTTTGGGGTTCTCTAAGTATACCATCATGTCATCTGCAAAAAGTGATAGTTTGATTTCCTCATTTCCTACTCTAATTCCTTGAATCTCTTTCTCGGCTCTTATTGCCGAGGCTAGCGTTTCTAGTACTATATTGAATAGTAATGGTGATAGTGGGCAACCTTGTTTCACTCCTGATCTTACAGGGAAAGGTTGCAGTTTATTTCTATTGCATATTATGCTTACTGACGGTCTTAATTATATACTCCTGATTATTCTAAGGAATAATCCATTTATTCCTATACTCTCAAGAGTTTTTAGTAGGAATGGATGTTGGATTTTGTCAAATGCTTTTTCTGCATCTATTGAGATGATCATATGGTTCTTATTAATTTGATTATTAATATGGTCAATTATATTAATAGTTTTCCTAATATTAAACCAGCCCTGCATTCCTGGAATAAATCCTACTTGATCATAGTGTATTATCTTGGAGATGATTTTCTGAAGTCTTTTTGCTAATATCTTATTTAAGATTTTAGCATCAATATTCATTAAGGAGATTGGTCTATAATTTTCTTTCTCAGTTTTCGATCTACCAGGTTTAGGTATCAGTACCATGTCTGTGTCATAAAAGGAGTTTGGTAGGACTCCTTCATCCCCTATTTTTTCAAATAATTTATATAACATTGGGGCTAATTGTTCTTTAAATGTTTGGTAGAATTCACATGTGAATCCATCTGGCCCTGGGGATTTTTTCCTGGGGAGTTGATTAATAGCTTGGTCTATTTCTTTTTCTGAAATGGGACTATTTAAGCAATTTATCTCCTCCTCTGTTAATCTAGGGAGCCTATATTTTTGGAGAAAGTCATCCATTTCACTTAAGTTATCAAATTTATTGGCATAAAGTTGGGCAAAGTAACTCCTTATTATTTCTCTAATTTCCTCTTCATTGGTGGAAAGATCCCCCTTTTCATTTGTAAGACTATCAATTTGATTTTCCTCTTTCTTTTTTTTGATCAAATTTACCAAAGGTTTATCTATTTTATTGGCTTTTTCATAAAACCAACTCTTGGTTTTATTTATTAATTCAATAGTTTTTTTACTTTCAATTTTATTGATTTCTCCTTTTAATTTTTGTATTTCGAGTTTAATTTTTGGTTGGGGGTTTATAATTTGGTCTTTTTCTAGCCTTTTAAGTTGTAAGCCCAATTCGTTAATCTTCTCTTTCTCAATTTTCTTCAAATAAGCCTCTAAAGATATAAAATTTCCCCTTATTACTGCTTTAGCTGCATCCCAAAGATTTTGATATGATGTCTCATCATTATCATTATCTTGGGTGAAATTGTTAATTGTTTCTATAATTTGCTCTTTCACCCAGTCATTCTTTAAGATGAGATTATTCAGTTTCCAATTACTTTTTGGTCTATTTACCCCTAACTTTTTACTGAATGTAGCTTTTATTGCATTGTGATCTGAGAAGAAGGCATTTATTATTTCTGCCTTCCTACATTTAATTTTGAGATCTTTATGTCCTAATATATGGTCAATTTTTGTATAGGATCCATGAACTGCTGAGAAGAAAGTATATTCCTTCCTATTGCCATTCAGTTTTCTCCAAAGGTCTATCATACCTAGTTTTTCTAATGTTCTATTTACTTTTTTAATTTCTTTCTTGTTTGTTTTGTGGTTTGATTTGTCTAAATCTGAGAGTGCAAGGTTGAGATCTCCCACTATTATAGTTTTACTGTCTATTTCTTCTTGCAGTTCTCTTAACTTTTCCTTTAGAAAGTTAGATGCTATACTACTTGGTGCATATATGTTTAGTATTGATATGGCTTCATTATTTATGCTACCTTTCAGCAGGATATAGTTTCCTTCCTTATCTTTTTTAACGAGATCTACTTCTGCTTTTGCTTGATCTGAGATAAGGATAGCTACCCCTGCTTTTTTGGCTTTACCTGAAGCATAATAAGCTCTGTTCCAACCTTTTACCTTTACTCTGTATGTATCTCCCTGCTTTAAGTGTGTTTCCTGTAGACAACATATTGTAGGGTTCTGCTTTTTGATCCAATCTGCTATCCGTCTCCGTTTGATGGGATCGTTCATCCCATTTACATTTACAGTTAAAATTACTAATTCTGTATTTCCTGCCATCGTATTATCCCCAGATTATACTTTTTTCCCTTGACCCCCCTGATCCCCCTCCCCGATATTTAATTTACAGACCCCCCTTGTGACGCGCAACCCTCCCTCTTTTTTTTTTTTTTTTTTTTTTTTTTTTTTTTTTAGGATCCCTCCCCCCTCCCTCCAAGTCCCTTCACTTATTCTCCTTTTCCTTTCCCCTTTTCCTCTCCCCCCTTTTAATGAGGTGAGAGAAAATTCTCTGAAAAACAAATATGTTAATTATTTACTCTTTGAGCCTCTTCTGATGAGAGTAAGATTCACACAATGATTCTCCCCCTCACTAAGTTCCCTCAGATATGGTGTATTTTCTATGTCTCTTCCTGGGATGTAGTTTCCCTCTTTTTATCACTCCTTCCCCTTTTTCTGAACCGACCTCCTTCCCTTTACCACACCCCCCTTTTTTTCTTTTATATCAGTAAAATCAAATTATCCTTGAGTATTTTTTATATACCCACAACAAAGTTACAGTTCTCAAGGGTTCTGTGTACCTTTTTCTGTTTCTCTTCAGTCTTGTGGATGTAGATCAAATTTTTTGTTTAAGTCTGGTTTTTTTCTTAGAAACATATAGAATTCCTCTGTTTCATTGAATGACCATCTTCTTCCATGGAAAAAGATGCTAAACTTAGCTGGGTAGTTCATTCTTGGTTGCAGTCCTTGATCTTTTGCCTTTCGGAATATCAGGTTCCAGGCCCTTCTATCTTTTAATGTGGAGGCAGCCAGATCTTGGGTGACCCTTATTGTGGCACCTTGGTATTTAAATTGTTTTTTTCTAGCTGCTTGCAGGATTTTCTCCTTTGTGTGGTAATTCTGCAGCTTAGCCACAATATTCCGTGGTGTTCTTTTTTTAGGGTCTATTTCAGAAGGAGTTCGATGAATTCTTTCCACATCTACTTTCCCTTCTGTTTCTATTATCTCTGGACAGTTCTCTTTGATAATTTCCTGTAAAATAGAATCTAGGCTCTTTTTTTGGTCATAGTTTTCTGGAAGTCCAATAATCCGCAGATTATCTCTCCTAGATCTATTTTCCAGGTCTATAGATTTTCCCAGTAAGTATTTGACGTTGTTCTCCAGCTTCTCATTTTTTTTGTTTTGTTTGACTGATTCTTGGGTTCTCTGTGAATCATTCATTTCTATTTGTTCCATCCTGACTTTTAAGGAGTTATTTTCTTCTTTCACAGTTTTTAGTTCTTTTTGTAAATGCCCAATTTCGTTTTTAAATGAATTATTTTGCTCTATTGAGTTTTTTTCCATTTCCCTAATTTTTTTTTTTTGAGAATTATTTTCTTTTTCCAATTCAGAAATTCTATTTTCTTGAGACTTTTTTATCTTTTCCAATTCAGAAATCCTACTTTCCTGTGTTTTTTTAACCTTTTCTAATTCACTAATTTTGTTTCCCTGCATCTCCTGTGAATTCTTTATTTTTTCCAACTCCAATTTCAGGACATTATTATTCTCTATCATAACTTCCCTTTCTTTTCCCCATTTTTCTTCGATCTCCCTCAATTTCTTAAGAGCTTCTTCTAGGAGAGAGTTATGTGATGGGGGGCAGGAATCATTCCCCTTTAGGTTGTTATCTGATTCTCTGCTGTCAACTTCCTCGGGGTTGGACACCCGCTCTTTCTCTGTATAGAAGGAATCTATGGTTTTTCTAGCTTTTTTGTTCATACTTGAAAAAAATCTTTTGGGGTCTGTCTCTGGGGTAGGAAATTATTTACTTCTTTACCAGCTTCCTCCCAGACGGGATGGATGCAGCGGCTCCTGAGCCTGAGCTAAGAGAGAGCTCTGGGAGAGAGTTCCCCACCCTCTCCCTGGGAGTGCCTCAGAGGTGATTAGCACTGCTGTGCTTCGAGGGCGTAGAATAGTGAAGACTGCAGGAAGCTCAGCCTATGTGTCCGGGTGGGGAGTGGATGTCTGCAGCAGGTGACGTGAGAAGCCCCTGCGCTCAAACTGGAAGTGTCTTCCAGAAACCGCGGTCCCTAGTTCAAAGGTTCCGCTTCTCTGGGACTTCCTGGAGCTGAGTTCCACTCCCTCCAGCTAAGCTAGGCAGTGTGTGTTGCCTTGGGCCGTATCCACCCACTTGTCAGTCTCTTAACTATTCTCAGGAGGTAGCTGAGGCCACACCCCCTGGTGCCTGAGTCACCCCCAGGGTCCGGGGAAAATCTAATCTGAGTTTTAAAATATTTTGGCTTTCTCTTCTGAACTGCTAAATAATTAGCAGAGAAGAGCTAACAGCCTGTGCCAGATTCCTTTACCTCAGTGGCTTCTCTGATCCCAGAGCCCTTCCCAGCGCAATGGGCGCAGTGTGCCCCTACCCCACCGTCTGTGCTGGTCTTTCTTATTCCTCCCCTGAGAACTGACCTTTCCTGTTGAAACTCCAGATTCTCTTCAGCTGGTAAGTCGTGCTTCCAGTCCTTGTGGTATCTATCAGTCCTGAGCTAATTTTGAGACTTAATTTATCTAATTGGTTGTGAGAGGAGTGAGGACGTTCACTGAGTCGTGTGTTTCCTCTCTGCCATCTTGGCTCCGCCCCCCTATAATCTTTTTTAAATACACACAAGCCAAACACCATTCATCAGTCTCCCCCACAAGTACCTCCTGTTCACCTTCCCCTGCCCTCATGCCCCTTCTTCACACATGCATGAGTTTGATTTGACATCAAACAGGGCTGTGATTGCCAGGGTGACTCTAGCAGGTAAACTCCTCTTCTTGATATCACTGAATCAAGAACCAAAAACATGAATGCCATTTGAAGATAGGGCAGAAGAACAATCAGCATGCTGTTTCCTATTGCATCCTGACCAGGCTAATGGAGTTTTGTAATGGTGATAAAAAGCGAGAGAGAGAAAGCGAGAGAGAGAGAGAGAGAGAGAGAGAGAGAGAGAGAGAGAGGAGAGAGAGAGAGAGAGAGAGAGAGAGAGAGAGAGAGAGAGAGAGAGAGAGAGAGAGAGAGAGAGAGAGAGAGAGAGAGAGAGAGAGAGAGAGAGAGAGAGAGAGAGAGAGAGAGAGAGAGAGAGAGAGAGAGAGAGCATACAGTCATAGTGGGATACTATCTATAGGTCAAATACTATCTATCTGGTGAAGTAGCTATCTTGTTCTCTGGTTTGCTTTTTTCAATGCAAAAAATAAGCAACAAATGTGAATTGTATAATTTTCTAACTATGAGACAATGGTCTGACCTAAATGGTCCTTGCTTCCTCTGAAATGATCCTTTCTTACCTTATAAAATGCATTACAATTCTAGATGCCACCCTTCCAATCTTGCCTGCTCGACCAGAATGAAACACAGAATGACTAGTAGTCATTCTACTACTATTTTACTGCCAAATGATAATAAGCTCTCCAGTACCTGAACAGGAAAAAAGGAAGTAGCTGCCATTCATTGACATTCCAAGTAATCTACCTGATATTTACCTTGCACTCTATAGTTTGCAAGAAGTATTCCATATATAATCTCATTTGATGCTCACAGCAAGCCTTTGAGAGAGACAGATATTTTTGGTCCATTTTGCCAATAACAATAACAAAAGCTCTAAAGGGTTCAAGCATTTGCCCAGGGTCATGATTCTTGTTCATGGGGGAGGTAGGATTCAAAACCATGACTCTTTCAATTCCAAATCCTCTGCTTTTTTTCTCTACCTTACACTGTCATTCTACATCATAATATAATTTTATTCATTACTACTCCCCATTTTGGTATTTTTGATACACCTCTTTTTTTTTTCTTTTGTATTCCTATTCTTCTTTCTAAACTCAGTGTATTTTGAATTGTTGATTCTTTCTATATATGATAAACAAAGAGAAGGCAGTCTTTGTTCTCTGCAATGTATATGAACAATTAGACAAAAATTAAACATTACAAAACATGAAAAACAAGGAGGTAGTGACAATTATTTTTATTCTTTTCTTTTTTTCCTTACTTTTCCCCCTGATATTTGACCCTGTCATAGTAAAAATGTCAGCTTCTAGAAACAAGTGCTATGGGTTGCCTGAGGTCAAAATGCTGAGCTAGGATTCAAGGACCTTATGTATCCCTTATATGACTAGGGCTCTTCTGTTTCTGAGGAGGTCCTTGTAGGTGACCTTTCAGTCTCAAGCCCTCTACTCCTGAGTTTCCTGGAGGCTGGAGCATCCTCAATGTGACAATTATCATCCTTACTAGGATAGGGTACCACTGAGGTACCTCCTACTTCAATGAGCTCTCCTAGAATTTAGTAGTAGAGTAGATTTTCTCCCTTCCTTTGGGAAATGGGAAGACTTCAGGATTTTCTTTCTATATCTTCTTCAACCAACTTTCCATTTATAGATATTCTAAGATGAAGGGAAAATATCAGGATTATGTACATAATCTTTCTGTAACATGATAGCTATTTAGTAAATACTTGTTGATTGATTTCCCCCTACCCAGGAATATAATGGAAAAAGTATATATTGAACCCTTTCTAATTTTACTCTAATCATAAGGATCATGACTTAGTGCAGCAGAAAGAATGTTGGAGCTGAAATGAGAAAGAACTGAGTTTAAACCTGCCTAAGATACTTGCTAGCATTGTGTTTCTGGGCAATTATTTAACCTTTCTCATTCTGTTTTACCTTTTCTATGTACCTTACAGGATTGTGTGAGAATCAAATGAGATACCATGTAAAGCACTTTGTATACCTTATAGTATTATACACATTTTATATATTTTTATTTCAATATTAATCTTTGATGTAATTAAATTTCAGGCTTTCACGTTTTACTAAGGACATGACAAAGGCAGGAAGAAGATATGAAGGTGCTAGTAAATAGCCCATTATCAGCACATATATCTTTTATATATGTATATATGTATATATGTTGAGGCATTAAAACATTTAATGTGAGAAAGGCAAAACATACATGACTTTTTAGTTTTGCTTTTGCAAACATTTCCTAAGAATGTTTCTGGGGTTAAACAAAACAAAAGCAAAATGAGAGGTCTAATTCGTTATTTTAAAATTTAAAATGCTTCTTCTGGAAATCACATTTGAATTTGAAACCCTCAAAGGGAAAAAAAAAAGGTCATATGCTTCTCTTTTTGGTACCATTCCTACCTGCAGTACAACATTGTCTCTTTAGAGACAGTCTGGGGAGGTGGAAATAGAAAATGGATGTGGAGTCTTTATTAACCAATAGCTGGGGAAAAAACTCAGAAAAGTCAAGCAATTTTAAACTCCTTGTGGCTATTCAGTTACTATGTTTCTCTGTATCAAAGGCAAAACTAAAAATCATAGGGAGCACAAAGCATTTTCTAAGCTATCAATTTAGAGAAATAAAGAACCACACAGGGTGTGTGTTCATTTTAGGAAAAAAATTCATTATGGCCAATGGTCATCACAGGCAGACACAGGCTCATTTACTCTATGCCATTACTTCAGCTCATTGAGTACAGGACTTGGTTTCTAGAGCTCAACGAACGTGATATTGCTTTGTGTTTATATAGTGTTTGGCATCCTGTAAATTAAAATCTGTTCTATTAAATGTTTCTCTCAATAACCTTGTGAGATAGGCCTCCTTTGAGCAATGAAGAGAATAAGGTATAATGGCAAAAGCTGACTCTGTTAAGATGATTTTTAATAGAATCTGAACTAGAACTCAAGCCATTGAAGTAATTTGTTGCCAAGAATAATGACTGTTATCTGTGCTTTTGTTGAGAATAAAATTGAGGCAGAGACTGATGGATCATTTGAACTTAGGAGTTCTGAAATAAGGCTACAATCCTCCCTAATTCAACAATATAGTGAACCCTTAGGAACAAAGTGACAAAGGGTGTTCTGAGGAGGAATGAATGAGATCAGCTGGGAAGTAGAGAAATATTAAAGCTTCTATACTAACCAGTAATGGGATTAGGATACCATGTGACTGCTTGGGCAAGAGAGGGAGACTCAGTCCAACAAACAAACAAATAAATAAATAATTCATCCCTATATAGCATTCAGAAATTTTTTTTTGTTTGTTTCTCTAGAGACAATTTTATTCTGAATTTATATCAGAAACCAGATAAAATAAAGAAGACAGATAGAAAGAAAAAAATGTGGAAACAAAGAAGGGCAAAGAGATTAGACTATCTTATAGGAGAAGATTGTTACTAGTTTCCTTAGTTTAATTTAAAAATATTTAATGAAAACCTACTGTGTTTAAGGTGTAGTTGGGGGTATGAAAATAAATATGATCTAGCCCCTGTCCTTTTGTAAAGGAGATGGTTTTTATTATTGTTTTGTGTTTTTCAGTTGTGTTTGACTCCTTATGATACATTTGAGAGTTTTCTTTGGCAAAGATATTGGAGTGGCTAGCCATTTCCTTTTCCAGCTCATTTTACAGATTAGGAAACTGAGGCAAACAGGGTCCAGGGTCATATAGCTAGTGAATGTCTGAGGCCAGATTTGAATACAGAAAGATAAGTCTTCTTGATTTCAGACTTAGAACTCTATTCACTGCTACCTAACTGCCCCCAAAAGAGTTGAGATAAACACATATGCTAGAGAAGATAGAGTATAGGGAAGAACTGGTCATTGCAGAGGGGACAATGTAATTAGCTTTGTCAAGTGCCAGACCTTTAAAAGAGAATATTGAAAAGAAATCTTTTTGCAGTAAAAAAACATGACAAATGTGAGAAATTTTGAAAATAAAACATTTAATGATTTATGTGAACTGATACTGAATAAAGGAAGCAAACCATATATACTATATATACAATTATGCCCATGAAGACAATTCTAAAAAGTCAGAAGAATTCCAATTACATGAAATGTGTAATCTTGGTTTCTGAGAGACTTGATGATAAAATAATATTTTTCATATTTGAAAAGAAGTGACAAGGTCATACTTTTTGAGCTGGAAAAGACCTCAGAGATTGTCTAATCAACTTCCCCCACTTTATAGAGTAGAAAATTGAAACCCATTTAAGTGAATTGATTTCCATCAAAGTTACACATATAGTAAGCATCAGATTCAGAATTTGAACACAAATCTTCTGATTTCAGCTGATCTCATTCATTCCTCCTCAGAACGCCCTTTGTCACTTTGTTCCTAAGGGTTCACCATATTGTTGAATTAGGTTAGGATTGTAGCCCTATTTCAGAACTCTTTCTGGTTTCAGACAGATTGCAAGTGGAGATCATTGCACATGGCAACAACTATCTTCTTAACAGTTTGTTTTGCCACCTCTTTTTCTGTTATAAAATAGGGATCTTTTTGTACATAACGATACAATTTTTGGACTATACTATGATAATGGAAGTGGTAATATAAAACAATTGTTCAATGACTTTCATGTGAGGATTATTTGTAAATATTTATGCATGTGTATATTCTCTCTTTGTGTCTCTAACTCTCTATTTCTGTCTGTCTCTGTCTCTGTGCCTCTGTCTCTCTTTTTCTGTCTCTCTCTCCTACTGGAAGCAGTGTAAGTACCTGACAATAGGTCATTTTCATAAAACCACTTAAAGGATAAGTTGAAGATAAGAATGATACAAAGTTGAGAATTCTTGTTGATTACTTTGCTGGTTTCTAATTTAAATATGAGGTTTTAGCAATAGGAAAATGGATAAACTAGCTGTGATCCATTAAGGAAATAAAATGCTATAATTCAGTTAAAAGCCATAAATAAGAAGAGGATAAGAAAATGTAGTTTTTTTTTTTTTTTTAGCAGAACTCAAAGAACACAGAATACACTAGTTATAACTTGATAGGAGGAAAATGAATAGAATTAATAACTAAATAATTAATCTGGATGAGCTTCAAATATATGAATGTAAAGTTAGAACATATTATGGGACAAATTCTTTCATTTAGATGTAAATAATAATAAAATTTAATTGATGCTATCGCCATTCAAAAACAAATATCAATTTTTCATGCTATCTTAAGAGAAAAGGTTCTATGAAATAGTTATTGGGAAATGTCAATGAAGTCAAGAAACAAAAAGTGTCAATAAAACTTAAATGAAAAGAAAAAAAAGGAGAGAGAATTCTTTCTTTGTGAACTAGGCAAGGACATCTAAGAATAGCAAACTTGTCTAGGAGCAAGCAATCAGGACCAAGAACTGCAACCTTTGCTTAGAAAAGGATTGATTTCTGGAACCAATTTTATCATTCCTAGTTTTAAAGATTCAGTTCACTTATTTTCTTTAATTGGCAAATCTTTCTGGACTACAAGTAAAAGGGCTACATAGACTTGTGTCTCTGTCATTAGTATCTGTTTTAAAGCCTTTCTTGGAATGTGTAATGTTTTGGAATAATGTATAGGTGAAATTAAAATTATGCTCCAAGAAACTCTATCTCTAGCCAATTTTATTCACCCTGTATAAGACACAGGAGAAACAGCACACAAAGAAAAATATGGTGTTTATAAAAAATGTAAAATAGCTTCTGAAGAGAGGTCTAATCCCTACTCTTCCTATTTTCCAACTATTTCTGGTGTCAATGATCTTTCTCTTGATGTCGAAAAATATCTCAGTTCAAAAAGTAGAGATTAAAACAAAAAAGAAAACCTGAGATCATCCTCTTATATAAGACAGTCATATTTAAAGACTGAAAGATAAAATTTGCCTCAGGAACTCTTGCCCTCAGCATTTTAACTCAATCCTTATCCGTTTATTGATCATCAAGTATGTGAAGTACACAACCTTAGCCCTCATGCAGTCTTGACTAATTTGGAAGAAGATGATTTAGAATTATCACCATTGGGGATGGAGCAGGGCAGATGTGTCTGGATGACAGCTTCTTTTTTTTCTTTCATACGCTATAATCATGCTTACTGGATCAATATATAGTCAAAAATCACAAACCTAGTGAGAAATTGAAGCTTAAGGGCTTCTCAGTGGACACATACAGGCATTTTGCTTATGATGACATGGGCACAGCCTGATATAGAAGTCATTTAATTTTAGAAGGAGATATTGTATCAGAGAAATGTATTAAGCTCTGAAGTAATACAAAGGAAGTAAAATAAACCCAATTCTTGAGAGTCTAGGTACAGTGCAAAGAAGGAATTCTTCACTGGCAGTTCTTTATATGTATGGAACCATAGGTCAGTCAACCAATGAAGTTATACTTAATAAATGTCTACCATGTGCCAGGCACTGTGTTAGTCACTGCTCCAGTGCCCAGGAAGATTGAGCCACTCACTGTACAACATTAGAGAAGTACCTTCTCTTCAATTTAAAGTCTTAGAGCATTGCTTTAGACAACAAAAAGTTAAGTGATTTATCCAGTAGCACATGACCCATATATAGAAAAGGAGGGACATAAATTCAGGTCTTCCTTGATCATGAGATCAATTATCAATCCACTATTCCATGCTGAATAAATACATGTGAAAACAGGATAAAGTGACTTGTCCAGGGTCAAATAGTAAGTGTCTAAGTCCAAATTTGAACTCAGAAAGATGACTCCTGACTTCAGGTCCAGCACTCTATCACTGTGCCATCCAGTTGTGTATGTGTGACCACATATACTGATATTTACATATAGGAAGAGAGAATGAATGTATGTAGCCTAAACTATATTGAATATCAGAGAATAAAAACAAGAAAAAAATTACTGAAAAACAGTATTAAGCTTGAGTGAGCCTTGAGGAGCTACACCAAGTAAGTAAATAAGCAAATAAAAGATTTACTTTTACTTTAGTGGAAATAATAGAGAGGAAGGAAGAGAGAAAGAGAGAGAGAGAGAAAGAGAGAGAGAGAGAGAGAGAGAGAGAGAGAGAGAGAGAGAGAGAGAGAGAGAGAGAGAGAGAAAGTGAGGAGAGAGAGAGATTCAGTCAGAGACAGAGATACAGAAAGACTGAACAGAGAGACAGACAGTAAGAGACAGACAGACAGACAAAAACAGAGAGAACAGAGGCAGAGAGAGACAGAAAGGAAGGGAGGGAGGGAAGAAGGGAGAGAGAGACAGGCAGACAGAGACATACATGCATAGATAGAGAAGAGGAGGAATAGAAAAGAGGGAGGGAAGGAGAGGGACACACATACAAAGACAGACAGACAGACACACACAGAGAATAACAGGTGAAGGAATAAAGACTTACATAAATAAAAACACAGAAGCAGGCAGGGATGGGAACATAAGTGAACAGACTGCCCAAGAATGAGAGGTCATGCAAGTGAGATATAGGGGGTAAGGGTATATAGGTAGATAATATAGGCATATATGGACAACGTTCAAGTTAGAGATTCAGCATTTGAGCTTGATCTCAGGCAATAAATAGAGTGCAGATTTTTGCACAGAAAAATGGTATGATAATATTACTTTATGAAGTGATGGATAAATGGGCTGGTGGTAAGATTAGTTCGGAGGCTATTGCAGTAGTACAGGTAAGTGACTTCTAAAAATGGAGCAGAAAGAAAAAAAATTTCCACTTTCATTTAGTTTCCTAACAGTAAGATGCTCCTCTCCCCCTTAGACCTTCTTCTGGAACAACAGAGGATTTGTAGAATTTTACCCTCTGGTCTTCAATGATTTTTTGTTTGTTTGTTTGTTTTTGATCCTTATTACTTGGTTGACCTTTTGTCGTTCTATAGAACATTTCCAGTTCCCATCTCAAATAAGTGCCTGGGCTGAGTTTAATCTTCTTGGAGTAAGATCATCATACCTGGATTTAAGAGAGGTGAACACTCCAAAGCTTAAATAAGCACTTTTGTTTTGAGCAAATGTTCAAATCCTTTACGAAAGTATTCTGTTAGATTTGGGAAATAATTGCAAGTCTAAGGAAAACAAACCTTCTAACAATATTAGTGGTTTATAAGTATAATAAAATTGATTATTTGTATTATAAAATGGAGAAATTTCTAGTGAAGTGAAATAAAATCTGATATTCCTCCCTATTAACCCAAATTCTATTTCTAAACTCAAAATTTCTCAAAATGACATTTCAGTTGTTTATTTTAAAAGTTATACACTTAAAACCCTTTAAGTTAATTTTAATCTACTTTTTCTTGCTTTTAGAATCTGTTTTTGAACTACAACATGAAAGTTAAAATCTGAAAGGTGAAATAGAGATTATTTTGCCTATACCTTTGGTTTCATTTGTTTTTTATTGATACCTCTTTAAACATCACAGTCATTTCCTGACCCTTCAATGAATCTTTCTTGCAATAATGAAAAAAAAAAGTTGAGCAAAACCAAGAACAGCAACAACAACAACAACAACAACAACAAAAAAAAACTTTATACAATAACATTCACAACCTCCCACACCCATAGTTGCCTAACTCTCTAACTCAGGGAGTGCTAAGGATACTCTTAATAATGAGCTCATAATAATGAAAGTTCTACTTTTCTTAACGTGAGCCAGAGTTAAGAGTTCAGTCTACTGAAGGTTAGACATTAGTCACTTCTTTTAACCATTAAATATAAAGTCAATAATATGAATAATCTTAAGGAAGTGTTTGAGAAATAAAGCTATATGGGGATGATGGAGAGAGGTTCACAGTGTTCAATATCTGAACATTTCTAGCTTCCCATTCTAAAAAGTGGGTGGAAAAAAGGGAATTGATTTGGCTTTAGGTGCAGAATTAAAGCTTTTTGAGCCAGTTCAGTTCCCTTTTTTATTGTGAAGTGCAGCTGTCTGAGCCACAAAATCATGAGGTTATGTCATCACTTGATGGATATTCAGTCAAATGGAAATTACAATAAAGCTGCAGTTGAAAATAGCGCTATCCAAATGGTGCATGAGATTACAGAGCTGGGACAAACTAGATTACATTATTCATTTATTATTTGTTAGATTTGCATTATGTCTCTCCTCAGAGGAGCCAGAGGTACTGATAATAGTGTTGCTATCAGAGATCTGTGCTGGCTAGATATAACTCGTCTGGCACAGGGGCCTTCTTTCTAGACTGGTGAACCAAGAGCCAACTCATCCTGAGTAGATGAGCAAAGGACTGAGGGGCCAGAAATCTGCTGCCAGACAAACCCATTCACAGCTAAAACCCTAAGGGTCAGGAACAGGGTCTCCAGGATTATTATAAGGGTCTGAGGGTATCTGCTTGTTCATTCAAGGCCTCCATGGTAAGCCTTCTTCCAATGATTACAAGCAGTTACAGGAAAGTCTTTGCACCATCAAACCAGACTTTGATATGATTCAGAGTGCTTTGCAGTAGGTGAGGAGTAAGATATTATTGTTGTTATCATGTGCCTGAGTCTTTGTGACCTCCTTTGGGGTTTTCTTGGTAAAGATACAGGGTTAAGTGATTTACCCATGTTTCCACAATTAGTAAGTGTCTAAAGCTGGATTTTGAACTTAGATCTTTCTGACTCCAGGACCATCACTTTACCTGCTGTTCCACCTAATTGTCCTTTGGGGACAGAATTGATGTATTTTATAAAGGATCCTCTGTTTGAAAGATGGCATGGGCTTACCCAGAAAAGAGTCTCCTAATCAAAAGGCTATGGGCTTATTAAGACAGCTCTTTAGTCCTGATCAAAAACCTGAGATGTGGAGCTACATTTATGTTTGTGTTTGAGGAAAAGATTAAAGGATGGGGATATGAGGATTGCTGATCAACATTATCAAGAAGTAAAGTTAAAGAACATTACTAAAGAAATGAATCCCCAAAATCACTCTCAGCAGATCTGTATGATAAATATATAGAATATTATGAAACCCATTTTACATAAAGAAATCTAAGCCTCAGAGAATTCAGATATACATACAAGCATTTTAGTGTTAAATTTACTATTCTTACCACTAAGGCATCCCCCCATGCTTCTCTGTCTCTCTTTGTATGTCTCTGTCTCTCTATTTTTCCTTCTCTCCCCTTCCTTCTCTCCCTCCTTCCCCTTTTATCTCTTCTTCTCTCCTTCTTTTCCTCTCCATCTCCCTTTCCCTTCACTCTCTTCCTCTCCCCTCTCTCTTCCTCTCCCCACTCTTTCTCTCCTTCTCTTCCCCTCTAACTCCCTTTTTCTGTTTTGTTTGTTTATAATAGTCTGGGAAACAATGGGGTTAGGAAAGTCTGGAAAAAGTGTTTTTTTTTTAACATTTACTATAACAACAATTAACAATAGTAATAATAGCATTAAATTGTATTTAAAGTTTGAAATGCTCTTTGTTTATGTTACTTTATTTAATTCTCACAACAATTCTGGAAGGTAGCTACTATTTATTTCTATTTTACAAATGAGGAAAGTGAGGATATGACAGAGGTTAAGTGGCTTAGAATCAAATACCTCAGCAATCAAATAACAAATGTCTGAATCAAGCAAAATTCAATATCAAATCTTCCAGATTCTAAATCAAGCCCTCTTTCTACTGTGTAGAGAACATTTTTGATTATTGCCCAGTATCTGTGGTTGAACATCAGTATCTGAAAACTGAGTGATTTAATGGACTTCCAAGTTACAAAATCAGAGGAAGCATCCCAGAGCTCCTCTAGTTGCCTACAATTTCTCCTACTCTTTTGTTTTTTTCCCACAGGAGGATACTGACCCCCATCCCCAGGGAGTAAGTGGAAGAGTTGGTACCCAAAACCTGGTCCATGGGTTTCAAGTCCAGTGTTCTTTTTACTATACCAAGACTTTCTTTTTTCTGCTTTCCACAAGATTCTGCAAAGTGAACATTTAAGGAATAAGATTAACTTAAACTTTGACCTGTGAAATCAGAGATTATAAATGCATTGATTCATTAAATAATTATTAAACATTCCATGACAGGGCTTTTTATATGATACAGTGGTAAATAAGATTTGTTTGTTGTCCTAAAGGAGTTTAAAAAGACTTAAGTTTGGATGCTGTGCAAACTGAAGCAATCTCTTTGAATCACAGATTCTTCAACAATAAAAATGGGGGTAGCCAGGTGAGTTGGTGAGTAGAATGCTGGGCTGAACTCAGGAGAACTCATCTCCCTTAGTTCAAATCTGGCTTCAGACATTTATAAGTTGTGTGACCTAGGCAAGTCACTTAATCATGCTTTCCTCAGTTTTCCCATCTGTAAAATGAGCTAGAGAAGGAAATGGCAAACTATAACTGATATCTTTGCCAAGAAAATGTCACAATGAGAATATGAAGAATTAGATATACTGAACCACAACAGCAACAAAATATTCCTTCTGGCTGCAAAATTATAATCCAATTATATAAGAAATGGGTACAAGCCTCAGATATATACATAAGTATCATACAAACTGGAACATGATAGGCACATAATATCATAAAATTTTATGAGATCATAAAAGAAAGAATTTATTTCTAGATGAGATAATAATGGAAGAATTCAATGAGGAGACATTTAGGCTGAGCCTTGAAGGATGAGTAGGTGATTCACAGACAGAAATGGTACTTGGATAAGACAATTCTATTCAAATGTACAGTTTGAAACAACAACAAAAATCTATCTTTCTCTTTTTTTCCCCTTAAAAATGATGTTGTTCATGCTGTGATTCATAGAGTCCTGGGCCTAGAATCAGGAAGACGTGAGTTCAAATATGGTTTCAAATACTTTCTAGTTGTGATACTTGACCTCTATCTCAATTTCCTCAGCTACAAAATGGGGATAATAATAGCACCCAGCTTCCAAGGTTGTAGTGGGGAGTTAAGGAGACAAAATTTCTAAAGCGCTTAATAAATCCTTCCTGCCTTACTTCCTTTTTCTATTTGACCGTAGGGTCTATATGTAGAACAGCATATGGAAAAAAAATAGTAAGTAGTATGTAATCAGTAAATTATCATGTATATATTAATCTGTCTTCCAAGTTAGATTGTAAACTCCTCTGACATCCTCTGTACTCTCTCTTTCCAACAAGGTTACATTGAACGAATGAATGCAAATTACAGCTTGGCAATGCAGGCTTAGCTTCTTCAGATTCTATATTTATTTAATCTTCCTTACTGCTGGCTAAAGAAGTTCAAAAGATGGAGTACAATCAAGTTTCTTTCTTTCTTTCTTTTTTTTTTCCTTCTAGGGCTGTGGGGGAAAAGCTTCAAATTTTGTCTAGGGCTAGAGGGCAGCAAAGCTGCACCTGGCTCTGAAACAATGCATTGCCTATAGCTGCTACTGCCTGTCTCTCTGGCCTACTAAACCCCAATCTCCCTCTAGTGGTATGTGCCCTGATAATTTGCTTGGGAGTGTGTGTGGGGGGGTCGACTGTGGGGAGGTTGGGGTGGAAGGAGCAGAGAGGGCTGGCAGGCTAAGTAATTTGCAGAAAGCTAGTTGAGACAGTGAAGAGAAAGCTGGATTCTTCCAGTTATCATAGCCTCACACAAATGAAATTATTCTGTGACTGACACCTGCCCCAATCTCCAAAAAAGGATGATACTTTTGCCCCGGCAATGTTTTTGTTTGTTTAATTAATGCATTTTATTTTACATTATAATCATTTTCTGTATAAGCTCTTTACCCCACCTGAAACTTATATATACAAGAAATTCTTATCTGTACCAAATCCAACAATGTTTGTAATCACTGCTCTTACCTAAGGAGAGTTCTTCCTCCTGAATCTAATTAGGGGAAACCTTTAGTCAAGGGCTACTGGAATTCCTATCCACATGAATAAACTTGATAAAGCCCTAATTGAATTGATGGGCCTTTTATTACTAAGTTCTGGGGAAGGGGGGAGCAAAAACAAAAACAAAAACAAACCCTATAATTATGGAGAGCCAGCCCTAGCAGAACAGTACCTCATCAGCATCCAGAAGAGAGAATTCAGATCAATTTGTCTCAGATTCAGGAGCATGCTACCCTCCCTTTCTTTTCATCCTGTCTTTCCTCCTTTTGGTTATCTCCCTTCCTCCTTGATCCTTTCCTGGAGGTTCCTTTTCTCTTCCCTTTGTTATTTCTCCTTTTCTCTTTCTTTTTCACTAACTCCCTCTCAGCCTGCCATTATTCTTTTCTCTATTTTATTACAGGTGTCTTTCATCTACTTTCTTTCACTCTCTGTTCCTTACCAGCTCTCCCCTGAGAGCTATGTAGGTGGCTTCATTAGATCACGATTCTATCAAGGGAAAACAGTAGGAGAAGGAGGGGCTCCCTTACCCAATAACCAGGGTAAGAGATAACCCATTGTTACAGTATGTGATGAGTTCTGGCCTTTTCTTATAAATGCCTAAATAGAGTCTTAACAGCTCCATTACCTCTGAAAGCACAGGGACGCTGTTTGCTTTCAAAACAGCATGGCCTGGCTAAAAGCCCTGGCATCCCAACAAAAGTCTCCATTGTCCCAACCCTGTCCTGTCCCCTCCCACTCTCTGCAACACACATGTGCTGGGGAGCACACACACCTGTGCAAGCATGTGGTCTAAAATAGAAGTTGATGTTATAAGTAGGGAAAATACCTATCAGACAGCTCTCTTCCAATCTGCTGAGATGGGATGCCCAGACTGGAACAGGTGGGCCAAAGAGATTTCATGGATCTCATGCCACCTGTTTCTGATTCATAAGAAATGTGCTGTCGTAAGAAAAACCAGGTCTGAGGGGAAGTCGTCATCAAAATATAAATAACATCTTCTTTCCTTTGTTAGAGTCAAGTTTATGTTTTTCTTCCCTATGGTCTTTTGGACACTTTTTTTTTAAAGAAATAGTTACTATATCTCTGATTAAAAAGATAATAAAATATTCATTTGACTATCCTTTTTATATCATCCAAGACCTTTTTATACCATCTAAGATTTACACCCGCAGTGTTTCTCTCTCTGTATTCCCCTCTATTTCTTTCTTTCTATCTTTGATTCCTTTCTCTTTCTGTCTCTATATGTCTGTGTCCATCTCTTTCATTATATGTGTCTTTCCATCTTTATGCCTGTCTCTCTGTCTCCATTTCTCTGTTTTTTTTATGGCTGTATATGTAGTCATCATCCTTGTCTTCTTCTTTTTGTTCTTCTTATTCTTATTTTTGTTCTCCTCCTCCCCTTCCTTCTCCTCCTCCTCCTCCTTCTTCTAATATTTCCCCTACCAATATATTTCATAAGGCAGTCATTGTACTCAAACCCCACAATTACACAATATTTATTGCAATGCCTTTCTGATAAAAATTCATTTATAACATTTTTCCTATGAAAATAATGTACCTCTGTAACTGTATTTCATTTAATGCTGTGTTCTCATGGAACTACATAAGGATATCATGTAGTATATACTTTCATTCCTCAGAGAAGTGGAGATAGTTGAGTTGCACGAATACAGAATGAAGGGGAAGTTGTTAGGAATATGTACCAAAGAAAAGGCACTGAGGCAAAGATCTTTGCTACGAAAGGTAACTATTACAAAGTAGAGAGATGTAAAAATAGATTATGAGATAAATGTAGAGATGTATTGTTAAGTCCTAAATAAAAAATGCATCAAATAAGTTGAGTTTCTCCGTAAATATTTATGTGCTTTTTATTGTATACTCCCACACTATTTCTCTCATCATTGTTAATAGTACTGATTCCATCTCAGCATTCAACTTTTCTTCAGAGTTGTCCATCATTTCAAAAGGTCTAAAAAAGAGACATGCTAGTTTAAAAAAATATTCTTTGTAGTAGTATCATCATTTTACCCCAAGTAATAATGAAACTCTTTTCTATGGGAAAACATAATTTCTTCCTTGGAACTATAAATTACTTCTGCTCCTGTTTTTAAAAATTCCTCATTTTCAATCACTCTTTAAGTTTGAAATCTGGTATTTGTGCCTCTATTTCTTAATCTTTATTACCATTATTTTTCATTAAGTGAGTTCCTATTCTAAGCTTTATTCAAAACATATTTATACTAAACAAACTCTGCAAGTGATCTTCCCATCTCCAGCACTATGTAACTCAAACTCAATATACTAGGGCAAAAGCTACCATCCTTACCTTACTTTCCAATGCACAGAATACAATAAAAGCTAGGTGATGGGGGTTAAAGGTAGGGGTTAATTAAAAAGAATGACGGTAATAAAGATTAGGAACCAATTGCTAATTCCTCTGATGGCTTCCATTCTTCTGGTTCAGTTCAATATTTCTACTATCTGACTGATTCTGAAGAAATCTTTATCTTTCCTGCAATCCTATCCTATCCTGTTCCTAGCTTATCTTTTTGAGTGAAAAGCATCATTATACTTTCTTTTTTTTTTTTTTTTCCCTGAGGCTGGGGTTAAGTGACTTGCCCAGGGTCACACAGCTAGGACGTGTTAAGTGTCTGAGACCAGATTTGAACTCAGGTCCTCCTGAATTCAGGGCTGGTGCTCTATCCACTGCGCCACCTAGCTGCCACCTAGTTGCCCCCTCGTTATACTTTCAATGTACAATATTTTTAACCTCAACATTATTCTGTATGTCTTGCTTCCCCTCAACCTATCTGCCATATTTTTCTATTTCTACGTTCAAAATATCTTTCATACTCACCTCTTCCCTCCGCTTCCAGCTACAACCTTAATTCGAGTCCTCATCATTTCTTAGTTAGCTTACTGAGACATATTCCTAACTAAATTTTTGCTTCAAATCTCTCATGACTTCAGTTCATACTCATCATAGGATCTAACGTAATTTTCTTTGAGTGAAGATTTGACTCTCGCACTCTTATCAAAACAAGTGGCTTCTTGTTACTGCTATGATAAAAATCTAAACTCTTCTGTTTTGCTTTTAAAGTTCCATGTAACTTGGCCCCATTTTTTTCTTTCCACTCCCCTCTCCCCCCAATGAAATTATTTGGTGTTTTGCAAACATGACACTCCATTTTCTGTTTCCATGCATTTGCCTAGCTATCCTACCTGCCTGGAATGCATTTCCACTTTACCTCCAATCATAGAGCCCTTCTCTTCTTTTACAATGTAGTTCAAGCACTATCTTCTATGGGAAGGTTTTCCTAACCTCCTGGTGGCCCATGCTCACCTCCTAAACTACTTTGTTTTTAAGCATTTTGTATATATATATATACACGTACAAATATGTGTATGTACTCATACATATACACAAACACATATATGTGCATATGTCTATATTTATATATGTATGTGTGTATACCTATCTACATTTTTTTTTCATTACAACAAGTCAGTCAGGATACAAATTTGAAAATCAATTAATTGAATCCCTCCCCTCAAGAAGATTTCATCATTAGACTGTTAAGTTTCTTCAATGCTGCAATGCTCTTTGGTCTCTTTTTTATATCCCTAGCACTTAGTACAATGCCTGAAACATAGTAGAGGCTTGATTGAGCTTCCTAGGAAATGTCATTTCATAGATAATCTTTTAGCTTACTTAATATTCACCAAGGGACTGTCCTGAATTTTTCCTCTTCTCTATAAATACTTCTTTTATTTCATGATCTCATAATTTCCTGTGGGTTTAATTATTATCTCTATACAGATGACTCTCAAATTTATATTGTAAGGCTTGATTTCCAGAATTCAAGTCCCAAAACATAAAATATCTGCTATATTTTTCTAGTTAGATATAGGCACCTTGAAATCAACATGTTCAAAGCATAATTTATCACCCTGTCTTCCAAGGGGGAAAAAAAGCTACCCTTCCTCTCAACATCCTTATTTCTATTGAAAGAACTATCATCTTCCCACTCACCCAGATTTTCAGCTTCAGAGTTACATACAATCCTTCCTTCTTCTTTTCCCCTATCTTTCATATCCAATCAATTGTCAAATATTAGTGATTCTGCTTTTATAATATCTTTGGCATCCATCCTCTTTTTGTCCACAAACTATGCTACTATCCTAATAAATTTTGTCTCTTATCAATATAGGATACTGATCATCAACACATACATGACTTTTTGAAATATCTACTTAATTGGTACCCTTGCTTGCAAATTCATCCCAAATGCATACTTCACATGGTCATTAGAAAATTTTTCATCTTTGAAGTTATAGAATTTTTCTAGAGGATCTTTCTCCCCCTTAGTTCATTTGATTAAAGGGCAATAAATATAGAGATAATATTAGTTGATAAAAAGATTAATTAGCATTAGCTAATGGGCACTTGCTAGGTGGCCAGCAATCCCACAGATCAAAGGAAGTTGCATACATATATAATATTTTAGAAGGTCTAAAATAAATCTATCACATGAGTCTGCTCACTCACCAGGAAGACAATGTTAAATGACAGGAATGGTAGTAAATGTCTTAACTTTGAGGTTAAAACCTGTTAACTTGGTGTCCCCCAGGTCAGGTCTATTCAGGTGAGGTGTTTCCCTGAGGTTAATTTCATCAAGTTGATCTTGAGCTAGGCTTCTTAAACTTTTTTCCATTTCCAACTTTTTTTTTTTTTTTTTTTTTTTTTTTTTTGCCAGAGAATTTTTCCCCTGAGGGTGGGGTTAAGTGACTTGTCCAGAGTCACACAGCTAGGAATTGTTAAATGTCTAAGGCCAGATTTGAACTCAGGTCCTCCTGAATTCAGGGCTACTGCTCTGCCAGAGAAATTTTTATATAACCCTGAGTATATAGGTATATAAAATATATGTTTTTTTTCATCTCACAGCATACAGATTTTGTTAATTTCCCAGGCAAGTAGGTGGAGTGGTGGATAGAATACAATTCCAAAGTCAGGAAGACCTAAGTTCAGATATGACCTCAGATACTTACCAGCTATATGAACCTAAGGAAGTCACTTAACCCCATTTCTCCCCTACCAAAAAAAGATCTCTAAATTCAATAGATATGTGTTCTTGTCAATATTGTCACCTCCAATGATTCTGTACTGCAATAATTCATATGCTTTTATTTATATCCTCTCCTAAAAGCACAATGGTTAGCCTTCAATATAGTAGGAACCTTTCTCAAGTTGTGAAAACATTGCTTTCCCATAATGGAATATTTAAGAGTCAATTGTCACTTCATTAATTTCCTTCATATGGTCCAAAGTTCTCATCATGTTGCTCCCCTACTCAAGAAACTTTTGAGATTCCTTTTAGTTCATGGGATAAAATACTCCTCAACTTGATATCTATAGCTATTCACAATCTGACTCCTATCCATCTTTTTCTACCTTATTTCATACTATACACTTCATATACTCTCTGTTTTAGCTGAACTTGCCTAACTTATTAGTCCCCAAACTCACAATTCATCCTCTATCTCCATGCCTTTGCAGAATCTGTCCTTCACATATGGAATTCATTTGTCTCCTCTCTTCTATTAAAACCTTTCCAAGCTGAGCTCGTGTTATTATTTAGGGAAGCCTTTCCTGATCTTCCTAATTGTTAGTTCTTTCCCCACCTCTCCTCTCATAAGCTTCTCTCATAAGCTTCAACCTTCACCCCACCAAAAAAAAAAAAATCATCTTATTTTCACATATCTACATTTTTCTTATTTTCACATATGCACTTTATATCATAATAAAAATTCCAAGGGACATGTTTTTGTTATCTCCAGCACACGGGATAGTTAGTGTTCTTATCAGAGAAGTCACTGAATAAACATTTGTTTTCTTTTTTTTTTTTCAATATTTGTCAATGCTTCTGCTTACTTTGTGTTTCTATTGCGATTATGTCTGTCTTATTAACTATCTCCCCAGAACCTCAATTTGGGAACTTGGCTCTTTTTGCCTTTATTTTTTTCCCTCTTTTCATGTCCCTTATCCAAAAAGGTCAGATGAAATTTAAAAGTAATTCCAAGATAAAATTCCAGAAGTAAATGCCCCTAGGCTCTCAGAGAGCAGATGGTAGTGCCATGCTGGAGATAGACTAGGAGGGGAGTTAAGAGTGAAGTCAATTAGGATTAATGCAACTAGCAGAGAATTAGTGCTGCTATTGTAGGTTTCTCTATTAGCAATAGAGTGAAGAATATTGAGAAAGAATAAGAGAAAGGTCCCTTTTTAAGTCAATCAAGGCCAAACTCCTCTATTTCTTTTTTCAATCATTTTCTCCCCCCTCCTTTTTTCCCTTCTTTTCTCTTCTACCTGAATCTTCTCTTACTTTGAATTTAAAGAAGCAAAAAATCAGGCTTAAGATATTAGGACCCAAAGGAAAACAGTGGTTCTATGAATTTTGCTTTCTTTTCTTTTTAGTTTTCAGAGTAAAGTTGTTCTCTAGTTCATAGAAACTGCTTGGCTAGTTCTAAAGAGAAAGCTGACAGCTTTCTTTAAAATCAAACACTAGGGCATCAGAATTCATAACTTTCTTTTATGAACAACTATGTTTCTGGAGATAGACCCAAGAGAGGATTTTCCACTAATTAGAAATAAAGATCACATGGTTTAATTTTTTTTTTTTAAATCCTCCATTTTCTGTTCAATCTTAAGGACTGGGATAAAACTAAAAAACAACTCATTAATTATGTACATAACCACAATTAAAGTTTCTCTGAGCTTCACTCTCTCCTTTTTTTCTAGCATTACATCCAGGTGTATAACACACATGCATTTAAATATGGCTTTATTTTGTCATAGAAAAAAATACTTCTAGAACTAGAAGGAACATTTGAAAACATCTCTCATTTTACAAATGAAGCTATGTCTTTACCTGTGAATACCTTGATGGATTGTTTTGACAATTATTGGGTGATTTTCAATTCATAAGTTTATTATTTCATTCTGATCATTTCCTCTTTGGGGGGGGGGGAGAAGTAAGGAATAAAGGACTATATTTTTCCTTTCTCTCACTCTGCTACTTGATTCAGTCTAGTAATTGACCATATTGTTCCTCTTCTCAATAAACTCTAGTAGGCCCCTATTGTCCCTAGAATCAAATATAAACTCCTCTGTTTGTCATTTTAAACCGTTCACAACTCAGCCCCAGGCTTATTACACATAGCTTCCATTCAAACATGTTATGGTCCAGACAAGCTGCTTTTTCTGTGCCTTATACAACAATTCATCTCCTATATCTGTGTTTGCACAGAGTTTCTCCTATGTCTGGAATATTCTCTCCTTATTTCAACTTCTTAAAATTTCAAGTTTTCCTTCAGGTTCACACTAAATATCACCTTCTTTTGATGTCTTTCATGAATCCACTGCCCTCCCCACCATAAAACAGTCTTGCAATTTTTCCCATTCTTAATAAATAGAAAACTGCATTGAGGCACTAAGTCATCAGGGACAACCTGTATTTCATACCTAGCTATAAATTACATATTGCTTTTCCTTTATCCCCACCCTTATTGAAGGATAGAAGTTTCTTGAAAATAATGAATTAAATTTCACTTCTTACTTTGAATCTCTAGCATGGCCCCTGGAATATAAAAATGCTTGTTAATTGATTATAATGAAAATTCAGCAGCTAATGAGAAAACAATTAGTTGGTTAAAAAAAATAACCATTCAATTCAATTGAGTGAAATAATCATCAGGTTGATAAAATCAATTTTCATCCAAATCAAAGAATTAAATAATGATATTATTTTCTCATCAAAATATAGTTTCAAGGTGACTTCAGAAAGATCTCTTTATTTCTGTCAATCTTGGTTTCCTCACTGGAAAAATGTGGATGCGTGTCCTGTTCTGTAGATTTGTATTGCTGTAGAGTACTCTGAAAAGGTTATTTAGTCTATTTTATCCTGATCTATGATTTCATTATTTCAAATTTGTAATGTGGCCATTTCTTTTTTCCAGTGTAGATGGGCAACTTCTAGTCTAAGATAGTTACCCAGAGTAACCAGAAAGTGAAGTGGCCTTCAAATAATCACACAGCTTCTATGTTTCAGAAGGGTTTGAATTCAGACCTCCTGAGATGGAGGTAAGAGTATGGTTGAGCCACCTCCATTAGATTCCAAGAATTAATCATCAAGTTTTTATTATGAGCATTTATTTTTGAAAATTGGCAATCACAACAAATAAGGATTTGCTTTATATTGTCAAGACCTAAAAAAATGATGAGGAAAATGGTAATAATGCTGTTGAAATATTTCATTCAGCCATTTTTTGTAGTTGTAAAATATTTATCAGTACACCTTTGCTCTGAGGATAAGCCTCTATACACTATAATAAACTATCTTTCTAAGACAATCAACATTTGATCTTAAAAAAATTCTATGATCTGAATTTGAACTTTCAACTGTGTGAGCAATAAAGATTGAACAAGACATTTTAGTTATCCCTTCTTGAGTAAGAGATAGCGTTTCCTAGATTGTCAGAGTATTCCTTTTTTAAAAACATATAATTCATAATGTCTCATCCAACTTTCTATTTGACAGTTTTCTGGACATAGTTTGAATCTAATTCAAGTAAAGCTGCCTTTGCTTCAGTTTCAATCATTGTTTATTTGTTAAATTGTTTATCATTCTTCAATGAGCACCTTTGCATGGTAATTATTGTCACAGTTGACAATGACTATATTCAAATGTTTAACAGCTTGTAAAAAAACCAAATATAATAATATGATGATATTATTTAATATAGGAAATAAAATCATTTGCTATATATAACAGGAGATACTTATAACCATTCCCTAATTTATACAGTATGCTTAAACACTGGAGAGCTTCTGATTTATCTTTTATTTCTCTCTGAAGATATCTCTAGACCATCTAGACCTCATATTCATCTTTATTTGACACCCCCCCCCCATTTTTGTCTGTTCCTAAATTTGTTTTGTTATCTTAACCCGTTCTGTGGTAGGAGGTCAAAATCCTTCTTGATCTTGATTTTCCAGGGATGGGGTTTAATTCAGGCTTTCTAAACTCTGTGATTTTCTTAACCCAATTGGGTCAAGAAGGATTAAAAAAAAAAGAATTAGGACACTAGAATCAATCAACCATTGATCATTTATTTAGTACTTTCTGTATGCCAGACACTGTGCTGAGTTCTAGGGATTTGAGAATGAAATAGCCTCTACTTTCAAAAAATTATTTTCTACTAGGGGAGTTATCCTTGTGATGTCAGAGGGAAAAAGTCTCATTATATTGGATGGCTCCCCTGTGGCAAACATATGGGAGAAAATAGACTAAGACTTGTGCAGGATTGCAAAAGCATGGAAAAGCTGAAATCTGCATCACTAGAGGGAACTTTCCAAATGTTGACAGCACAAAGGCCTTTATCTGATGTTCATGAAATTCAAGCATGATTTACTACTCCAGTCACATATGTTTCATCCTGGTTTCTGCTATTTTTCCTTTTTCTGAGTATGTTTATTTGCTTTCATGTTTAAATTAGATCAGTTAATCACTAAAGTGTGATCTCTAGCAGGACTTCCTCCAACCTGTTTTTCATGAAGAAATGCTCCTAGAACTTCTATTTGGAAAAGTTTATAAACCATTCCAAAAATGTTGATTTTTACTGTATATATCCACTAAGTTTAATAGAAGAAAGGCTAGCCTGTCTTGTATTTTTTTAATGTTATACACAAATATCTGGTTGCAAGCAACATTCAGGAAGTAACTGCATGTCACACACATCCATATGTAAGTATTTTGATATCCAGCATCCGGTTATTGAAATATCCATTTCAAAACTCATCTCACTCTACAATCAATCATCACTTTTAACAGTATGTAGAGAAAATAAATATCTCAAACTGTCCATTCAAGTACCCTCAGAGCTTAAAGAGTCTTAGAATTACCATCAAGGAATGCAACAATATATTAATTTTTGAGGTGTGCCTAAGAGGAATAAGTATCTTACCACTTACAGAAATATCTTGCCACTTAACAGAAACAAATCATCCTTCAAATTCACTGTTTCTTTGAATGTAAAGAGAAAGATAAAAATATTCACATTCAAGAACACCTTAGAACTATAGGGTAGTCCATAAAGAGAGATGCCCTGGAACACAAAGCAGTCACTGATTTCTCATTGACAGCTTAGTTCCCTGGCCTGGGGCAAACAGGGTGATTAATGAGGGTATGGCAGGAAAAAAGATAATGGGGGTGAAGGAAGGAGGCAGAATGGTCTTCAGTATTTTAGCAGTTCCAACTCAGTTTCATTGAATGGAATAGAGTTACTGATCAGTGAAGCTCAGCTATTAGCTGAGAAGAAAAAAATGCTAACCCCATGACACCTTCTCTGAGTCCAAATCCATTTGCATAACTCAAGAATACCCTAATGGATTTCTACGATATTTCTAAACTGAGATCCACTTCAAGGCTAAAAGTGACATGATAAATGTCAGCCCTGAAGGTAACCATTTCAGAACATTATCAACAGCTGAGGCAAAAGTTAAGGGGCTGGATGGCTACAGAGATTCATAACGAGATAGATAATATACTTTCCTTTCTAGCCCAATAGTTCTTAGCAATAACTGAAAGGTACTTTTGCACAAAAACCTCAATGGGTAAGCACAGTCCTGGCCTCAAAGAAAAGAGTCTCTTGTGCAATAGTCAGCTTTCTTCTCCAAAACGATGATCAACACAGATGATAATTGGTGTGAAAGTCAAGAATTTAGAGCAGGAAAACCAAAACAACAACCTCAAAACAATGTAATTGTTTCAAGACAGTGTAGCAGAGAGTAGGATTTCTTGCCTTCTGGTGTATTAGAGTAATTCAGTTTTGGAGCAGAAAGATAATTCATAAAGCATCTTTCCCAATTACATAATTTTACAGCTGAGAAAACTAGAGACCAAAAAAGTTGGCATGACTTGTCTAACTAAGATCACACTGCTATTTACTGAGCTGTGTCAACCTCAGGTGTTCTGACCCTTAGCTCAAGTCATTTCCCACTGTCATGTTGCAGTAAAAGAAAACCAAAAATCATGGGTAGCAATTGAAAATATTGATCTATCCTCTTACAAATATATGTTGTTTTTACACTTGGAAATACCATAAAGGACCTATATGTGCAAAAATATTTGTGGAAGCTCTTTTTGTGGTAGCAAAGAATAGGAAAATGAGTAGTTGGGCATCAATTGGGGCATGGTTGAACAAGTTGTTGTATATGAAGGTAATGGATATTATTGTTCTAAAAAATCATTAACAAGCTGATTTTAGAAAGACCTGGAAAGATTTCTGATGCTGAGCAAAACAAGCAGAACCAGGAATATATTGTATACAATTATAAACAATAACAGCAATAATTTGCAATGATCATCTATGAAAGACTTGGTTCTTTTCAGTGGTTCAATGACCCAAAGCAATCCCAATAGATTGGACAGAAAATGATATCTGCATTCAGAAAAAAAATTAAGGAGAATGTAAATCAACACATGCTAAGTTCACTTCTTTTTTCTGTTTGTTTTTTAATCTCTCCCATGTTTTTTCTCTTTTGCTCTGATTTTTTTTCTCCCAACATGATTCATAAAGCAATGTATATTAAAGTAAATGAATGAATAAATAAATAAATAAAAAGAAAATATAATCTTCAGGTTCATATCTTGAACCCAATGAAAACATCTAAGGGATGGGAAAAAGGTTGAGAGAAGAGTAAAATGATAAAGAAAATGATAATCATCTATTCAGTGGAGATCCAGATTATAGTTTTTTCCTTCTTGAAAAATAATTAACATCTACAAAAATCAACAAATGTATAGTAAAAATTATATAGTTTTAGTAGGCTTGAAGTAAGTACCACTTCTTGAAATATGAAAGTGATCAACTTAACATAAATAAAAAGCAGTATTCATTTAGGAATTTATTGATTCATTGTCTTCTGACATCTCCAAAACCTATGGATAAGATTTATCTTCCATCAGTGTCTTGAAATGGCACTACCTAATATTTAAATTGAAGGAAAAAACAGACATTGAATTGAACTTATGGGAATAAAGCAATGTTCAGGAAACATAGTAAGAGTCAGAATCAAGAAAACTAATGTTCAAATTCTACCTTTTACACAGTTTAGATATTTGTCTCCTGAGTTAACTTCTCAGTACCCTATACAATCTCTAAGACTCTAAATTGTAGAACAAGTATTAATCTGCAATGTCAGAGAAGTTTCTTTATTGGAATTTTCTATACCAATGACCACACAGGTCTAGTCCAAAGAAAGAAAAATAGATCAATTGACAGATATCTGAATGGTTCGCTGGATATCTGGGGGGAGGTACTTGTAAGAGAAAGAGAAAGAGAGAGAGAGAGAGAGAGAGAGAGAGAGAGAGAGAGAGAGAGAGAGAGAGAGAGAGAGAGAGAGAGAGAGATAGTATATATATTTAGATTTAAGTTGGAATATATATGGAATATATACATCATTTGGATGACCCTAATTAAATTTGGAGAAGCTCATTACCATAAGTTTGGCAATCAGGTGATTTATTTATTTTTGGGGGTTCAATAACTAAATTATTTTTACTATCTTATGAAGATCTGTACCAATAAGCAGACACACACACACACACACACACACACACACACACACATAAAGCAATGATATCCTAGAAAAGTTTCAAAATTAAAATATTGAAAAAAAATTTAAATAGTCATTTTCCAGTCCTATGTGACTCATTGAGACCTCACTTGGGGTTTTCTTCACAAAGATACCAAAGTGGTTTGCCATTTCCTTCTGCAACTCATTTAATAGATAAGGAAGTGAGGCAAAAAAGGGTTAAGTAACTAACCCAGGATCACACATCTAATAAGTGTCTAAGGTTAGATTTGGTTAGGTTCAAGATTAGGTTTGAACTCAGATCTTCCTGACACCAAGTCCACTGTTCTAATCACTGTCTCACCTTAAAATATTGGGAGAGGTAACACTTTTGTAGTATTCCATAGTTTACTCAGCATTTTCATACACATTTACTTAATTTTATCCTCATAGTAACCCAATTAGGGCTTCTCTAGTGAAGTGATTTTCCAAAGGTTGCAGAGTTAGTCAATGGCATGGGTTAGACTTAAACTCAGACCTTCTTATTTTATTTACTACACTAGTCTGACTCACTGAAATATCTTGCTATACTCAAGCGCTTCATTTAGAAATAAAGGAAAACAAGAGTGCCACATCAGCTGAAACTCTTCCCTCTGTTCTATTACCACATAATTTTGTCTCAAAATCAAATAACATAGCCACCCATAGCACAAGAATAAGCCTGGTGTCCAGTCTTGTAATATTCTAAATGTAGTTCATATTGTATACTTTGTCTGTAATTAGATGCAATGACACTTACAATATAACAACATACAGTAAATTTGTGTGTATGTGTTTTGCCTTTTGATAGGAGCTGATTCACTTCTCATTCTGATATTTCCATGCAGAAGGTACCTAGACAGCTGGTGGAATGAGTCATTCTAAGTCTTCTGAGAGACAGGCATAAGATTCATTCCCTCTTTGCTATGGGGATATATTAATGAAACTTCAATCCTGCTCTCATTGTCCCCTATGGCCCTGATAAATTTGTAGAGAGAACAGGTTTACATAGCAGAAAGGCTTCAGTCAATATTATTAAATCTGCTGTTATTTACCTTCTTACACTTGGAATATGATAGGGAGG